>NC_132841.1:76143250-76454250 GCF_048164855.1 Canis lupus baileyi | reverse complement strand
ATCTACCTGTGAAGATGAGAACAGAGCAAAGTTTAATAAAGCAAGAGGTCAATAAGCGATTTCCATTTTTGTGTTGGCCAATGGACACTTATAAAATGTCAGATTTCAGCTGTGTTTCAGTTGGATTATCCCTCACCCACCTTTTGGCACAGTGTATTTTATAGAGATTTGGGTAAAACTAGATTGTGCTATATGGGTCTCTTGGTGAAGAAAATTAACTTCCCAGGCTAAAGCGGCCATGCAAATATTATTACAAAATCACTCAGCCTACAAAATTGGCATCGTTTTCCTCCGCAGTTTTCCACTGCCCACTCTCTACCCCTTCCCCACCCTGGTCACTGTTATTCCCAATATCATTAGGCTAAAGGAAGAGACAGCTGTCCCCAGAAAATGTGCTCAGAGTGTCCTCATCAACATGGGCTCTCATGAGAGAGCAGGCAATGAGATGGTGCAAGCAGAGGAAGACACTGTAAAAGATTGCATTAACCCTTCTCTGGACCTATTACTCATCTTCAAAAACCCGAGCAGATGTAAGGCTTATTGATTTCTTTACTGGGGAATGCTGGGGAGCGGAGTTCAGCAATTCGTGGCATCCGAGTACCGTTCCCCCTTCTGGTCCCTCACCTGCTCAGCTTGTGGGCACCATCTTTATTTTCAGGGTTTCTCAACATGATATGTCTTTTCCCCCATTTTTCAGGATCCTGTACCAGTACATGGATGTGTCCAGTACATGGATAAAATTTTAAATTTAAAATTGTTTGAATATCCCCTATTTGGCAGGCACTGTTCTAGATGCTTTACATACATTAACTCATTTAATTCTCATGACTCAGTGAGGCACACACTGTTATTACTCCTCAATCCATTCCCTGGGGCTGCTAAAACAAACTGTCACAAACTTGGTGGCTCAAAACAGTAGAGATTTATTCTCTCGTAGTTCTGGAGGCCAGAAGTCTGAAATTTAGGCATTGGCAGGGTCATGCTCCTTCTGGAGGCTCCTAGGAAGAATCCTTCCTTGCCTCTTCCAGCTTCTGGTAGCTGTTGACATTCCTTGTGGCTGTTTCACTCCAATCTGTGTCTCTGTCTTCACATTGTTTTCTTCTTTGTGTGTTCATGTCTTCTCTTATGTCTGCATGTCTCTACTTTGTGTGTCTCTTATAGGGACACTTGTCTTTTAGGGCTACCCAGATAATCTGAGATGATCTCATCTTGTGATGCTCAATTTATTTACATCTGCAAATACCCTTTTGCCAAAGAAGATCACATTTACAGGTTCTAGGATAAGGACATATCTTTTGGGGGGGACACCATTCAACCCACTACATTCCCTTTTGCAGATGGAAAGATGGTGGTACAATGTGCTTAAGCAAATTCTCCAAGGTCACAGATGGAGCTGGGATTTAAATAGAGTAGTCTGGCTCCAGAACTTACATTCTTGACCTATTATTACATTCTTTTCTCTACTGTCTCTCATTAACATGCTCAGTGATTGTTTGTGGTATGAATGGATGCTTGGATCTGTGGGTAGATGGATGGATAAAATGTTGCTTGCAACAATAATTGGCCAACGCTCTCCTTCCCAGTGTACCGAAAATAACAACAACTAATATTCATTGTTTTATGACATTGCCCCAGGACTTGACCTTGGGTCTTCTCTCTAGCTATTCTCCTTCCTAGGGAGATCTTACTGCCTCAAGGCTTCACCTACCATCTATGTACTCTTGGCTTCCGAATTTATGTCTTTAGGCTTGATCTCTCCACGGAGTCCCAGACTCCTATACCCCACTGTCAGTTTGACATCTCCAGAGCTCCAAGCATCTCAGACCTAATTTGATCAAAAAAGATCCTTGATATTTCTCTTTCTGGCTAGTTCTTTCCTTCTGCTTCTCCCAGCTCAGTAAATGGTACCACCATCTACCCAAAGGCTCATTCCACAAATCTCAAGACCTTCATTCTTCTTTTTTTCCTCACACCACTAACTAAAGCTGTAATCCTGTTGGCCCTCCTTCCACCTGTGTAGCAGCCCACCTGGTTGGAGTTGTCACCACAGTAGTCCTCTGCCTGGGCCTCGGGAGAGTACTCTTGGCTCCTAGTCCCTCTCCTCAGATAAGCCAGAGGGGTCTTTTAAAAACACAAATCAGAAGGCACCTGGGTGGCTCAGCTGGTTATGCGTCCAACTCTTGGTTTCAGCTCAGCTCATAATCTCAGTGTTGTAAGATTGAGCTCTAAGCTGAGCCTGCATGGGGCTCCATGCTGGGCATGGAGGATGCTTAATAGTCTTTCTCCCTCTCTCTGCCCTTCCCCCACCACTTGCACAAGCTCTCTCTCTCTCTCTCAAAAAAAAAAAAAAAAAAAAAAGTAAATAAAAAATAAATAAAGACACAAATCAAGTCATGTCATCTCATAGCTTACAACTGGGGATTTCTCATTGCCATTTGAATACAACCAGGCCCTTTCCCCCAAACTGCCTCTCAGATGACCTCTTTGGCTATGACTCATCGCCTTTACTCTCTGTGGGCAGACATACTGTCCTTTCGGTTCTGGAATGTACCAAGCTGTATCCCAGAGCAGGGCCTTACCTCTGCCAGTGCTGCAAACCCCAGACCTGCAGAGGCCTTCGCCTCCCTAACTGTATAATTTGAAATGGCCTCCCCCAAGCACTCTATCACATTACTCCTTTTCTGTATGAAACAGAGTTTTGATTTATTTATTTTTGTTGGTTGTCTCACCTGTTGGAATGCAAGCTTCATCAAAACAGGGACCTTAAAAAAAAAAAAAACAGGGATCCTGTTCACTGTATCTCTAGTGCCAACAACAGTGCCCTATATACAGTAGAAATTCAACAAACCGCTGTTGAACAGATTTAGCACTGTTCCCAGTTATCCTTATTTTACAGATGATGGAAAGTAAGCTCAAAAAGTTTAAATTATTCGCCCCAGGTTACACATCTATTAAGACTTGGAGCAAGAATTTAAATCCAGATCTCTCTGTCTTCTAAGCCTGTGCTCTTAACTTTATTCCATACAGAATCTCTGAGAAGTAGGAACTTCCGGGATCCCTAACTCTCTACAGAGCTCTGAGTTTTCTGATTCATTTTTCTGCTCATAAACCTAGAACACAGTTTGGGAAAACACAGGGAAAAGATGTACTTACTCAGATTCCAAATGTACTATTTCTCTGAAAAGTTGGTCCTGGAGCTTAAGCTTGAGAAGCTAATAAGTTATTTCCTTTTTCTCCATTTGGGCATTTAGGCTCGTGACTTTTTCTGATCTATCTGGAGACTCAGTGGTTTAAACCCTCTTCCTTGAACCCATCCTGGAAGAGCGTAAATGACCATGTCCTTTATGTGTCCTTGATGCAAAGGTAGAATTTGCATTCATAAGAAGCCCTGCAGTATCCGTCCTCCTGGACACCAGCATTTCCTTACACGCCAACATTTTCCTCAGCTTGGCATTTTCTGCTTCCACATCTCTTCCTCGTTGATAGAACCCTACGGTAAGAACATGGACTCCATCTTTAGATTGGTTGGTGCAAGACCCTCTCTATTCGGTCTTGCTAAGTAAGAGACTGGTTCATTTCTCTGGGCCAGCCGCACAAGAGGCCTAAGGATGGGTTCTTGCCAGATGTGGGACACCAAGAAATTTCTGCTAATGTTGCAGAGTAGGGAGAGTGAGAAAGCAGCTATTTGTTTCCTTCCCCGGTGTTGGACCTCCTTTTAAAAATAAGTTCCATCTTGAGAGTTACATCAGCATCCCAATAAGTAAACATCAGACAAAAGCTACTATTTCAGGCAAATAGTAATTGTAAGAATAACCAAGACCCACAAAAGTAGGTTGGGCTTTTATTTGCAGAGAGGGCTGTAGCGGCTGATTAGTGTATCTGGCAACTATAACCGCGCTCCTGCAGGAAGGCAGGACTGCGGCTATTTGATATGTCATGTGCTTTGTCTCTGCTGTCTGTCATGAGTGGGGCTTGCTGTGGTAACCAGAACTTTGCCTGGAGGGTTGTGCGTGTAAAATGTCACTCAGAGGCAGTCTCCTTTATTTTTATCATAAACCAAAGAGGGACTGCTCACTGCTCTTGCTAATAGACAGGTGGGTAGTCACAGTGAAGTCCAGGTTGGATTGTATGTGCGGTTCCAACGTGGAATATCACCACCCACCGCAATTCGCATTTGCTGGATCAAGAAGCACTTCTGTGTGATCCCTGCTGAAACCTATGTGCTTGGATAGTGGACTTATTTATTTATTTTTTGTTTATTTAAAATTTTTTTAAGTCTATTTATTTAATTATTTTTAAGTAATCCTTACACCCAACGTGGGGCTCAAACCCACAACCCCAAGATCAAGAGTTGCATGCTCTTCTGACTGAGCCAACCAGGTGCTCAGGACTTACTTATTTTTAATGACTCTTTCTCAACTGCTGTTCTCCATTTTCAACTTGACACAGCATATGAGCTTTGCTAGCAGTGGTGGATGCTGCACATGGGAGGTGGGTAGCTGCCCATAAAGCTACTGAAAACTGAGTGCTCAGCAAACGTTTGAAGGAGGTAGTATTATCAGTTTTGCTCACTTCTTTCCTAGAGCTTATACTTTATCTGCTGCAAACTCTTTTTTTTTTCCATCCAATTAATATTTACTTAACGTGTGCCACATAGAGAGAAAAGATATAAACATTTCATATTCTATGCATGGGGAATAAAAATAAATAAAATTCAGATTGCCTTGAATTATCAATCCTATCAAATTATTTAACTGTCTTTTGGGACAAGGGAGAGACAATGGAGAAAGCATTGCTTCAAGACCATGGTAAGCCTCATGAACCCCACTTCTGTTGGAGACTTGGAACTGGCTCTCAAGGCTATCAGGGTCACTAATGAGGTCCACATTGCTGAATCCAAGGACCAATTCTCAGCTTTCTCCTTGCTCCTTCAAAGCATGTGATGCACACAGTTAGGCCCGTCTTGGAAGGCTTCCTTCCCATAACTCTCTGGACACCATAGTCTATAGACATTCCTCCTTGCTCACCAGTCTGCATTCCTTCCTGGTGTTCTTGGCTGCCTGTCTTCTCACTGACCTCTTTATGCTGGAGGGCCCAGGGGTTATTACTTGTGCTTCTTGTCTTTTCTTTCTGTGATTGTTATCTGTGATGTCAGTCATCCGCGTGGCTTTAAATGCTATCCATAAGCCAAGAGTTTGCACCCATCTATCTTCATCTATAATTATCTTCATCTATAATTATCTACTTGCATCTCCACTGTCTAATGGTCATCTCACACATTAACATCTAAAACCAAATTCTGGATTCCACCCCTGCTTCTTCCAGATACTTTGTTTCTGTAGCTCTCCAGAATATACCCAGAATCTGACCATTGTGTACTGTCTCTCCCCTCATCCAAGTTGTCCTCATCTCTCAATTGGACTATTTTGAGAATTGCTCAATTGCTATCTTGCCTCTTGCCCTGATAGTGTATTCTCAACAGAGCAGTCAGAGTGATTATCATAAAACTGTAAATCAGATCATGTCACTTCTCTGTGCAGACCTTCCCAGGAGCGTCCCATCTCACTCAACATAAAAGCCAGACTCATCATTACATAGCCTACTACGCCCTTCCCTTTCTGACTTCTTCATTTCTGTTCCTTTCCCTCTCAGCTCCAGCCACACCAGCATGTTTCTGCCTCAGGACCATTGTACCTGCTGTGTCCTCTGCCTGGTGTGTTCCTCTCTCATGTAGCTGAGATGCTCCCTTACATCCTTCAGTTCTTGATTTAAATGTCACCTTCCATGAAACCTTCTGTGCCACCCTACCCCAGCCTGAGACTTCATATCCCCCTTCTCAGCTTTATTTTCTCCTTAGCACATTGTCAGTTTTTTAACATGTCATATATTTTACTGATTTAATTTGCTTTTCTGCTTGCTCGACTTCATTATAATGTAAAATCTATGAGGGTAGTTTTTTGAAAGGGGTCTGCTTGGTTCATTCTTGTATCTTTAACACTTAGAGTAGTGCTGGCCTATAATAGGCACTCAGAATAATTTGTTGAGAGAATGAAGTAGAATCATTGGTATTTTTTTAAAGATTTTATTTATTTATTCATGAGACAGAGAGAGAGAGAGGCAGAGACATAGGCAGAGGGAGAAGCAGGATCCCTGCAGGAGCCCAATGTGGCCACGATTCATCCCAGACCCAGGGATCGGGATCGTGCCCTGGGTCAAAGGCAGACGCTCAACCACTGAGCCACCCAGGCATCCCGAATCACTGGTATTTTTAATTTAAATGCTGATACCCCAGGGATTGTGATGTAATGGGTAGGAGGTACAGCTTTAGCGGGTGTCTTTGAGTTGGTCTTTATTGAACACCACCCCTCCCCCCAGGTGGTTCTAATGTGGAGCCAGTGGTGCAAACCACTACTTGTTTTCCTCCTCCTCTGGGTTTTACCTCTGTGGCATATGTTGTTTCATTCTTAGAAAAATCCATTAGTCTCAAAACTTAAATTGCAGTGGATGATTTTAATGAAATTTGTGCTGCGTATAATAGTTTATTAGTTTTCATAGGAGCATCTTGTTAATCTAGTGGACATCGATCCCTACGTGACCTTGGCTGAGCTTTGATGGGAGGCACAGACCCTGTATGGCAGAGTCAGGTGTTTCTTTGTTAATTTCCCAGTTGAGCATCAGGCTTTCCTCTTTATATTTGAGAAGTGAGAGGGGATTTGGATCTGACTTCTTTTGTCTACATTAGCTATACACATTTATTCCACACCTCCTACTCAGGAGCCCATCTACCCATTGCTTAAATTCTGTTCATCCCTTAAGGCCCAAGTGAAGTCTCATTCCCTTTAAAAACTGTCCTCTCCTGCCGCCTGACTGGCAGCCTCACCCAGAACATCTGGCGCACCTACTGCCCCGCACTTCACTTGGCATCCAGCACAGGATGCTTTGGTTGGTGAACTTTTTGGTGACAGTGCTTTTTTTTTCTTTTTTTTAACCCCCTCCTAAACTAGACTGCAAAATCTTTGAGGGCACCTAGCCATACTTTTCACCTCTTTGTGTCCCAGCTGTGGGCAGTAAGCAGATGTTGATGGATTGACTAAACTATTTCTGTTTAACGTATTGGCAGCTTCTAAGGAGTGTTGCCTGGGAAAGAGGTGTCACTCTCGGTGTAATTAGGGATTATACCCTTCATAAACACCGTGGTGTTTTTCACTCAGAGTTATTGTTGATCTCTGAGTTACATGTTTCTCATCTTACGGCTTTCTTTTAAGTGACTGAATGCGTAGCGTGTGAGATTTAAAATTCCAAGACTTCAGAGATAATCAGGAAAGCTCAGATACAACCATATTTGGCTCTACTTTCAAAATGAGATTCAAGGAAATAAAATTTAAACTGCCTTTTAGGGCAACTGGGTGGTAGCTCCAAGACAAGACAAAGAGGGGGTCTCCATATAGGGCCCCCCCATTTGAAGGAGTTACTTTTCTGTTAGAGTCTCATTATTAGGCTAACATTCTTTATTTTAACCAGCCTGGGAGATCAGGTAACCTGATATAGTGGAGTAGGAGGAAGGTTTAGAAACTGAGTTCTTAACACCTTTGTGGCCTTTTGAAGCTCTAGGCTTGGGGAAAAGTGATGTCATGGTGAGACAGGAAATGTTATAAAGCCGTAAAATGTCATAAACCAATTTCCATCTGGCCGTAGGTGTAATAAGACATAGCAAAGAAAAGCGCATTGTGTTTTTATCCAATGGGGATAAGGTTACTAGACCAGTACATCATGGGAAAGCTGTTGACATAGTGTATCTGGACTTTTCAGCAAGGTGTTTGGATGATCCCTTGTGAGATCTTTGTGGGCAAGATGGAGAAATGTGGACTGCACAGTAGCAGCATTTGGTGATTTGTAGCTGACTGGCTAAATGCTGTACAAAGGGGTTGATGGATTGGTGTCCATTTAGAGAGGGTTTTCTAGTAATGAGAGTCACACAGTTCTGCTATTGGATTTGTCCTTCTCCTGTTCAACATTTTTATCACCAACTTGAATAAAGATATGGATGACATATTTATTCCTTTGATCATGACCCAGATCTGGGAAGCACAGTGACCTCATTTCACACCAGTATCAGAATCTAGACTTACAGGATAGGCCAGATCTTGGAAGAGTCAGCCAAGGGGCTCAAATGAAGGTCCTATACTTATGTCTGAAAAAATCAACTGCATTTATTATAGGATGGTCAGGAACGTGCTTTAATAGGGGGCTCTGTGTAAAAGATGTAGGCAGTTCATTTGACTCTACCACAGTGTGCATCCACACTGGGGTGTGACTATTAAGCAGGCCCAGAAACAGAGTGTTGACTGTCTGTACTAGGCCCACACATCTAGACTATTGTGTGCTGCTCTGGGCAACACATGGTGCCAAGCAACGTATCCCAAAGCAAGGATCCAAGAAGGAGAAGTTAGTGGGAGAGAGTTGCAGGAAAGACAGTAGCTACCTTCACATCCTTCTTCCACCCCACACCCCTATGGGCCATAGCTTCATCTGTTCCTTTGCCAGTACTATAAACTCCCTTATCCCCTTTCCTTTTGCTGTTCCCACCATCCAAAATCCTACTCCAAGTAAGTTCAACCACCTGCATTTTCTGCCCTTATCTCCTGGCTGCCAAGCATTTCCATGAAAGAAAAACTCTACCCATCTATTTGTATGGGGGCACCTGCAGGTAAATGGTCTCCAAACTCATCAGCCACGCAGGCTGGAACACATGACTTTCTCCATCCCTCCAAGCTGGGGGCCTTAATATTTTCTTCACAGGGAGAATCAGTAGTAACTTCCTCAGTCTTACTCCCTCACAAACTCCCTGTTTCCACATCCAGCCCGTGCTCTTTCCTTCCTGCCCCTGAGAAAACTCCCCCTGGTCTCAGGAGACTGTCTCTCGCGTTTTTAATGATCACACTTATGCATATACCCTTTCCCCTCCGCCTTCAGCCTCTCCCCCGTCTGTATCTGGTCTCTCCACCATGTCCATACCTTACCCTTCTTTAATTAAGATCCCTTTGCCCTCATATCCTTAACAAATTACCTGAAAACTTGGTCTATATCAGCTATTTTCACTTCTTTAATCTCTCATTAATTCCTCAATGGTCTGTGCAATCTGATTTCCAGACCTCCAGTGAAATTCCCTTGCCATGATCACCAGTGGGCCTCTGCATCTAAATCTAATGGAAACTTTTCAATACTTAATTCAGTTGACACTGACCAGTTCCTCCTTTATGAAACACTATTCTCCGCTTTACTGACACTACTTCTTTCCTGGTTTTCTTCTTACCTCTTTAATTAACACTTGGTTTTAATCTTTTCTCTGAGCTCCTCTCTCTGGAGCCCTTTAATATACTTTTGTAACCACTTTTATCCTCTTTTGCTTTTTTGACTAGATTTTATAGTTTGCCTCTTAAACCCTGAGTTCTCATTTCCTCCCTGGACAATTTCAGCTGCATTTTCAACTCCTACCACTACTGATGTTCTGATCACTCCAAAATCTGTACCTTTAGACCCAACCCTCCTCCTGAGCTCTGGACTCACATGTCCACTGTTAACCTACCATCTCCATCTGGGCAACCCTCAGCCATTCCAAAGCAATACATCTCAAACTGAACGCCTCACCTTCCTCCCATATGAACCTGCTCTTCCTCCTCTGCACCCTATCTTGGCTGATGGCACCCCTCTCAACCAGCCTGCTAAACAAGAGATCTGGACCTATCCCTCACTTCTCTGTGGTTCTGTATACTTACACACAGGAGGCTTGCAACTACCATCCACTGGATGGCCAAATAAATAAAGTATTTCAATGGCTTTCTTATGCAGGACCACTAAGACTTATTCTCACTTCTGGTGCAGAAGCCAAAACAGAGGCCAGAGCATTAAAATTAAGGGAAAGAAATGCAGCTCCCTCCAGAAATGTCTTTATAACCATTAGAGTCTCAAAGTGGGTGGACTGCCTTGAGAAGTGGTAAGTTTCCCTTCACCACAAACATCATGCAGAGGCTGGAGAACTGAAATTGGAAGGTTGGGCTGGGTGACTTCTAATGCCTCTACCCACGCGGACATTTAGTTCAGCTAATTAACCCCTCCTGTGTGCTTTGTCCACATCATCTCATTTATGCTTCCCAATAGTTTATTAGCCCTATTTCATTGGATGAGAAGTCAGGCACTTGGAGGGGAAGTGGTTTTCTTAAAGTGATTCAGTCAGTATTAAGGCCACCCCTCCAAAGCAGACCTGGTGTCCCTAAATCTCACTGTTTTTGTTAAACCACAAGCTTCTATTTGGCATTGGAAACAGACTTCAATTCAGTAGAGAACAGTACAGTCAGCTGTGTACCTTCCCTGGTAAAGGTAGACCTTTGAGGGTAATGGAAGGGAACAATTCTTTGAAACAGTGCTTAAATAAATAAATTTGGAACTTAGTTCTTCTTAAATATGTCCCCATATTTATTGGTGTATTACCTTTCCCCTCCAATTCTACTGATACTTTATTATTAACAAGCAATTCTAATAACCAAATGCAATTTTCTTCACCAGTCATCACTTCCATTCCCACAGGCTTAGAAAGGAACAAGAAAGGGTTAACTCTTTTATTTATTTAAAATGGCTTTTAATGAAATGTAGGTCCCAGCCTCTGAGGTTCCGTGGTTGCCCATGTGACCATGTGACAAATGCTGAAGAGTGAAATCCTGGGTTTTCTTTTACAAACTTGAAAGAAAAGGAGATATTGCAGGATGGGGTGGGGCAGGGTAGGATTGGCTTGAAGTGTAGAAGGATGTTATAAGCAAATATTTACCTCATTTTCATTTTTGCCTCTAATACATTGTCCTGGAAGGAGCCAGAGGTCTGATTAAAGCAGCAGATAAGCATCAAAATGGGAGGCCGTCAGGGTAGCATAGTGTCTGGGCTGGAGGAAGGGGTCCAAGGGGACCATTGAGTCAAGGATCGGAAATCCAAGCTGTAGAGACTGGACCTGTAGATAACCTGTGAGTGTGTATTTTTATAGTCCACCTTACTGCCATTCCCAGAACCCTAAGGAACACTTATCCTCTTACATGCTTGAAGGTATGTGATCACTTCTCCATCTTTCACCTAATCGAGCCTTATTCTCTGAATACTCAGAGAGCATTCTTAGTCTGCAGGCTTGAGGGTTAGGTAAGGCTTGAGGAATTAATAGCTAATCGTAATCCTCCAGCCTTAAGACCGAATAACCAGCTCAATTCTGGTCTAGGTATTGCCACCATCTGGCTGTAGGAACTAGCGCTTTTAAGTCCTACTTTCTCCTCGCTTACAGCAAAAGCAATTGTGTCTAATGATTCTGAAAGTCTCTTTAATCTCTAAAAGGAGAGAATGTCCTGACACACAGTCACAGCTCAATAATGCGCACATTGCCTGTTGCTTGAGAACGGATCGTCCCATTCTTGCCTCTCACTACCGAAGACCAACTCATGTCTGCTGTGCCTTGGACCTCACGTTCTGTCCTAAGCGAATAAATTCCTCTAAATTAAGCTGCACATAAAAAATACCCTGTTTCTGTTAGGAGTAGGTTCCATGAATATGAAAAGACTTGCAAGGCATTAAAAATTCAGTTTTACTTCCACTGTTATTTCTTCTGTTAGGGATCATCTATTTTAATCTCCCATTTTACAAATGAATAGACCTAGGCCCAGAGAGGTGGGGGCACCTTCCTAAATTCACACAGTAAAGATTCTTTTTTTTTTTTTTTAAGATTTTTATTTATTTATTCATGAGAGACACAGAGAGAGAGAGGCAGAGACACAGGCAGAGGGAGAAGCAGGCTCCACGCAGGGAGCCCATGTGGGACTCGATCCCCAGACTCCCGGGATCACACCCTGAGCCAAGGGCAGACACTCAACCGCTGGGCCACCCAGGCGTCCCAGCAAAGACTCTACTGTAGGACTTTTTCCCCATTGCCCAAAATGGTAAGATGCAGGTACTTGGCAATCAGTGTTTAAAAGAAAATTATAGTTTCATGTCCAAGAGAGTTATTTTTAAACAGGAGGCTGTTTCACCTAGAACCTTTTTTTAAGGAAAAAAAAAAATAAACAAGTGCACTAGATTTGTCCTTTTAAGCCAATTTAAGAAGTGTGCCTTCTCAATGCTGTTGAAATTGGCAGGCCGACATCTTGCAGACAGACTGTTCTGGTCTACTCGGTTAGTTGTTATCCCAAATGCAAATCTGACTCACGGGTGAGATCATGAGAAATCTGGACTATTTTTCTTGATGACTTTTTCTTTCCTATTCCAATTTTCTTTTGCGGTATTTGGCCCTGTATGTTACCCATGCTGGGGAACAGAATCTTGAAAGAGTTGTTCCTAGGATAGTCTCTGCTGTCATATGAATCTAAAAACAGCCGGAGCAGGTTTGGCCATGAAGCGTATGTGGCTTTGGTGTGGAAAACCAGGTTGTGTGTGTGTGTGTGTGTGTGTGTACACGTGTGTATGCTGGCCTTATGGCAAAATAAGATTTTTGTTTACTGGGATTTGAGGGATTCTGGGAAGTCCTTCCTTCTAATCAAATGGATTACTTTCATTCAACAGATGCCTATTTAATATCCACCTTTTGCTAGGTGCTGGCATCTAGAGAAGGTTGCCTGTAATTAAATAAGTAAATATTACCTAGAGTGTGTATTAGGTAATGTTAGCTGCTGTGACAGTTAAGCCCCCAAGTTTTAGTGGTTTGACATAACACACAATTATTTCTCTTTTATATAGCAGCGCAGCGCAACAGTTCATGGTCAGCAGGCAGTTCTGCATGTGGTCATGTGGGGCTGCACGCCCTCTCTGTCTTCTGTGCCTACAACTTCCTAGGGCTGCAGTGTCCTCTACCTCCCAGCGGTGGAAGGGGAAAGAAGGGAGAAGGCACATTTACTTCTGAAACCCCTTGGTTTGACAGCAGCACACATCACTTAGCACATTTTACTGGTGAGAGCTAACCACAGAGCCCCACTTGGAGGCAGAGGGGACTAGGAAATGTAGCCCGTGATGAGTCTACACCTTAGAAGTATATGGAATTCGGGTGTTTGGCTGGCCGTCTCTACGGTTGTCTGGAAAGTACTTTATGGGACAGGGCGCTCCGGATACCTGAGCAGGCACCTGACTGCGTGTGGTGGGGGAGTCATCACTGGGTATTCTCCCCCCCCCCCCCCAGCCTTATCTCAGGTCTCCTCCATGCCACTCCGTGTCTCTCACACAAGTTCCTTCCTCTCTCCTGAACTTTCCTCCCACCTCACCCTTCCCCCAGCTAACTCACTATTCCATTAGGCATAAGCATGCAGTGCTTTCTCCCGAGAAACCTTTCCTGGACCCATAGTCCAGTTTCCAGGCTTGTGTTCTGTCCTTATATGAAGATAGAGCGAAAAGATTCTTATTTATGGGAATTTGATGGCCTACAGAAATGCACTCCTGCTAATCAAATGGAGGTTTTATAGAGCATAAACTTCAGAGGGTCAAGGAGCATCTAGGGAAAAAATGGAGCCATTGGATGATGGGAGAGTGAGGAAGGGACCTTTACAACTGCCCAAGAGCTTGGAAGGAAGAGCTCTAGCCCTTTGGAGGTACAGAGGCAGCACGGGACTCCAGGGCTGCTTCACTTTCAGATCCTACACCTCTAACAACAGCTTTCAGGAGTTCTCAGAGTTCATTTCTGGAGAATCAGTGAGAACATTTTGCAAAAACTGGTGGTGAAGGAATGGAACACCCAACCATGCTCTCCCTGGGGAAGCATCCTGTGTGATCAGGAGGAGGAGGAGGAGGAGGAGGAGGAGGAGGAGGAGATGGTGAGCCAGCCGGCCTTGGTCTCCAAGTGGAAGCTGCAGGGTGGGCTAAACCTTCCAGGGTCAGAGCAATCATGGAATGTATCTTCCTGTTCCAAAAGGCCCAGGACCTTATAAAGGACGTGGCATTAATTTTTTGGATATAAGCAATGGACATGTTCCTCCTGCAGCTGAACTTATCTCATTTCTTTTTTAAAAGACTTTATTTATTTACTCATGAGAGACACACACACACACACACACAGGCAGAGGGAGAAGCAGGCTCCATCAGGGAGCCTGACGTGGGACTCAATCCCAGGTCTCCAGGATCAGGCCCTGGGCCGCAGGCGGCGCTAAACCGCTGAGCCACCCGGGCTGTCCCTTGTTTCCTTATTTAAAAAAAAATTTTCTTACTAATTATTTTTAATGATCTCAAGGAAAAGTGCCTTTTGTGATTATCTTGACAAGTTCATACATGCAAGAGGCCTGCTGATCCTGCATTTATGAGGTGACGGCTGCTTTTACTGTTTAGGTTACCATTTAGAGTGGCCTAAAAATAGTGCTCAGGAAAAATCTTGGCGGGATGGTTTAGGGGGGATTAACCCCCTTGGCTCTCCGTGGGGTGCTCCATTCAAGGTGTGGTTTTCAGAAGCCCTGGGCCAGTATCCCAAAGGAGGGTGATCGTAGCTGCAGGAGCCTGCAGGCAAAGAATCCAAGAGGGGGGACCGATGCTGGGGATCCATGGAGCAGCACGTGACCAGAGCCTTTGAGCAGATGTGCATGGTCCACCCAGGTCGGGACAGTCATCGCACAGCACGTGCTCACAGGGTGGCCGTGGAGAGCAACGGAGAGCAAGGCCTCAGCCCCTGTCGCACTGTCGTCTTAGGAGGGGCGAGGACAGGCAGGAGGCCTGGAGACGGAGGCATCTGCCGTGTAACTTCAGGAACCCAACGGTCCTTGGAGAAGAACAGAACAGGTTCTGGAGGTCACAGCGGGGCCTGGAGAGAGCACAGGGCCTGGAAGGCTGCCCTGGGAGAGGGTCCAGCAGGGCAGGGGCCTGGCCTGCAGCACCTGTGCCTCGGCCTGGCACCCAGCAGTCCTGCCCGCCGCTGCCTGCCTCACCTGGCTCACCTGGCTCACCTGGTTCACCTGGCTCACCTGGCTTACCTGGCTCACCTGGCTCACCTGGGTAGGGCCGTCTGGATCACCAGAAGGCAGGAGGCAGTGGGGACGATGCTACATGAGAAAACTGGACCCCTGCATGAGGAAGGGGAGAGAAGTCTGTAGAGGGCAAGTCCCCTAGCAAACTGATGTCTTTTCATCCCTCTGTTCTAATACGTGCAGACTCGTAGGTCTGGTTTCCAATCTGTACAGGAATTTGCTTCTTGGTGAAAAGGAAGGAGTTGATGAATGCCACCTGGTTGCCCCCCCTTTGCAGAAAGCCATTTCGAAGTGGGCGGAATATAAAACAACTCTCTGTCCCTCAAAACCGTGGTGCTGCTCCTGCCTGCCTTGTGAGATGGTCCTGACGTGGGACAGAGAACTTTGGGTCTAATTGGCACATGGTAGAGCAACCCTGACCATTGCCTGGAAAACTCCTCAGATACGTCTAGTTAACAGCAGCTCTGTTGCTAATAAATCCTTTGAAATCTTCTGCTGTTGTTGGGTTTTTATGACACATTTGCATGTCAAGATCATTTGGGTTTTGGAGTGTAGGTCTCCCGCTGTTCCTAATGACATAAATGGATAGTAATAACCGGGAGGGGATTACGTTCTGGGGTTGCAAGTAGATGAGATTTAAAAAACATCAATCTTATTTGCAGGCAAATACAGCTAATGATAGGCTAGAGAAAAAAATAATTCAAAATCGGCAATGAATGGTTGGTGATTTCCAGAGGGCCTGCTTTTTAATGAAGTAGAGTAGAGAATGAAGGATAAGAGGGGAAAAGGTAGAAATAGCATCTTAGAAGTTTCTTGGGAATTGGGGGCAGTTTTTGTTTTAAGTAAAAATAAAAAACAGGGCAACCAAGACAAGGGAGCAGGGTTGGACGCCCCTACTTTGTGGGGTGGGGGCTGAGCACTTCTGTCTACCTGCTGCTCCCTGTTCTGCTCTCTGCCTCTAGGTGTGGAGTGGCCCCTGCCACCCTTCCCTGGGAGCTGTTGCATCTCCAAGGGAAGGCCTGGAAGGGGCCTTGGAAATAATCCGATACTAATCCAAGTTTTATAAGGAGGGCCCACAGAACCATCCATCACCTAGAGAGAAACACGAAGACAGCCTTAAACAGGAGATCCAATCCTAGTGATCATGATAATAATAATGCTGAGAACATTTAGTGATGGTTTATGCTGGGCCACGACTACACTAAATCCTTCAATAAATCCTTTATCTTATTAAATCCTCCCCATAACCCAGCAGGCGGGTACTATTATTCTTCCCCCCCGACAGGTGACAAAATTGAGACTCAGGCCACTTAGCAGCTCTCCGGGCTGGGAATTTGAGCCTAGTTCTACCAGACTCCAGAGCTAGAATTCCTACCTACTGGAAAAAAGAGCTCTCCTCTTTTTATACAAATGATGAAAGATTCCATTGTTACTGTAGTAGGTGACTGTTGTTTTAGAGTTGTGGCCAAAACCTGGGAAGAAATGTAGATGCATTCTTCTGGATCGTATCAGCCAGGCCATCAGTGGGGTTTTTGCTAATTTTGTTTGCTGTTGTTTTTGGATTTTCTAGGCATAGCAAGACGTTTATTTAACTTCCATAAGGACTTATTTTTGTGAGCATCGACTGTGTTAGGGAAGTGGCTAAATACTGGGGATTCGGCAGGGAGCAAAATATTGGTTAGTTTGGGTTCCCGCCAAAGCAGGCTCTTAGGCAAGGATTTGGGTGCAGGAGGTTCGTGCGGGTGCAGAAATGGTGATGAAGTGTGGGGAGGAAAGTTGATCAAGGGGGCGCCAGTGAGGTTACTGGTATGACAAGGGCAATGGCAGTTCAGGCTCCCTGTGTCTAGGAGACGGTGCAGAACACGCCTCAGAATCGTCCCATGAGGCAATAAATAACAAAGGTTATTTATCTATCAACTCCTACTCTTATGCCTTCATTGGACACAGGTGGCTTCTGGAGGAGTAAACTCCCTGACCCTTCCATCAGGTAGAGTCAGAAGAACCCTAGAGCAAGTTTGAGAGCTAGGTAGGTGATCTCCAGGAAGAGTGGGCCAGGGGCTGTGTCCCCAACCTCTGCTCCAGTTCAATTCCCATCCTCAAGGAGCTCACCTTGCTGTGTGCAGGAGAATTAGCAGAATTCACGGTATAGGAAGGCAACGAGAAGAGGGGAGCAATGGATGGAAAATAGCAAAAAAAAAAGAGATGATGACTCCATCGGGGAAAATCAGGGAAGGGAAGGTTTAAGAGCTAAGATCATATTAAACATAATTCCCTGTCATCAACATCTTCCGTATTCTCATTGCTCCCTGCCATTTTGAGTGTTGTCTGAGAGCTCCTGAATTCTCCTTTTCCTGTGGTCAGCATCAGGGCCGTGAGCCTGGCACATTGCTCACAGCAGTGGCCAAAACCTCTAAGCCATTGTCCTTGCAGTTGTATGTGACAGATGCTGGTGCCAGCCCCACTGCCCTCCACAGCCACCAGAGCTGGCCCTTCCTCAAATCCTGGCTGTAACAGTTACTGGTGGGAATCTTAGACAAGGGGAGAACCTGGCTCAGCCTACCTTTCCTGATGGCCGTCCTGAGGATAGGGACCCGTGGCCTATGCTAATGTTTCTCAGTGCAAAATTCGAGAAGCAAAAAGCATGTATATAGCTTGTTAAAACACAGATTCCTGGGCTCCACCACCTGGATGTTGTGATGCTGTAGGTGGGGGTCTGGTCAGAGATTTTGCGTTTAACAGCCTCCTCCTCTGCTGCTGATGCTGCTGGTCTGCAGTCCACACCCGGAGTAGCAAGAGTCTAGGACCTCTCATCCAACTCTCCCCTGGACATGTTCATCCAGATCGGGGCTTCTCAGTGTCAGCACTGCTGAAATTTAGGGCCAGGTAATTCTTCGGGTGGAGGTTGCCTTGTGCACCATAGCATGTCTAGCAGCATCCGTGGCCTCTACCCACTAGATGCCAGTAGTACCTCCCAGTAGTGGCAACCAAAAATGTCCTCAAACATTGCCAGATGGCCCCATGGGAGGCAAAATTACCCTATTTTGAGAACCACTGACCTAGATGTTCTGGAACACTGCTTCTCAGACTTTAATGTACAAACGACTCTACTAAAATGTGGATTCGAATTCAGTAGGTCTGGGGAGGAACCTCAGAGTCTGTTTCTGTTGAGCTCCAGGGCAATGTTGATACTGCCGCTTGGGAGACCACACTTTGAGTAGCAGCGGTCCCCAGCAGCAGGTGGACCCAAAGGCCGAAAGGTGTCCCTGCGATTGCTGGGTTCCGTCCCAGCGATTTTGGTCTGACCCTCTAGTTCCTTCTTATTCCCTTAGGTTGATTAAAGGTGTGGCTGTTGCATCCCCTCCCTCCCCAGTCCCTTCTCCAGCCCAGGGGCCTCCTGTCCTGCTTCTCCAGGGAGAGTTAGCCTTCCTCTTGAGTGACAGCAGATACGAGTTTGCCTTTGACATATGCAAGGATCTCACTAGGGCCCTCTCAGTATCCAGAGAGCTCACTTTTGCACATTAGAGTCTTTATTTTTTTAAATATGAATTTAAAAGGGGTGTGAGGATAGAAGAGAGTGTTTCTTATAGAAAAGGTAAGAAGTCCAGGTGTGCCAACCCGAAATTCTAGGAGGTTCCGAGGAGAGTGTCTTTGGGGTTAGGGTTTAGGGAATGATTCTCAGAGCCAAAGAAGCATCTGCAGATATGCAGCAGAGAAGGCCTAAGGCAGATGGGGCTGGGAGGTCGGGGGACCCACCCCTTTATGGATCACTGAATTCAGGAATTAATTCTGCTGGTGAACCCTTTGTAGACTTCTAGAAATGCTATCACTTTGCCCATTGTTATTTTTAGCCATTGTCCATTTCCTGTTGTTGGTAACAGTAAAAATTCTTGGGAGGCTTTTTCTCCATGTTTTAGTGAGAAGGTTTGAGATGCTGTAGGGGGAGAAAGTGGCTGCTGCCACCAAGAAAGTCGCCCAAAGCAGGCATCCCAGTGTGGAGAAGGGGGATGAGCAGCAGGGAACTGCCATCCTGGTCTCTAGGTTGCTGTCACAGGGATTCCCACTGGGGCATCTCACGTGGGAACACTGGCTCTTGCCCCAGAGTAGTTCTCTTACCTGTGGCTGCTGGCTCTGTAGGGCTGGGGACAGGGCTGTGTTCCCTTTCCTACAGACCGTGTTGGGGCACGACGAGACGTGTTTCCATATTTGTGTGGGAGAATGTGTTCTGAGGTCTAAAATGCAAACTGTTACTTTGGGGACACCCTCTGGCAGAGCTTAGGATGTTGTTAGATGATCTCTACCTAGACCAGCAGGGTGTGTCTCTTGGATCTCCAGCAAGAAGGTGATGTGCATAGGGTGCATCGTGGGAGGACTTGTGTGGGGTAAGAGAGGAGCTGCGGACTGGATGTTTGCGTGTCGTCCCCCACCGCAAATTCATACGTTGAAGCCCTAATCCCTGTTGTGATGGAATCTGAGATGAGAGTTTGGGGAGGTAATTCGGTCATAGGGGTGGAGCCCTCAGGATGGGATGAGTGCCCTTAGAAGAAGAGTGCTTGCTCTCTCTCTCTCTCTCTCTCTCTCTCTCTCTCTGCTTTGTGAGGACAGAACCAGGAAAGGAACCGAATCAGCAGGCATCTTGATCTTGGAGTTTCCAGCCTCCAGAACTGTGAGAACTAACTGTTGTCTAAGCCACCCAGCCTATGGCAGTTAGTTACAGCACCCAGAGCTAAGACAGTCGAGAAGATGACTTAGGCCAACATGCTTCCGAACGTTCTCCGAAAAGCAGGTGCTGGCGAGTGTGGGATCTCTATCGGTCTGGGGTAGCTGAGGAGGATAAGACCCATGCCATGAGTTTGTCTTAGAGCTGAACATATCATTTTATTTTTTATTTTTATTTTTTAAAGATTTTATTTATTTATTCATGAGAGAAAGAGATAGAGGCAGAGACACAGGCAGAGGGGGAAGCAGGCTCCATGCAGGGAACCCGATGTGGGACTCGATCCCGGGACTCCAGGATCATGTGCGGGGCCGAAGGCAGAAGCTTAACCACTGAGCTACCCAGATGTCCCTGAACATATCATTTTAAAAACAGCTTTATAAAAAATAAAAAATAAATAAAAACAGCTTTATGCTGCCTTTGTAGCCTTCTTACTTTGGAAGAGGTTAAGCTGTCTTTTTTTTTTTTTTTTTTTTTGTCTTATCATTAATTGAATTGTGATGTTTCTTAATGACATTTATTTATTTAGGATCTTTA
Organism: Canis lupus baileyi; assembly: GCF_048164855.1. Lineage (NCBI taxonomy): Eukaryota > Metazoa > Chordata > Mammalia > Carnivora > Canidae > Canis > Canis lupus. The sequence continues at coordinate 76,434,036 of NC_132841.1, read as the reverse complement.
CTGGCAAAAGAAAAGTTAGGAATACTTCAGTTCCAAAAATAATTTGTAAGCTTTTTATTGGCCTGCAAAATTCAAGCGTCTAGAAATGCTGAATCGGGCAGTTATCAAAGGGAAGGCGAGAGCCAACAGCAGTCTGGACGAGGGTGGTGGCCACAGGACGGGCAGGGAACGGAAGAAGGAGGACAATGCAGACCTCTGTGGCTGGCTGGCTGCCTCGGCTCTGGGGAGACTTACCCAGTGAGGACGGAACCTGTGGAGGAATGCCGGAGTTGGAGAGGAAAGACAGTCTGAGACAGCTGTAACATTTGGGATTCATAATCATAAAACATTAATGGCTGCAATTTGTTGAGGGCACAGCACTGTGAGCTTCATTTCCATTATTCATTTAATCAATGCAACAGCCCTTCAAGGTTGGTGCTCTTGTGGCCTCAACATAACAAATGAAGGCAGAGAGAGGTCAAGTAAGCTGTCTTCCGCCAGAAGCTGAGAGGCGTGGAGAATTCAAACTTGGGACTTTGGGCGCCTAAACCTAAGAAAGCGCCAAATTATGGTCTGTGTTGCACCGTGATCTGTGAAGCCCACCGTCTATGTGAGAATCATCTGAGTTGTGATGTTGGTTCCCCGGGTTGGTTCCTTGTATGTCAGTTATACCTCAGCAAAGCTGCTTATACAAACCCAAACAGGTGGGAAGGATGGTGGACAGGCATTCCCCTAGGCCCATGTGTTGCAGGCTGGATTTCCTCGGAAGCCGACTCTGAGTGGTAACACCATGGGGAAGCTTCTGGGGCATATCTCATGATCCGATCCAGTGGGGGAAACGTGTGACAAGGGAACGGTCCAGGGGAGAAGCTGGGCTGCAGTGTGGTCTCAGCCAAGGACTCATTCACTCCCCAGGAGCTCTGGACTAATGCTGCCTTAGGTGTCGCCCTGAGCTGTGACCGGGGAGCCAGGCCTCTCCGTCTCACCTTGGAAGCAGCTGCTGAGGGCAATCCCCCCAGTGAATGAACCACTAAAGGGCTGCATATAGGTGGCACACTGCAGCTGGGATCAGTGCATCACAGCGTACACCCCATAGCGAGGCATTTTATTTTATTTTATTTTTTAAGATTTATTTATTTATTTGACAGAGAGGGAGGGAGGAGCGACAGTGCTCTCAAGAGTAGGGGCGAGGGCAGAGGGAGAGAATCTTCAAGCAGACTCCCCACAGAGCGTGGAGCTTGAAGTGGGGCTTGATCTGACCCATGAGATCAGGACCTGAGCCAAAACTAAGAGTTAGACACTTAACTGACTGAGCCACCAGATGCCTCTAGTCTGGGCATTTTCAATCATGTTTCTTATTTTTGCTTTTAAGTTATATCCTAGGGGGAACTAGCTAGGGTGCTGCCTCATTAGGGAATTCTTTTTTTTTTTTTTTTCCAGACACCTGGTAGTGTCCTACCACACTGTTTGAAGGGGAAGAGAGGTGGGCAAGATGGTGGTTTCTGGTTACAAGCCACCCTCCACTGGACTAACCAAGGAGAAAGGCTGTCTTGTCCTGTGTGGGAGGCGTGCTTATCAGAGCATTATCTTCCTATTGAAATGACTTTACAGGTGCTTCTTTTCCTTGCACTTGACTGAAAGATCCATGCTGGACTGGCACAGACTCCCAAGTTTTCTTGTGGAAATCAAAATATTTTTTTCACTTTCACAAAGCAGCTTATGCTTAAAGTCATTTCTAGGAGCTTATGCTTTCAAAAGTTTTCCTCTTAAAAACTGAGGATTTAAGGAGTGGGTTAAGGCAGCTGCTCTTTCATCTTGAGAAATACTGTGTCTGAGGACACCGAGATTCCTAACAGCTATCTTGTGGGGTGTTGGTGACCTGATAATAGAGTTGTCATTGTATTGTGTTGTACTGAATTGTGTTTTTTATAATAGTCATTTAGGCAATGCTTATTATGTGCCAGGCATTATTTCTGTGCTTTATAAATATTAGCTCATTTAATTTACTCTGTAGCATCCCAATGAAATAATACCTTTTTTATAGACGAGGAAACAAAGTTATTTCTGACCTCCAACTAACGAGCTGAAAATTTGGAAAGTGGCATGCTTATGTCTACTTATCCATTTTTCATTTATTTCCTTCCAGGGATGAATATTAGATTTCTGAAGGTTCCATTTTTTTTTTTAATTAAGTTGCTTAGATTCTATGGTATTGAGACTATATCAACCAAGGACTGTTAAAAACTTGCCTTTACAGGCTCTGTGGATTGCCTAAACTAATGTAAAAACAGAGAATCTGTAGAATTTTGTCAAATCCTCAAGTATCATTATCCCCAAAATATTTAGCTCTCAAGGTTTTAAATGCATCTAACGCAACATCAGAGTTAGATATCAGATATGGAATTACCTTATGTTTATGATATGTTGTGTACTCATGAAATGGTTGAGAAAGCTTGCCAAGTCCCCTTTCATTCATTCATTCTTTCATTCATTCACAGTTGGGGGATGTGGGATTGGAAAAGCTGAATGGAGGGTGAGCTTAGAGAGGAAAAGACCCTGTTCTGGCCACTTGTCACCAGAATTTGCCTGGATCCTAGGGGACAGGTGCAGGTATGATGGTGACTCCAGCTTCCCTTCACAGCAAAGGCTCTAGTCAGAGGGAACTAGTAGAGCAGATATTAGGAATCGGCAAAACTTTGCAGACAATGCAACGGAAAAGCTTTTGCCCGTCCAACTGGAGAGGAAATCCCAATAGTGCTGGGTACAAATAAAATCTCAGGCAACTGCTAATGGGAGGCACAGTGGGCTGGCTGTGGATTCAGCCTCCTGAGGATTGGGAGGAACTTTGCACTTTGAAAACCTATTTTAAAAAATATTCCTCGGGGATCCCTGGGTTGCTCAGTGGTTTGGCGCCTGTCTTTGGCCCAGGGCGTGATCCTGGAGTCCTGGGATCGAATCCCACGTCGGTCTCCCGGCATGGAGCCTGCTTCTCCCTCTGCCTGTGTCTCTGCCTCTCTCTCTCTCTCTCTCTCTCTCTCTCTCTCTCATAAATAAATAAATAAATAAATAAATCTTTAAAAAAAAAAAAAGATATTCCTCATTCATGTCAGCCTCAGGAAGATAATCGACCTGCATGTTGCTCCCATTTCTGTGGCCAGACTCTTGGTGGTGAACACACACAGGCAGCCAGGAGCACGTCTGTGGCTCTGCAGCCCGGGCCTGCCAGGCTTCTCGTCTGGACATGTGAGCTTAATTACTCTGCTGCTCTCTGGAAACGCTGCTGGCTTGTCCTTGAAATCCCTGACCAGGCGCCAGGTCCTGCTGGGTTTGTAAATACCTCCTGTTGTGGGTGTAGGGGGCCTGTGCTCAGTCTGGCAGCTTGTCTCCTGCAGTTTGGAGAGAGGCAGTGTAGAGACTGGCCTAGCTTGGGCTTCTCTAGCTGGTCTTGGCTTCTCAGACAATAGTTGGTGTCCATTTGGGGGATTGGCCGACTCTGAACTCCTTCCCAGGATTGCCCCAACCTTCTTGCCCTCAAGGTCAACACCTGCAAAATAATTACCACCGTATATGTAAATGTTTCTGCTTTTTCCATGAATGGAGACCTTTGCCAGATGATCACTAAATGCTTCTGAATATGGGGCCACCACTTGGGTGGAAAAGTACTTGTTTCCTTCCTTAAACAAGTGATAAACATTAGAGGTTTAAGACTGTTGGCTTATTGATACTACATACTTGTGTTTGATGAACTTTCTATTCTGTAGTCATTTTAGACAAATGGAAAAATTGCCAAGATAGTAAGAATTCCCGTTTACCCTTTGCTCCTTTCCTCCCTTTTGTTAACATTTTACATAACCATGATACATTTGTCAGAACTGAGAAACCAACATGGCGCATTTCTTTTTTTTTTTTTTTTTAATATTTTATTTATTTATTCCTGAGAGACAGAGAGAGAGGCAGAGACACAGGCAGAGGGAGAAACAGGCTCCACGCAGGGAGCCTGATGTGGGACTCGATCCCGAGTCTCCAGGATCACGCCCTGGGCCGAAGGTAGGTGCTAAACCGCTGAGCCATCCAGGGATCCCACATGGCACATTTCTATGAACTAAACTCCACACTTTATTCAAATTCAGTAATGTCCTTTATCTGTTCCAGGATCTGATCCAGGATACCACGGTGCATTTAGTAACATCTCTGTTTACTATCAGGGTATCTTAACTCAGGACATTAAGAAAGCAAGACCGTGAATTACATGCACTGTGGGTTCTCTTGCGGGAGTACATTTTTCCTCTCTAATGACAGCTACAACTTGTCTGTCATCTGTTATCTTGGGTTGTGAACAGCAGATGGTATCAACTTATTTGATATCACAGGTAGCACAGGTTTTCCATGGGATTTATTGTCCAGCTTGGGTTTGAATCCAGGGGCTTCTATTTATTAGTTCTTTGGCCTCAAGGAACTAAAGCACTCTGAGATTCATGTTTCTCATATAATATACATATAAAATATATAATATTTAATATATATGTAACATATGTTTAAGATACTTATGTGTGCCTATCTGCCTTTCAATACTTGCCTTTCCTATCATGTTAGATCCTAAAATGCTATGTAGAAGCTTTTCAACACTATAAAACTTCTTCAAAAGTTAATCCTTATAATAAAAAGTTTACCCTCAAAGTGTTCGATTAGGGGGTCCTAGCTGGTTCAGTCGGTAGAGCATGAGACTCTTTTTTTTTTTTTCTTTTTTGAGCATGAGACTCTTGATCTCAGAGTCCTGAGTTCAAGCCTCACATTGAGTGTAGACTTTACTTTAAAAAACAAAAAAAGCATTTGATTAGACATTATTTTAAGATATTTACAGGCTGATTTCAGCAACTATTTGGATCAAAGCGTTTATATTTTCTTCAGTTCTGTGTTCCTAATGATTTTGACTTCATTAAACCTTGAATCCTTGTAACTGGATCATGGGACAGTGTGGGTAAGCTTGAATTTAAATTAGTGTTTGGACAACCTTCTCCTCGTGAAACCCTAGCCTCTAGCTCTTCTCTGTTGCTGTTGGGGCGTGTCATGCTTTTGGTGAATATGGGGACTCCATTTAAAAATTTCCTGAGCCACAGTTTCTCCCAAGAAGGCAATAGTAAGTTTAAAGAAGAGTGCTGGAGAGGTGCTTACTCCTACTAAATATATTGTAGTGGAATAGTTTAGATTCCTTTCCCAGGGGCAGAAAATACAGAGTATATGACCAAAAGAAGGGTATAATTTTTTTTGGAACACCATATTCTTTCTTCTCCCTGCGACTCACAGAGATAATTATATGATTGGAAAATTAGACCCAAGAGGAAAGTTTAAAGGAGCTGGGACTGGCTAAACCAGAGGAGGTGAGGGTGAGTTTAGTAGATTTGCTGGCCTGAAGTGGCTGTTCTGGATTTCCTGTAGGACCAGAGAGGAGGGGCAGAGAGGTATAGTTTAGACTTGACAATGAGAGGGGATCAGCATTTGAGTGGGATGCTCTAATGTGTGATCACTGTTGAGTGTGCAAGGCCAATGCTAAGTTTATTTCTGCCAAGGTTCTATGTCCACAGTCAGGGGAGACTGCCCTATGAGCAGGTCCCCGTGCCTTAGTGATAGCTTTGGGGTTCCTGCAGCCTGGCTTCCCATAAAAGTGCTTAATTGGAGGAGGTGGAATGGGATTCTTGCTTCCTGTTAAAAAGAAGGCTTTATGACAACAAATAAGCCTAGCACTAACTGATACTATTAACTTTGCATTTAAATAAGGTATGTAATTTTAAAGGTTAAAGAAATGTCAAAAAAAAAAAAAAAAGACTAATTGGGTATTTTCCTTCCTCCTTTAAATTCTTAATAACCATTCAGTTGAAGTCTGGTTTGTTTGTTTGTTTTTCTTCTCCAGGGTTAAATACAACTAGTGCATTCTCACTGTTTAGGGCACACATGCGTGTGCGTGTGTGCGTGTGTACATACACACATGTACAATGGTTCAGACATTTTGGGATTTCAGAGCAGCTAAGCCTCAAAGCCCTGCAGGTGAATTTCACACAGGCCAAGACACTCCATTTCCACCACAAGCTGCTTTATTCTTTTGCACCTTCAGCTCCTGCCTTTCCCCAGCGTCCCATCTGGGAGCTGCAGGAGAAAAACCCCTCTGCACATCCGTGAGCTGCAGGAGCCCCGTGATACTCTCCTGCTCTCCAAATCAGATGGGAGCTGGTTATCTTTCTCCAGACCTGACCAGTGCTCTGACTTTATCTCTTTGAGGTGATCTCCCGCATGACCCCTGCCATCTGGTGTTTGCGAGCAATTTGCATCCACCCTTAAGTTTTGATCATTAAACACCCTGTTTGGCAGCTTTGTAGCTCCCCAGCAACTTTTACAGCTCAGCTTTGGGTACAGGCTGCTTCCAACAGAGCCTGAAGGTACAAAATCTTCATTAGATCAGTATGCTAAAAAATAAAATAAAATAAAGAATTGGAAAAAAAGGTCAGGTTTTCATGGAGATTTCAAGTGATTTGACTACCATCTTATAGGGTAGGGTGTGAGATCATATTCTTTGACTTTTTTTTTCTCCTAATAATCCTGGCTAGGTGCTTTTTTTTTTAAGATTTTATTTATTTATTCATGATAGACACACAGAGAGAGAGAGGCAGACACACAGGCAGAGGCAGAAGCAGGCTCCATGCCGGGAGCCCAACGTAGGACTCGATCCCGGGACCCTGGGATTGTGCCCTGGGCCAAAGGCAGGCGCTAAACCCCCGAGCCACCCAGGGATCCCCGGCTAGGTGCTTTTAAAAAAATATACACAGAAGTAAAAAGAAAACAAAAAGGTAACTAATAATTTTACTGTTCAGATAAGCCTGTTTTGATAGAAAATTTGTACAGACAAAATTCAAACAGTGCAGAATGATAAAAAAAAAATGAAACTGAAAGCCTTTGTACATAAACACATATTTACACAGAAGAATAATAAAACACAGAGGTTCTCTACTTTGCTGTTTTTCATTTTATGTGTCTTAGAGATAGTTCGATATCAGCACATAAAGTTTTCCTTCACCTTTTGTATCATCCACAAATCAGTCCGCCGTGTGGACATGTGATCATTTATTTACCCGGTCCTCTGCCGAGACACACTGTCTGTTCATGATTTTTTACCACCATGAATCTGCAATGGCCATTCTTATATGTACAATTTCTTCCATGTATATCTGTTAGATAATCCAGATGGTAAGATTACTGGAACAAAGCACACATACATTTTAATTTGATAAACAATGCCATATTATATCTAAGAAAGATTGCACAAATTTATACTCCAAGCAAGAGTGCAGGATGGGCATTTTTCTGTGTACACTTAGTAATTTTTAAAAAAATGTTTGACCAGTTTGGAAATTATTTTGCATTGAGCTTGAATTTGGAATCCAGTTGAGCTTTTTTTTTTTTTTCTTTATCACCAAATGCAAAGTTGATTGTCCCGACACCAGTTGCCAAACACTGTATTCCCTGTAGATCTGAAATGTTACCTTCATTCTTTATGCTGGTGATGCTCAAATATACATTTCCAAGGTTGAGCTCCATCCTCACGTAGCAGCTGCCTGCCTACTGCCAACTCTCCTTGGATGTCTGATGGGCATCTCAAATGATAGATATAATGATAGTAAAGTCCTTGATTTGCTAACGTCACTGCCAAACCTACTCCAGTTCATCTTGTCTCTCTCGGTTAATGGCACCATTACCTACCCAATGACTCAGTCCAAAACACCAGGCATCATCCTTGATTCCTTTCTTTTTCTCTTCCTTCACTTCTAACTTGTCAACAAACTGGCACTAGATCAAAATTATATCCCAAGTCAGACCACTTGTAACCATTTCTACCATTTCTAGCTAGTTTTCACCAATATGACTCCTTGGGTAGACTATTGCTGGAGAAAACTGAAAATTGCAACTCCATTCTTGTCTTTATGGAGTCCTCTCTCTATGTAGTAGCTAGAGTGATTTTTTAAAAAATGCTAATAGGATCGAATCTGCAGACTAAACCCTCTACTGGCTTTCCATCTCAATTAGACTAAAACCCAGATTCCTTACCAGCCCCTTCAAGGTTTGTATAATCTGGCCCCTGCTTATCTTCTGGACTCCCCTCCTGTCATCCACAGCCTTTTTTCTCTTGAACACATGAAGTTCATTTCAACTTCAGGGTTTTTGCTTTTGCTTTCTTCTTTGCCTGAACAGGGCCTCTCCTACACTGTCTTTGTCCTGACTAGTTTCTTAGGTCTCAACTCAAACGTCACCCTGCCCACTCTTATCTCATTGTCTTGCTTTCTATTCTCTGCAGCATTTATCAGTATATGAATTCTCTTAATTGTTTATTTAAAGTTTAGAGCTTTTGTCTGTTCTATTGGGGGCCCATTATTCAGCTCCCTCAATAGAGTGCTTGGCACATAGTAGGCACCTAAACCTATTTCTGGAATTTAATTTTGCGTCATTGCCCTATTTGTTCTTCATCACTGAGTTGCTTTAATTAAGTTTTAGTGCTTATAAGACCAGGCTTTCTCTGCCCTAAACCCAGTCACTCCCTATTCTCATAATTTGCCTAGCTTTTATATGTTCATTTTTCCAGAGGAACTTTCTAAAGTACTCCTTGTTGGTATTTTAATTAAGTTCACATTGAATTTGTAGTAAATTTGGAGGAAAACAAAATCGCACCTTTTAATTTAAAAGCAAGCTAGATCTTTCTTTTAACTTAAAAATTTCTTCCAGTCTCTCAGTAGATTTTTAAAAAACTTTTTAGTATGCAGAATTTAGAGTATACACAAAAGTAGTGAGAACAGTAAAATGAGCCTTCCTGTACCCATTTAACAGCCTCTACTACTCTCAACCCATGGCCACAGTTGCCTATCCACACCCACCCCCTCCCCATGTGATTCTCAGACAAATCCCTGACATCATTATTCTATCCCTAAGTGTTTCAGTATGTATTTCTAAAAGATGAAGACTCTTTGTAAAAAAATATTTATTTATTTTAGAGAGTACAGTGGGAGGGGCAGAGGGAGAGAAAGAGAGAGAGAGAGAGAGACTCTTAAGTAGGCTCCCCCTACGCAGTGTAGAGCCTGATGTAGGTTCCATTTCATGAGATCATGACTTGAGCTGAAATCAAAAGTCAGTCACCCAACTGACTGTGCCAACTAGACACCCCAAAGACTTTTAAAAAACCATAACGATAATGCCATCTATAATTATACCAAAAAACCTAATAATATTTCTTTATTGATGGTTTTACAGTTACTTTCTAATAGGCTAGACATATTTCTTATTGAATATCTATATATATAGAAATATATATATTTCTTATTGAATAGAAATTCAGTATTTCTTATTGAATATGCATATTTTTTATTGAATATCAGTGTATCAAAGTTTGTTTTTTTTTTAAAGATTTGTTTATTTATTTATTCATAGAGACACAGAGAGAGAGAGAGAGAGAGGCAGAGACACAGGCAGAGGGAGAAGCGGGCTCCACGCAGGGGGATCCCGGGTCTCCAGGATCACACCCCGGGCTGCAGGCGGCGCTAAACCGCTGTGCCACCAGGGCTGCCCTGTATCAAAGTTTTAAAAATCTTTTTCAGTTTCTGTTGAAAGCAGAGATACAGACAAATTACAATGATTGGATTTACGATTCTGCAACTTTATGGGGGTATGAAAGCAACACATATTCAGTAGAAACTGTACTCCAAATTCTGGATTTTGAACTTTTCCCAAGCTAATGATACACAGTACAGTCCTCTCTTCCCTGGGAAGCTGCAGCTCCTAGTCAGCCATGCAATCACGAGGGTAAAAACCCGTACACTTACAACCATTCTGTCCCCATAGAACCGTGCTGCTTTCTCCCTTCAGTACAGTATTCATGTATTCAGTACAGGAGATATTCAACACTCATATAAAGTAGGCCTTGTGTTAGATGACTTGGCCCATGTGTAGGCTAACGGAAGTGTTCTGAGCATGTTTAAGACAGGCTAAGCTGGGACGCCTGGGTGGATCAGTGGTTGAGCGTCAGCCTTCGGCTCAGGGCACGATCCTGGAGCCCTGGGATCGAGTCCCACATCGGGCTCCCTGCATGAAGCCTGCTTCTCTGTCTGCCTGTGTCTCTGCCTCTCTCTCTCTGTGTCTCTCATGAATAAATAAATAAAATATTAAAAAAAAAGACAGGCTAAGCTAAGCTGTGGGTTATGTAAGTTCGGTGTATTAAATCCATTTTTGACTTGATAGTTTAAATTTATGATGGGTTTATTGGGATGTAATTCCATTGCAAGTTGAGGAAGATTTGTATTGGTTTCCACTGTATTTTCCAAACTTATGTATTAAAACTAACAATTTTCATATATTTTATAATCTGCCACCTTATTGAATTCTCATATTATTTCTAGACTCTCCTGTTCTTCTCATGCTTGCCTCTGTTGCAGGCCTCTGGGATCGGTGTGGTGAGGGCCTAAACACTCAGGATTTTTTTGCACCTGACATATGCAGGGCTGCAGAGTTGGTGCATGAGGCTAAACCCAAGTAGGTAATTAGATCCCAGAGGAAATTTAATTCATTTGGTGATTCATTTGAGATATAAAAATGGACAAAATTGTACACTCACACTTGCAAATGCACATGAAAGTTCATCAGCAGGTCCAAACTAAGGCACTGAGCTTCAAGAAAGATTTCTGAGGACAAGAAAGCTCACAGCAAATTCAGGTTCATCAGTAAAGACTTCCAGTAGGTGTGGATCAAGTCTGGCAGAGCAACATAGGAGCACGTTCAACCTCAACTTCTCAATTCCTTACTGGAATCCTCAGGGCCAGATGTGTTTCAGAACGCAACTCTTTTTTTGAATCTTTAGAAAGATGACTTGATGCACATAATATGTATATAACATATTATATACCACGTGCAGGGGGGTCTGGAGTACCACCTCATAATCAAATGAATTTATGCTTTGGGAGCAAAATATAGGAATATTACCAGAGTAAGATGAAGAAAGACTCTAAAGGGCCTCAAGACCGTGAAAATCAGGCAGTTTCGCTGCCAAAATGCCTTACAAAACAAACTCAGTTGTTAAAGCTCTTTGAATTTGGCAGTTGCGAATAAGAACTGTGGGCCCTTGTATTCAAAGGCCCTGGTGATACTGAGCAAGTCCCCTGGGAAGGCACTAAAGAGATGAGCAAGGCTGGCCCCTTTCTCATTGGATTGACTGCCACTGAATTAGTTGACCTCCAGATCCCATGCTCTAAAAAGAGTTTCCAGTTAAACATAGAACATGCCAGAACCTCTTATCTCCATGCTACTCCCAACCCCATGGACCACCACTTTGTGGTAAAACCCAAGGGGTTGGATGCTGAGCCTCTGGCCCGCTTTTCCCTACCAGGTGACCAGCGTGTGTGCTGGATGTACAGAGCAAGCTGCAAGCACTGAATGCTGAGACGCGGAGGGGTGGACCAGCAGGCTGTCCTCTTACTGCTGGAAGCTGAAGAGAACCACTCCATGGTGGTGATTACTTCCTCGGTTCCCTCCCTTTCTATTCTCCTCAATGACGATTGAGTGAATATACTCCTGCAAAGCTGACTTCATATTTACTCTACTTGAGGGAATGAGGCTCTACTAAGCCCTATCAAAGTTGATTGTATCCTTAGATTCCTGAGTGGAGCTAACTCTGACCTGAGATTCTCCTCTCTGTTCCTAGAGAAGGTTCAGGAATCTTTTCTGGTGCTCAGCAGTCTGGGCCAGAGAGACTTCTAGAAGGTTATGATGTTCTCCTTGTGTGTCCAGTTTACCTTAATATCTGTTCCAATCTCTGTTCCAAAAGTACTGTGCTGTTTTCTGCTCCAGTAGTCAGTTTTGAGGTATCTAGTGGTGGGGTCTTGGCTTCAAAGTCCTTCCTTAGGAAGGAGAACAAGAAATTCCCGCAGGCCCAGCTGAGCTATTTAGATGCTGGCAAACTCATCACAATGCCACTTAGGTCATTTGAAACGTTGTCTCCTGGCCCCACGGTTAGTCATCCCCTGACTTTTGGGAAGAGCCAAGCCTCAGTGATAACTCTGGTAAAAATATCAATTGGGATAAAACTGAGCTCAACTCCTATGTGCAAGTTCCTGAGGTGGTTGCTAGGAAGACACTGGCAAAGCACTTATGGTCTTCCGGCTGGAAAGAGCAGCCGGACGGGGCTGTGTTTCAGGGGTCCCAAACAGCCCTGGCAAGTCCCTTAATATGACGCTTCAGCTTGCTCATCTGTTAAATGGAAGTAACAGAGTTGTTGGCAACCTTGCAAAGCACCTCACACTGCCTGGTGCCTGGAATATGCTAGTGGATGCTCGGTACGTGCTCAGTAAAGGCGGCCTCTGACGGTGGTGGCCTGGTGCTCAGTGCCCTCGGTTCCTGGGGCTGCCCTCACAAATTACCACAGACCGAGTGACTTAAAACAACAGACATTTCTTTTTCTCCCATTTATGGAGCTCAGATATCCAAAATCAGAGTTTTGACAGAGCTGTACTGCCTTGGACGGCCTCAGGGGAGAATATTCCTTTGCTTCTTGCAGCTCTTCTTTTCTTTCTTTCTTTTTTTTTTAAATTTAAATTCAATTAATTAACATAGTGTATTATTAGTTTCAGAGGTAGCATTCAGTGATTCATCAGTCTTATGTAACACCCAGTGCTCATTACATCACGTGCCCTTCCTAATATCCATCACCCAGTTACCCCAATCCCCCGTCCTCCTCCCCACCAGCAACCCTCCGGTTTCCCATGTTTTCCCCTGTTTTGTTTCTTATATTCCACAAATAAGTGAATCGTATGATAGTTGTCTTTCTCTGATTGACTTATTTTGCTCAGCATCATACCCCCTCCTGTTCTATCCACGTCACTGCAAATGGCAAGATTTCATTTTTTGATGGCTGAGTAATATTCCATTGTATATATACCACACCTTCTTTATCCATTCATGTGTCCATCGATGGACATCTGGACTCTTAACATAGTCTGGCTGTTGTGGACACGCTGCTATGAACACTGGGGTGCAGGTGCCCCTTGGGATCACTCCATCTGTATCTTTGGGGTAGATCCCTGGTAGCTTGCTTCTGTTCTTGAACATGTTCCTGGGCTGTGGCCACATCACTTGTACCTCAGCCTTCATGGCCACATTGCCTCCTGCTGCTCTCCGTGCTTCTCTGTGTATCTCTAACTTTCCTCTGCCTCTCAGCTGTAAGGGCGCGTGTGGCTCCATTTTAGAGCCCACCTAGATAATCCAGGCTGAGCACCTTCTCTCAAGATCCTTAATCACAAAACCCCAGTTTTTTCCAAATAAGATAATGTTCCCAGGTTCCCAGGATTAGGATGTGAACATATCTATTGGGGGGCCACTGTCTAGCCTACTCTGCTCAGTAAATGCTACCTGTGGTGGTGGTGGTGATGACAATGACAATGTTGGTGACGATACAAAGCAGTAAAGAAGTAAGGGCAAGTGTAGGAGCTTGTGGGGGGTGATCACGGGTGGCACAAAAGAGGGGATGGGGCTCCAGGCTGACTCAGTTTCCTACCCTTCACTTCATCCCAGGCAGTCTTCTGTGTCCCCCTCACGGCCTTCTGCCCCAGGTTTGTCAGGCTCTTGGGCCTGTTCAGGTCAGGCCCAAGACAGTGAGGCCTCAAGCTCTTCCTCAGGCAGGTTGCCTACCTCCCTCACAAGGGACATGGAGTGAGGGACATGGACTTCTGTGAGGGCTCAATGTGATGACGCTTTCTCAGGCTGGTCACCTGCTAGCCTAGCCTGTCACCTGCTGCAGAGAGAAGCCACGATGCCGTATGAGAGCTGGTGACAGGGGCTTTTGTGGCCTAGGCCCAGGGAGGATGAACCACCAAATGGATGGCTCTCCTTCCAGCTGGGCATGCTGCTCTCCTTAGGGCCCTGCTTGGCTGGAGTTTGGTGGCTTATTTATTTTAAACTTCAGGATTGAGGCAGCTTTGGATCTGGCAAGGACTTCGGTGTGAAGTGAAATCCTAGGTTGAGGGGATGCGCGGGCCAGGGGCCTGCTGTGCAGTTAATGATCGGACCGAGGTTTCCAGGCTCTCTGGTTGCCCACTGGGGGATAGAATCAGTAGGTCAGGCGGGAAGAGTAGGAAAAGCGTTTTGTCTTTTTCCGTCTTCTGTATGAAGCTGTGGTGGCCATTGTCTTGCCACCCGCAGTGGGGAGCTCAGAATGGGCCCAAGTGGTCCACGTGCATTCGGGTTTGCCCCCGATCCACTCGAAGCCAGGAGCTGCCTTCTCAGCAAAGTTTATATGGAACTAAAGGGAAAATGCTCTCCACTTTGCTGGCACGTCCCCCTACACAAATCAGCGAAGGGACAGGAGTCGGGAGACCTGGATTCCAGTACGGCTTCTGCTTTTGTGGTCACAAAGCTGAGGAGGTCCTCTAAATGCCCTGAGCTTCCTCTTGGAAAGTGCGAGAAGAGTGAGCTGCCGCTACCCTGCTGCCGGGTTAAGGAGCTGAGCCAACAGGATCTCACCTGGGAAAGGCCTTTTTGAAACGGATCATTACTACATGACCGTCGTCAGATTGAATATTGTTTTTAAGGAGAATGATACTATGTGAGCCGCTCCGAAGTAATGCTTTTGTAACGATGGTAGCATTTAAGATGCCGAAGACATGGGATCCCTGGGTGGCGCAGCGGTTTGGCGCCTGCCTTTGGCCCAGGGCGCGATCCTGGAGACCCGGGATCGAATCCCACGTCGGGCTCCCGGTGCATGGAGCCTGCTTCTCCCTCTGCCTGTGTCTCTGCCTCTCTCTCTCTCTGTGACTATCATAAATAAATAAAAATTAAAAAAAAAAAAAATAAGATGCCGAAGACAGAAACCATGCCTGTAGAACGTTAAGGGCAGAAATGACATAGGGTGACCTGGCTTGACCTGAGCTCTTAGAGGACACAGGTGATTATCTTCTGCATTTTCTCGTAGTTTCGAATCTGCACTACCCAGCTTGTCGGAGTCGCTCCCTCAGTGCTGACTTAGTGGTCACCTGGTTCCACCTGCTGTTTTACCTGTGAGGCACCAGACCTGGGAGAGGAAACCAGGCTGGTCAATCACTGTGGTTACTTGTGCTGGTGTTCCTTTTCCAAAGCCCACCAGGCCCTCCTGCCCGCTGCACAGGCTATGCCCTGGGGCTAGATTGCCTGTATTCCAGTATTTTCTATTTTTGCATATGTTAGATGCCGTTTATTCTGCAGAATCCACCTGGAGTGCTGAATTCTCATGAGGCTGCTGGCCCAGCTGGTCCCTCCTGCCTGGGTGCTCCCTCAGAATGGGCGAGGGTGGGGGGAGTGAGGCTCTTACCTTGGGCACAAAATGTAGGAGCACTAAAAACAATGCAATAATCAAGATAAATGATATTTTAGTATAATATTTTTTAAAAATAAGACTTAATGCAAATACACACATATATGTCTATCTTGAATGAAATATCAACATTTGGGGAAAAAAGACATAATCTGACACTGGCTAGCCTTGTCCATGGATCTTTTTCTTTTTTCTTTTAAAGATTTTTATCTACTTATTCATGAGAGACACAGAGAGAGAGAGGCAGAGACACAGGCAGAGGGAGAAGCAGGTTCCATGCAGGGAGCCCGACGTGGGACTCGATCCTGGGTCTCCAGGATCACACCCTGGGCCGAAGGCGGCACTCAACCCGGGCTGCCCTTGTCCATGGATCTTATCTTTATTCAGCATTTTGATGTTTTGTTCATGCATTTTTTGCACTAATTTTGATTTTGTGAGATGCTGCATCAGTTTTACTATTCCTGATTGCTGAGTTCTTTGAAGCTTCTTGAATGAAGCCCCTTAAATGCCCTGAAGCCCTGGTGGCTCCCTTCCAAGTATACGTCACCCAGGGTGAGCCTGATTTTGCAGTGTCTTTCCCACCGCAGTCACCTTCTGATTTCAGCTGACATCCTTGCCCAGGACAACTCCAAGAGCATTTGGTGAAAGGTGCAAATTTTACTGCAGATTTCATGGGAAGATAGAGGAACACGATGTCTTCAGAGTCCTCCTTAGACATCTTTGGCTTCTCTTCTCCACTTCTCTCCCATCAACCATCTTCTCTGTCCTTTTACTTCTTTTCATTCCACATTCCCATGCCCCCACCCACACCCACCCCCAGCAAAACAAACACCCAATAGCTTTTGTTCCTTAAGATTTCCTCTTGAGCGGTGGTGGTGATGGGCATACTGGGCAGATGGCCTTAGTTAATCATCCTGCCCCACAGACAGGGTGCCTGCTACCTAGAGGGGCACAGCTAGTGACGGGGGAGTGAGTCCATGAATGAGCAAACAAATGGATGAACAAAGCCTGGACTAGCGAGCATTTCTTCCACTCGTCTTCTTCTTTTTTTTTTTTTTTTTCAATTGAAGGATAGTTGACAACAACGTTATATTCGTTTCAGATGTACAACGTTGTGGGCCCACAATTGTATACATTACGCAATGCTTGCTGCAAGTGTGGTCACCATCTGTCACTGTACGACCTTATTATAATATTATGGGCTATATATTTCCTAGGCTGTAGTTTTCATCTTTGTGACTTATTTATTTTATAACTGGAAATTTGTACCTCTTAATCCTTTCACCTATTTCGCCCATCTGCCCACCCCCTTACACTCTGGCAGTCATCAAGTTTTCTCTATATTTAAGAGTCTGGTTATTTGTTGTTATTTGTTTGCCCACAACTCTTCTCTTCTTAACTGAGCCAAGAAGAACTTGTACAAGTAGCAAGTTCCAATAGTTCTCTCATTGCTTTTTTTCAACAAGGGATAAATTTCCCTAGAACCGTGTTACAAAGTGTCTTAGCCTCCACCACTCTCTTCTTATCTGTCCCCAGCTCTGGGCTTCTCTCGCCCATGAGCACTGACCGTAGAGACACCTGAATGTGGCTGCATCGTGTGCTGGGGGTCTTTCTTCAGCTCACCTCTTAAAAGCTGTAGTGATTCTGCCTGATAGTCGGAAGGTTCCAGGGTCATTGTAGCATCCTTGGACCCCAGGCCACAGAGTTCTGAACCTCTTCTGTTAGAGATTCCAGAAAAAACCTGAATGTTACAACTTAAATGTGCTCACAGGGGCATAACTTGACTGGACCTCAGGAAAACTGGTCCTTTACTAAGGATGACACGGGCATTGTAAATGTTTTTAGACAAGAGAAGCTAATCCACTGTAGAGTTAGAACATAAAAGATTAAGAAGATTAAAAAAAGAAACACCTGGAATCTTGCCCCAGAGGTAACCACTATTAGCATTTCCTCCTGTTCTCTTTCAGACTTTCTTGTGTCTCTTTGCAGAAAACAGTGATCTTCGAAGTGGAGAAATTGGGGAAAAAGCCTACTGTCTGTTCTGTTTCCTGATCGATTCCTCTGGCATTGAACATGTGTGACAAGGGGAGGGGGATGTGGGCATGAAGCCCCTGGGAGCTGCCTCTCAGGTGTGGGGACTCCTGAGATGCCTGTGTTCTGAGTCAGGGAGCCCTAAGACGTTTGAACCTAGTTGGGGTGCTGTGGGCCATACCAAGCTCCTTCAGGATTACAGTCAAGGAAGTGCATCTTTGCCTCTTTGTTTCTTTAGATTGAGTCTCACCAGCAGGAGCTGCCTGTGTGTGTTGGGAACACAGATTTTATTAGGCTCTGACTCTGCTTTGGTGAAAGGAAGGGGGGCTGGGTAGGACCAGTTCTAAATGCCTGCCAAGTACTAACAGTTTTACATACATAATTTCATTTACTCTTCATAATAACACGTTGGTGGGGCTTATTCCTCTCCAGTATGAGGAAATAGGAACACAACACCAGGAGGTTAAGCAGGTGGCCCAAGACTACGCTATGACTACCTGCAGAGACAGATGGCAGCCTTGGGTCATCTGGCTCCAAAGCCCAAGCCCATTCTTCCTTCCCACCATGGTTTCTGCCAAGGGTGGGAGAGTCAGAAGGGGATTTACCTTTGCTTAGAGTCTCTTAGTGGAGAAGATCTGATTCCTGAATGTCAATCCTCATTGGGTATTGGTATTGTGTGGTATGGATGAGGCTGCTGGTTTTCATTTACTCATTCAATAGCTATTTTAAGTGCCTAGTGTGCTCCAAGTACTGGGCTGCCATTAGATATGGGAAATAAACTAATATGGGGTCCCTGCTGTGGGCGGGTTTGAGTTCTGGTAGGGAAGAAAGATAAGTCAATACCCTGCACCTTGCATGGTGGTAAGAGCAATGGTAGAGAGGGCTGAGGTAGGACAGAGAAGCATCTAAATGCCAAGTGATCTTAGGAAGGTAGGAGTGGTGGTTAGGGATGTCTTACCAGAAGAAGGTATTTTTTGAGCTGAATTTTGAAAACATTGAGGTGTGAAACAGCACAAAGTGTCCAGGAAACTACACATGACTCATGATGGCTAATTGAGGTTGTAGAATGAGGGGTGAAGGACATCATTTGGGAGGCTCAGAAGTTCCAGATTAGAAAGGAGGGTGGGTGATCCACTAACCATTCTGAGGGTAATCCCCCAAACTTGGAAATCTATGGACAGGTTTTAAGTATCAACCCTGTGCTTTAGAAAGACCACTTTGGCTTCTGAGTGGAGTCTGGCTGACTGGGGACAGACTGGAGACAAGGGTCTGTTGCAGCAGGGAAGCGATTGGCCCAGATGACAGCGCAGAGCTAGTGGGTTGGGCTGGGTGGGAGGGGGGTGGTAAGTTTGAGAGAGACTGGAAGGAAGACTTCACACAATGGGGCGATGAGTGAGGTCTGGGGCAAGAAGGAGAGGGGAACGCAAAGATGAAGCCAAATTTCAGACTCAGGCCAGGGTGGATGGTGAAGACTTTCAGGAGATAGGAACAGCGGTAGAGGTGGGGGCCAAGTTTGGAAAGGAAAGGGCTGGGAGACAGAGGAGGATGAGCTCGAGATGCCCGTGAGTTAAACAGATGGTTTCCAGTGGTCGGAAATGAAGGATATGAGGACCTTCTTTTGATGCCCCTCCTCTGCTCCTTTCCTAGGTTCCTGCTCCCTTTTACCCCCACCCTCAGCCTCCAGCTGTCAGTCCTTTATTTATCTCATTACTCTGTGTACTTTATTTAAGCCAGGGTGGCTGCATTCCTTGTAAGGCCCTGCTAACTTCCTCAACATCCCCGGGAAGGGGAGTTTTATATTCTTTCCATTGTACGGATAAGGAAACTGAGACCCCAACCTGAATTTTCTTTTTTTTTAAATTTTTTTAAATTTTTATTTATGATAGTCACACACAGAGAGAGAGAGAGGCAGAGACACAGGCAGAGGGAGAAGCAGGCTCCATGCACCGGGAGCCCGACGTGGCATTCGATCCCGCGTCTCCAGGATCATGCCCTGGGCCAAAGGCAGGTGCCAAACTGCTGCGCCACCCAGGGATCCCCCCAACCTGAATTTTCAAGCTGTGATTAGTCTCCCAGCGAGGGAAGGGTGAAGCCATTGTGCTGCCAGGGGGGAGAAGGGAAAGAAAAGGGACATGAGCAAGCTGACCAACTCATCCTAGTTTGCCAGGACTGTGCCACACCCCAGCATTGAAGGTCCCACATCGTGGGAAACCCTTTAGAAGTGGGTAGGCCTAGAGGGTTGGTTGCTGTCGGTTCAGTGGGGAAAAGGAAGGGAATCTTCCTACAGTGTTAGGAGCTATGCATGCTCTCAAATTGGGCTACTATCCCCCAGGGGGGGCTACAGGGTCACGGGCTCCAGTCCTTCTGGAGTTGTGCAGGTGTTGTACAGACCCAGTACCGAGTGCACGGGAGATCCCGTGTAAATATTTGTCCAGTGACCAAAGCCTGAGTTATATATGGAAAAGAGGCAGAGTGAGGATAAATGCCTCTTCTTGACCAATTAAACAGCAGACCTCTAGTATATACACAGGTGTCTTTCTGCTCGCAATCACTTCTGAGGCCTCAAAGATGAAAGCTTTCCTTCTATTTCATTTAGAAAAACCAATACCTGTTCTAATCTCCCTGAAGCCCTCACTCTGTGAGGACCACCAATGCCTGAGGCAGCTTTGATGTCCTACATTTGCATCTGGGAACATAACTCTGGTCCTCTCGCACATTTGGAAACCATGGGGATAATGAGCAGATGTTTTTCTAATAACCAGAAGATGTGCAGGCGCTGACACACGAGAATAGTTTCCAGTCCGTAAGTTAATTAGCAAGCTGGGGAGCCCAGATAAATAAAGCTTTCTGTTTCCTTTCCTGTAGTCTAAAATATCTGATCTGGAGGTTCCCTCCCGTCTTTTCTCCCCGCCCCAAGCATCAGGATTTGAGGGGAAGCATTTAAATGCCTGGTAATTTGTGTGTATGGAACTGGCTTCTAAGCAGCCGTGTGGCCTGTGTGCCACAAAAACTCCAGCTCACAGACACACAGTCAATTCAGTTGTTTGCTGGCTGATTATCTGTCTCTCTCCACCCAACCTTGGCCTATACCTTCTTCATATTGACTTTCTCATGCAGGATTACTGTGGGGAGAGGGGGAGAGGAATCACGGAGCGCATCTCCCATGGCATGCCCTCTGTTAGTGGCCTTTTTTTGTGTCATATTAATTGTCAAGCAATCCCATGAAGGAGGCATCCTTGTCACCCCTATTGTGCCAATGGGAAAACGAAGTCTTAGCCATGTAAAGCTACTGTAGCTTGAGTGGCGAAGTGGAGCTTGAGTGTAGTTGAGTGGCGAAATGGATTTAAAGCCTTGTGTCTAGTGGCAGAGCCTAAGTTCTTTAGCGATGAATGTCCCTCAGAGTTCAGCAAAATCAAATCTTCCTTATTTGAATAATGTCTTAGTTGGCCCAGGTTGCCGTAGCAAAATAGCATAGGCTAGGTGGCTTCTACTGTATTTATTTCTCTCTGTTCTCGAAGCTGGAAAGTCTAAGAGCAGGTGCAGGCAGATTCAGCGTCTGGGAAGGGCCCTCTTCCTACTTGGCAGACGGCTGGCTTCTCCTTATGTCCTCACATGGGGTGGCGGGGTGGGGGGAAGAAGGCTGGTGTCTCTTTCTCTTTTTTAACAGGGCATGAATTACATCGTGAGGGCCCTACCCCCATGACCTCATCTAACCTTAATTACCTCTCAAAGGCCCCACCTGTAAATACTGCAAATACCTCCATCATGCTGAATTTTGAGAGGACACTTCAGCCCGTGCAATGTTTAAGGAAAACCCTTACTCCAGTAGGAACTCTTCGTTGGCACGTGTTGGCTGACGATACAGATCTAGGGGCTGACCACCTCCCAGGGCTCAGATTCCACTTTGCTTGCTCTGTCGTTGGTTTGCCTTCTCTTTTCTCCCCATCTCCCACTTTTTAAAATTCTGCCCTACTGAACTTCCGTCTTTGAGAAATGGTAAAAGTGGGATAGTTACTGTTTTCAAGCAGATTGAAGAGTCTTTTCAAGAAGCCAGAGAGGAGACCCAAGAGATTATCTCAAAATTTATTCCAGCCGGAAGAGCCTGTATTTCTTTGTGAAAATATAATACTCAGAATTTGAGACTTGGAGTTAAATGAGCATGTTCCGCTGGTTGATGGCGTGTTTACTGAATATCAGTGGCTGTTGCTAACCATGCTTTGAAACAAGAGACATGTGTTTTTAATAGAATTGCAAGTTTTATGGCTTGTTAAAAATACCAACAGGGATATTGGCTGGAGGAATGAGCACTAGCTATGAATTCTCTTCTTAGTCTGTTGGGACAGGGGAGAGGGACTGAGGGAGGATGGCCCATGCCCTCTGTTGGGTTTATTTCAGATAAGTGCCTCTCCCTGTTCTCTTTTGGAAATGGCCATCCGCCACCAGCTGGTCTTCTCAGTGCCACACTCCTCCCTGCCCCCCCCCCCCCCCCGCCCGCCCCATACATGGGATAGCAAAGGGCTTCATTCTTTCTGAATGGAAGGACAAAGTACCCATGTTTATTCTAGAGAAGCTTTGTCTTATTTGTGAAAAGCATCCATTGGATCTTGTGGAAAGCCTTAATTATATGGTATTTTGAAAGAAATACAACCTTATTATTTAAAGCTATACTTTCTGAATGCTAGGACCAGGGGCCAGGCCCTGACCCCTCGCCCAGGATAACTGGAGTCCTCACATTCCCCAGTGCAGCGCCTGCCCCTGGAGGGATACTTAGAAATCCTTCTTTAACTTTAGATTTCAATACCACGTGTGTTCTTTTTTCTAATTGTATAAGTAATAGCTGTATAAAAGTGAAGTAAATTTTCATCAATAATTACACCACCCACAGACACTTTTCTAAGACATTTCTGTTCACTCTTTTTATCTGTGTTTATAGGTATGTAACTGAAATATTTACAAAATTGAATGCATACTCTGCAGTGTTGAATACTGCTCCCTTCCACCTAATAGCACATTGTGTACTTGTTCTTATTTCATTATAGTGCCTTCAAATGTTTTTTAATGAATCCAAAATACTCCATCCAGTGGATGTACCACAAATGATTTAACCAGTGCTCTTTTTTCTCAAATATTTTGACTGCAGATTTTTTCTATTATAGAAAACACTATAATATTCTTGTCCTTTACTCTTAATTATATGAAATGTTCCTTTTGTTTGAAAATATCATTGCTTTTTTTCCCATGTTAAATGATGGATGTGCTCTAGCGATGTAAATCGAATTATCTTTTAAATGCAGAAGAACTGCCTTCACCCCAATTAAGGAACTATGTATTGTTTTGTAAAGAGGGCCAGATTTGAAAAATAAAATAGTGAGAAGAGGAATAAGCATGTTCACACACTACTTCATCACTTATGTGAAACTAGATTGTATTGTGGGGGTTAAGCATATACATTAAAGAATTTATAATCTATTCCAAGGGAAACCTGATTAATACGAAAGAATTAGAAAATATAACACTGTGTCAAACTATACAATGGTTGAATATGTACTAAGGGAAGACAGTAAAAGAAGAGAAAATCCTTGCATTTTCTGGCACCATTAAAGACTTCTGGAGAGAGGGGATTTGAGGCTGGTCTTTAAGAATATCTAGCTAGGATTTCAAAAAAAATTTATTTATTTATTTATTTATTTATTTATTTATTTATTTGAGAAAGAGAGTAAGCACAAGCAGGGAGAGTGGCAGAGGGAGAGGGAGAAGCAGGCTCCCCGCTGAACAGGTTGTCAACCTGGAGCTGGAACCCAGGACCCTGAGATCATGACCTGAGCCAAAGTCTGATGCTTAACTGACTGAGCCCCCCAGGTGCCCCAGAATATCTGGGATTTTAAAAGTTAGAAAGGTGCTTTTTATTGAACCTCACCATTGTGCTTACAAAATGCTTAGGATGTTATATATATCATCTAATTTATTCTTACAATGACCCTACTTGTTTATTGCTTTTTAAAAAAAAAAAGATTTGTATTTATTTATTTGAGAGTGAGCATGCACACGCACGTGCGAGTCAGGGGGAAAGGCAGAGGAAGAGAATCTTGAAGCAGACTCCCCACTGAGTGCCAAGCCTGTTCAGGGGTTCAGTTTCACAATCCATGAGATCATGACCTGAGCCAAAACCAAGAGTGGACACTTAACTGAGCCAACCAGAGGCTCTTCTACTTATTTATTGTTAAAAGCAATTGAACCCTTGCAAAAAATATACCATACGATAAGATTATAGATTTGTATAGTAAGATTAGAAATATTTGGAAATAAATTGTGATTGAAATAGACACAGAACAATAAATATTTCAAAAACAGATGAAATCAGGGCAAAGTGAAAATATGGACAAAATGATTGTAAGTTCTATGAAGGGAGGTCCTTTGGTTCACAGCTGAATTAATGACTGTATATAGTAGGTGTTCAATAAATACTTGTTGAATGAATGAATGAATGAATGAATGAATGAATGAAAGGGTTGACCAAGATCTTTGCTATATGGTCCTCACTAGTCAGATGCAGTTTTGACTAAGCTTTTTGTAGACAAAGCACATAGGGTAACCTGTTCAGAAATAACGTTAATTTATAAATAAGTAACAGGTTTTAAAGGCAATGGGGATGGGATTTAACCAGATTATGTCTGGGAAGAGTAGGGGATCTGTTTCAAGGAGGAAGACTGCCGTGGGGGGCAGTTTGAAGGTGTGGCTGGTGAGAGGAGCAGAGAAGCATATTGGCAGGTAGACATGGGGTGAGTGAAGAGGCGTCTCCTAACTCGGGCAAAGCGCATGGTAAGTAGAAAGCTGTAAGAGAGGGCATGGGCAGAAGGCAGATTTATTTAAAAGCAATGTAATCCCAGGGTGCCTGACAGGCTCAGTCAGTGGAGCATGCAGCTCTTGATCTCAGGGTTGTGAGTTTGAGCCCCATTTTGGGTGTAGAGATTACTTCAAGATAAAATATTAAAAACTAAAAAATAAAAGCAAAATAATCCCATCGTTTCTGTCCAGAAGGAAATGTTAGTCCTCTGTTAGGGTCCGAAGTGTGTCCCCCACCCCAAACTTCATATATTGAAGCCCTCATTGCCTAGTGTGACTGCATTTGGAGATAGGGTCTTTAAGGAGGTAATCAAGATTAAATGAAGTAATAAGGGTGGAACCCTAATCTGATAAGGACTAGTGTCCATATAAGAAGAGGAAGGGACACCAGAGAGTTTTCTTTCTCCCAGAGAGTATACAGAGAAAAAGCCATGTGAGGCTATGGTGAGAAGGGAGGTGTCTACCCTCCAGGTGTCTTCCTTGATCTTTGACTTTCAGCCTCCAGAACAGTAAGGAAACAAATTTCTGTTGTTTAAGCCACCAAGTCTCATATTTTATTAGGGCAGCCCTAGGAGACCAATACACCTTCCAGAGAAAGGTGAACCTGGAAAACATGAATACTGCAAAAGTAAATTTTAACTTTAGGTCCCAGAAACCTACAACATCACAGAGTTTTTCATTTTTAGAAGAGAGTTGAAGCATCATCAGTCTGCCCCTGAATATCTGAGAGCTGTCTCACACACCCACCGTGGTGGTAACAGTGGCCCGCAGTAGCCCTCATTCTCAGAAGGATGAAACAATACCAGGCTGCGGGTGGTGGGAAGGGCTTGTTCATAGTTTGAACTAGCTGGGTTCAATCTTCAATTTTGGTCTGGCATTTTTCACTATATTGTTAGCAACCTATTTATCTAAGTCCCTTGGCCCCCCATGGCCCCTCCCTGCCCCTCTCCAAGCACAGATATAACTCATCCACAATTATAAATGAAAATTGCACATCATGGGTAGCTAGTAGGGGGACAGCAGCAGTCACTGCAAACCCCTTACTTATAGCATTTGGTCCCAACCGTAAATGGCCCATGGGAAACTGGGTAGAGGCCACGTGGCAGGAGCCTGGACATGTGTTTTTCTTTGGCTCTTCTGGGCTTGGATTTTGTTTATCCTTTCTCAACTAACTTCTGTACCCCCAAATCTATTTTTAAGGCAAAAATGATGCTTCTGTTTTGTCATAAGAGGAAATCTTATCTCTGAAAATCATTATTTGTAAAGTTGTGCCGCCATGGGCAGGGTGTGTGCATTGATCAATTCTGCAGAAGTGCAGAATTCAGAAGTGCAGAATTGTGCAATATGGTGGGCCTGAGTCTGGGCTTTCACTTTGGCTTCAGGCCAGGGTCTTTTGGGGTTGCCTACACCTCACACCTAACCTCATGCTTCTTTGATAAACATTAAGAGAAGACCTCAGTGTGGGTCTTCTTCTAACCTTCATTTTTTAAACTTGAATCTGATGGCATAATTTTTACCAATTATTTTTATATGATTACGATGATAAAATAATTAGGATTTCATGATGTTTTCCAAGAAGCCTTAGGAATAAGTGTACTAATTCAATTCCATATTCTAAAATCATGAGCTTTTAGGCAGTTGTAAGACAGAAAAATTTAACTAAGTCTTTTGCCTTCCCCCCATTGTTTTTCTTATTTAAGATATAATTGACCTACAGCACTGTGTAAGTTTAAGATGTACAGCATAATGATTTGATTTACATATATTGTGAAATGATTACTACAATAAGTTTAGTTCACATCCATCATCTCATATAGGTTAAGAAAAAAAGAAAAATAAAAAAAAGTTTTTTTCTTGTGATGAAAACTCTTAGGATTTATTATCTTCACACACAACTTTCATGTACTGTACCAACTCTTTTGCTTTTAAAGAAAGTATTTAGTGATTTTAAAGAAAGTAGCTAGCTCCTGGAAAGATGTCTTTCAATGGAAAACCACTTCTTGGCTTGCACTTTTATTAAATGGATGACAGTTCTTTTTTCCCCTGAGACATTTTTGTTGTCCCTCTTAAGGAAGCCAGTGTACAAAATATACTCCTGAGCTTTTTACAGGATTCTCACTAAGAGCCTGTACTTGGAAAATCAATCAATCAATAAGATACACAAGCCCAGAATGTAAATATGACAGAACAGAAATGATTAATGGACTGTGTTTCCAACCTTACTCCCATCTGCCCTCCCTACCCAGGAGGATTTTGGCCTAGGAAGTTTCTGTCCCTGGCCCACCCTTTGAGGAGGACACTGCCTTGACTGAATAGTTCTTTAGGTCTTTATAGGGGTTAAGGCCAGACTGTTTAGTCATCAATAGGTTTTTCTCTTCAGGAGATGCAAGTCCAGGACAGGACAGTACACCTTGCATGAGTGGCAAACACGTTTGAGCTCCTCCAAAATCTTTTCCAAATCCATAAAGTCACATCAAAACCTTTCCTTAAAAACTAGCTGAAAATGAACCACTTTGGGAGAGTGTAGTATACACAAGGAAATAGCTACTGTCCTTGAGTTCACTTTGTATCTGGGGAAGGAGACTTGGGGCAGATCACGAAGAGGGAAGTGCAGTAGGTTTGGTTTGTGAAGGAAATGGTTTATTTATTTTTTAAAAGATTTTATTTATTTATTCATGAGAGACACACACAGAGAGAGACAGAGACACAGGCAGAGGGAGAAGCAGGCTCCATGCAGGGAGCCTGACATGGGACTTGATCCCAGGACCCTGGGATCATATCCTGAGCCAAAGGCAGATGCTCAACCACTGAGCCACCAAGGCATCCTAGGAAATGGTTTATTTATTTTTATTTTTTAAAGATTTTACTTATTTATTCATGGGAGACACAGAGAGAGAGAGGCAGACACAGAGGGAGAAGTAGGCTCCATGCAGGGAGCCCAACGTGGAACTCGATCCCAGGTCTCCAGGATCACACCCTGGGCTGAAGGCAGATGCTCAACCGCTGAGCCACCCAGGCATCCCCTAGGAAATGGTTTAAAGATAAAAGGGAGATTTTAGGAAACATAGCTATAGTCCATGAACTTCCTCCATGATGTTTAAAAAATGCATGAGAAAAACATGAATCATATTTCTCAACATATACAAATAATCAAATCATTATGTTGAAACTAATACAATGTTATATATCAATTAAATCTCAGCAAAAAGAACACAAGCTATTTGAACTACCCTTTGCTTGCTGGACTGTATTTCTATAATCTCTGTACCACTCTGAGATTTTTTATATGTTTGACATGAATTACGTTAATGAACCATATGGAGATAAGTTTACATGAATCAATGCAGTATGATGGCTCAGGACATGGATTTTGGTGTTGGCTAGACTTCTGTCCAAATTTCAGCCCTACAACTTACTTGCTGGTCACCATGAGTTTGTTTTTAAACCTCTTTGAGTCCCAGCCTCCTCATCTATAAGGAACAGAGATAGTAGAGCCTACCTCATCAGATTGTTGTGGGGATTGAAAGAGATAACCCATTTGTAAAGCACATAGAAGAGTGTCTGGCCCTTAGGGCATTATTGATGGTAATTGAAAGTACATGTTGCAACAATTGCCATCAATGCCTTGTGAAAATAAAAATTATTCGAGGAGTTCATCTGACTTACTGAGCCTCTGTGGGATGCCACCAAGCCTTAGTATTCAAGCTAGGATCAAAGCAGGAAAGGGTGTTTTCAGGCACCAAGATCCATACAGAATGCTCATTGGTAGAGGGATATGGATCCATGGACACATGGATATTGGTAGAGGGATCTGGATTTACCCTTTTTGCTAAAACAAAAACCAGCAAGGTTCAACCCTTGTGGCTTTGCACCAAAAAATGCAATCTGACATAATTAAACAGCACAAGGTACACACGTACAGCATTAAGCCAGAAAATGTCCTATAACTAGAGGTGCTGTATATATGTGCTGGGGGATGGGAGGAGAGTTAAAAATAGAAGAGAGGGTCTTTTGGCTCTTGCCTATGGTGCAGTTTTCCTTGGGCTCTTGGAGAGAAACTTATAAGTGAAAGCAAGCCGGTGCTTGGCTTGTACATGTGCCTCAAACCAGGAGTGGTTCAGAGGATGGTGCAGAGGCCACACACAAACCAGTCATGATTAACTTGGGTCCTTCAGAAATTGTATATAGTGACTTAGAGGAGAAAAGTGGATGGCATGCTGAGGCCAAGGATGTAGGTGGTCAGAAGTGTAGCATTTTGATCCAGAATGCAGGTCCCTGATCTGTCTAGGACAGGATAAGACCCAGGGAACTTGCAGGGATCAGTGTCAGAACCCAGAGCCCTGAGAAGTACTTAGAGTTGATGGCGGAGTGGGGCTCATGCACAGATAATCCTGAATATCTATTACCGCAGTACAGTCCACTCCACGTTTAGCTGCTTAAGAGAAGAATCATTTTATTGTTGATGATTCTTGGTCCAGGAATCTGGGCAGAATTTGGCTAAGCAATTTTCTGCTCCATGTGGCATTGACTTGGATCCCGCAGAGGGATTTAGTTCAAAGCTGGTCTGGTCAAGAGGGTCCGGGAAAGCTTCACTCTCTTGTCAGAGACCATGGCAGGGAAGAGCTGGATGGCTGGGTTCAGCTGGGGCACTGGGACGGCTGGCCCTCTTTCTCTCTCTCAGAATCCCAGGGCTGCTGGCTAACCCTCTCCATCTGGCCTCTAGGTGGTCTCTTTAGCAGGGTCACCAGATTTCTTACATGATGGCCCCAGGCTTCCAAGAGAGGAAGCGGAAACTGCTAATCCTCTTAAAGGCTAAGATCAGAACTGCCACAGTGTCATTTCTGCCACTTTCTGTTGACCAAGCAGCTTAGGTTCAAAGGGATGGAGGAATAAACTTTGCCTCCCCATAGTGAAGTGGCCTGTGTGCGCAGGGAAAGAAGGAATTAAAGGTGACCGTCTTTGGGGATAAGCTACTACTAGGGCCCTTTGGCAGAATTTGGAAAGATGTGGAGCATGGGGTCACACCACAGGTGATGGTGCCCAGATGGTTCCAAGAGTGTCAGCCTATTTACCCCTCAAGATCAAACCCCCTTCTGGCTTTGGGTGTAACATGTAACCAATATGAACCTTCTTTGCTTCTAAATATCCAGGAAAACATCCTGACTCCATGATCTGGACATGTCCAGCCCCAGAATTCCTTGCCTGGACCGAGTTTACCACGTTCTCTCTGAAGGAGAACAAAATGATTTTTATTATTAAGTGCTAACTCTATTAGTGGCTTCCTGGAGCACAGTATGAAGAAGGACTCTGAGACCACAGCAAGGCGCATCTCTGTGATGTACTGGTCATGTCTGTTTTGGCTACGGAATGGACGAGTGACATCACTTGTGCTGTTTAGATTTATTCTCTACCTGGATCTGACCGTGTCACACTTTTACCAGAGGGAGGCAGGAGTATTGATTAGTCTCTAAATTTGCCATGTGCTTTCCCACATGCCCCCATTTGCAGGGCGCATTTCCTTTTCAGTGTTTGTCTGCAACTTGCCTGGTCTTCAAGATCTGCTTCCTCCTCCAGGATTTTCTGGGCCACCCTAGTTTCTAGAGTTCTATAAACTTAGGCCGAGTGAGTTTCCACGTTAGATACTGCCATGCATTAGCAGTTGTCTTTTCATCTGCATAATAATTATTCCTGGTTAGGCTCTTAGATAATTAGGTTCTTATATGCCTTGGTATTCTTCTTCCATTTTCCGGTAAGTTGGTGTTTCTTCTGAAGGCAGTGACTTACGATGGGCATCAGAAGAGGATTTGAGGATATTGACTCTACGTTTCCCTGTGAATAGGCATTGAGGGTAGAAATAGGTTAATACCCACAGGCTCAGCTCAGTGGGTGTTGCCAGGAGTGTTTGCCTGGATGGGAAACAAGGATGGGCAGCCAGGGCCGAAGCTTCAGTCGGTCAGGTAGCCCCAGGTGCTGGCTCTGCCTTAGGTTGTTGGGTGCCTTTGCTGCTGCACAGGTGACTCCTGATGACTTGTCCTGGGTGCCACGTGTGTCCAGGCTCTTGTGGTCCACGTTGTTGCCTGTTGTTTGAATTACCAGTCAGAAATGATTAAGTCGGGATCCCTGGGTGGCGCAGCGGTTTGGCGCCTGCCTTTGGCCCAGGGCACGATCCTGGAGACCCAGGATCAAATCCCACGTCGGGCTCCCGGTGCATGGAGCCTGCTTCTCCCTCTGCCTGTGTCTCTGCCTCTCTCTCTCACTGTGTGCCTATCATAAATAAATAAAAATTTAAAAAAAAAAAGAAATGATTCAGTCAATATTCTGGTAGGTGGATCGGGGATATTAAAAGACTCCAGGGAGGGAAACAGTGTGACGAGGGAGGCAAGAGAAACTTTTAAAGGTCTTGGGAAGGGAGCAGTAATGAAGCATCCTTGTTTTTCTACCTCACACGTCCCGGGGAGAGGGTGTCCCTTTGTGTCCCTGGAGGCTTAGCGTTTATCAGGTGCTTAGGCTCCCATATCTGGGACTCAAAACGGATAAAATGGATTTGACAGACTTCCTGTGTGTGTTGTCTGGGCATATAAAACTCATGGAGAAACGTGTAAAGAAACAGACATCGTAATTTATGATACTTTATACATAATAAATAAAATATTTAACTCTGTAGAGCCTGGCTTGATCCAGGGTGCGTGGGGTGAAGGAAAAGTCAATATCTAATTTGGAACCAGGCTCTTAGATGCCTGTTTCTTGTCTGTTCCTCTTAGGTCTCTAGCAGAAAGGACTTTAGAGCATTTCTTCAAGATTAGATTGGTTCCTCCTGGAGATAAACACACACAGCTGACGTCCCTGGGAAGGGTCCTCGCTCTGCAGATGCCCATGGTTAAGTCATGCTTCTTCCTGGTCCAGCCATGTGGTTTCTTAGCATCCCCGCTGCGTCACTATGCGTATATCCAGGAACCAAATATACCAGGACGTTTCTTATGATCATTAAAATACAGAGGCAGGGCAGCCCCAGTGGCGCAGCGGTTTAGCGCCGCCTGCAGCCTGGGGTGTGATCCTGGGGACCCTGGATCGAGTCCCACGTCGGGCTCCCTGCATGGAACCTGCTTCTCCCTCTGCCTGTGCCTCTGCCCCTGTCTCTCTCTCTCTCTGTCTCTATGAATAAATAAATAAAATCTTTAAAATAAAATAAAATAAAATACAGAGGCAATTAGTAGTACTCATAATATATCAGAAACTGGGTGAAATCTTTTTTTTAATATTTATTTATTTATTTATGATAGAGAGAGAGGCAGAGACACAGGCAGAGGGAAAAGCAGGCTCCATGCCAGGAGCCCGACGCA
The DNA here is from genome assembly GCF_048164855.1 of Canis lupus baileyi. Classification (NCBI taxonomy): domain Eukaryota; kingdom Metazoa; phylum Chordata; class Mammalia; order Carnivora; family Canidae; genus Canis; species Canis lupus. The sequence continues at coordinate 76,402,476 of NC_132841.1, read as the reverse complement.
GGACTTGATCCCGGGACTCCAGGATCGTGCCCTGGGCCAAAGGCAGGCACCAAACCGCTGAGCCACCCAGGGATCCCCAACTGGGTGAAATCTTAAAGTGTATTCAGAATCATGAAAAACAATAAAGGACGATGAAGATGAAATTTTATGTGCAGCCCAGACATACAGTTGAGTGAATTTCATTGTATTGACTTTTTGTTTTTTTTATTTTATTTTTATTTTATTTTTTTTGATAGGCACACAGTGAGAGAGAGAGAGAGGCAGAGACATAGGCAGAGGGAGAAGCAGGCTCCATGCACCGGGAGCCGGACGTGGGATTCGATCCCGGGTCTCCAGGATCGCGCCCTGGGCCAAAGGCAGGCGCCAAACCGCTGCGCCACCCAGGGATCCCCTGTATTGACTTTTTGATACTTGGTCATCCCAATGTTGTTTACTAGAAAAGCCATGTAAAGAATCCATTCTGCCTATTGCTGAGAATGGCAATAACAGCTATAATTTTTTGAGTGTTCACTTGATACCAGATGTTGTGCCATGTGCTTTATGTACCCATGATCTCATGTCATCTTTCATGATTAATGGGAGCTTCTTATGCCACCTCATAAAAAGAGTGCTTCCTTCATCTACTTGTGTTGATGGTTTGCATGGCTTTAATCAAGTCCTTCCTGGAAAGGAAGATTCTTCACTTTGATGCAGCAGGTGTTAACTGGATCATTCCATGTTCTCCCAGCTTGTGCAAGGCTCTGCAGGGAGTATGGTGAGGGCCATTCTGCTTTTTCCTTGCTCTCTCTATTCTTGCCCCAAACTCATGAATTCACATTAGATTGGGGACTGCCTGTTTATGGATGTGTCCCAGCTTCTCCCCAAACTAGCTTTTTCTATCACTTCCATTCAATTATAACATGATAGAACTGGGATCCCTGGGTGGCTCAGCGGTTGAGCATCTGCCTTCAGCTCAGGGCGTGATCCCGGGGTCCAGGATTGAGTCCCACATCAGGCTCCCTGCCAGGAGCCTGCTTCTCCCTCTGCCTGTGTCTCTACCTCTTTTTCTCTGGGTCTCTCATGAATAAATAAATATAAATCTTAAAAAAAAATCTCAAACATAATGATAGAATTAACACCTCTTTTCTCTCTTTTGAAGAGGATGTACTTTGTACTGCCTGGAAGGAACCAATTGTTAATTTGCAGTGACCGAGTGCTTCTCTGTGTTTCACCATCTGTTTTCAAATGTACCCAGGATTTATTCTAGTCATGTATGGTAAGACACACAGACACAGAAATGACCATCATGATGGAAGTTCACATGCACAGGTCCCAGGAAGCAAGGAGGCATGCCATGCCAACAGGGCCACAGGGCACCAGAGTTAGTCAGGAGGCAGAGAGTGAAGGGAAAATGTAGGTAAGAGCCTTTATTGTGGTTTACCAGGAAGGAATGGGTGAGGTGGGGTAAATAGGCTTAGGATTAGCTCGTTTGAATGATTTCGGTGGGCTCCAACGCGTAAGAACTGCCCAGGTTGTCTGGCACAATTGGAGCCATTAGGCTCTGGGGTGATTTAGGGCAGTGGTCAACATGTGATGGCTTGGTAAAGGAGGTCGTTGGTAATACGGGTTCTGGACTGGTCGGTTTGCATAGGAAAGGTGTACTCTCAGGCAATGAGACTACTGTCTCTTAAGAATCTGCCAGCGTGAGAGTCATTGAGGACCCAGATTCCAGAGCATCAAGAATATAGAAAAAAAGAAAATATAGTCACCTTCCTCTAAAATATTTATCCAAGAGACCATACATGTGTGTGTCTGGTCCCTGCAATTCTAGAGCTGATGGAGCCCTTGAGCCGGTCCTGCAGGCTTGGTGGGCCCTCAATTAGTGTTTGCTACGTGAGTGCTGAATGCTCCAAACCTGCGCCTGCAGGCTGTAGGAGTTCCTACAGTCTCCTCTGCCCTCAAGGAGTGTACAGTCCAGTTGGAGAAAGAAACACGTAAGAATAGATACTATAACGTGATCATTGCCATCATAAAAGCTATAATTATCTTCAAACTTACTCCTCCCAGAGTCCCTGAGGCCCGAGAATGACCTCTTAGTCCATCCAGCCATTTATGCCAGAACTTGAGTGGTCCTAGAGGGATCCTAGCTCCTCCCTGTCTCCACCCCCACCCATTAGTCACCCACAGCCCAAAAGTGCTGTTCATTTTACCTTCTACATCTATCCCCAGGTTTGTCCCTGCTTCTCCATCTTATGGACTGCAGAGAGAGATGCCACGTGGCCTCCCTGAGGGAAAGCCACTGCCTGCCAACTGTCTCACACACCCTCCCAGGGCCTCCTAGAGCGGGAGCGGGTGGGACACCCGCATTCCCGTCTGTCCTCTGTCACACAGCAGGGCCCCAGCTCTAATTCGGAGCAGCTGTGCACCCACCCACCGCTGCTGGGCATCAGGGAGGGAACAGTGTGTGTGTGTAGGGGGGTCGGGGGGTGTCTTGCGGGGTGAGGCAGGAGCCTTCCACCCACAAGAGCTTAACCACCCAGAGAGTCTTTTTCACAATCTGTCTCTGGCAGGGGCCAGGGCCAGCACAGGGACAATTTTGAGGTCCCTGAGCCCCTGCCACTTCCTCTTGGTGTTTCCCCTTGCAGAAGGGCCTGATACCCACTGACTGCGTCACCAGCCCCTCCGTGTAACTCAGTCAGGTGAATGGTATTTAAAGGTCTCTCCTCCTGTTGGTATCTGTGCCATAAAAAAGCGTGGGAAGGAGCACAATGCGTACCATAACGGGATGAGTTTCTAGTGGGAACTGCATGTGGAGAATCTGTTGGCTCATGGAGGCCATGCATGCATGCCGCAGAGCCCACCATTCCCCCAGGGTGGGAGAACAAACTGAGTGGGAAGAAGGTTGGCAGCCAGAGGCTCCAGTTCAGGTTCCATGTGCAGGTCTGCAAGCTCTGACGGAGGCTAGGAGGCCCAAAAGGAAGGTGCATTCGGTAGTTAGGGTTGTCATAACAAGAGAGCAGACTGGGAGGCCCAAACAACGGATATTTATTCTCCCACAGTTTTGGAGGCTAGTAGTTCAAGATGTTAGCAGGTTTGGTTTCTCCAGAGGCCTCTCCCTGGTTTGCAGATGGCTGCCCCCTTATGTGACCTCACATGGTCTGTTCCCTGTGCGTGCGTGCGTGCCCCTGGTGTGTCTCTGTGTGTCCACATTTCCTCTTCTGAGGACACCAGAGGTTGTCTCTAGGTTGGGCCCACCCTAATGGGCCCATCTTAACTAAAGCATCTCTTTAAAGGCCCTGCTTCCAAATATAATCACATTCTGAGGTACTGGAGGTGGAGGTAAGGGCTTCGACGTGTGAATTTCGAGAGGACGCAGTTCAGCCCATAATGGGAGGGTAGCACGGCAGTAGATGCTTAGAACTACAGTTCTCGAAAATGTTCAGGTAGCCAAAAATGGTGTGTCCATTCTATACCGTATCAAATCGGTGGATTCTGTTATATGAACTAAGAACAACTTCAGTAGCAGAAAATAGGATTTGTATTAAGTGTGCAATCTACAGTCCCAGTGAACAAAATGAGTATGGGGAAAGGAGGAAATTGTTGAACTAAGCAAACTAGCAGTTTGGAGTTTTTGCTGCAATAGTTGCTTACTTGCTCAATTACTGTTTCATCCACTGCACTTGCTGACAAAACAGTAGCAGGTGCCAGAGTTTTTTTAACTTTCTGAGTGAAAACCTGAAACTGACAAAATTCCATGTACTGAATACATTTTCTGTATGTATTTGGAGAAACTCTCTATTATTCAGTGTTAGCAGTGGAAACGTCATCAATATTCCAGAGGAATAGTTTGGAAGCTCCATGCTTGTGTATCTTCGCTTGGTAGCCAGAACACTTATGGGACAAATAGCACTTTAATGATCACTGAAAGAAAGGGGTGATTATTTGGCATCTGGCTTCTCCATCCATCTTCTCACTTATTCCGCATAATTGATTGAGCACCTTCCATAATGTTTATTTTTATTTTTATTTTCTTCAATAATGTTTAAATCAAAATTCTGGTAGCTGGAAAGGGGATGCACATAACCCTTTTCCAGGTAGTAGTGATAGAGAAGTGAATGGGGCTCCATCCTTTCCTTGAGGACCTCATGATATCAGTTAAGAATTTTGGCTGTGAAGAATAGAATGCATTCGAGCTGGTTTATTTTTTTTTAAGATTTATTTATTTATTCATGATAGACATATATATATATATATATATATATATATATATAGAGAGAGAGAGAGAGAGAGAGAGAGAGAGAGGCAGAGACGAGAGAGAGAGAGAGGCAGAGATGCAGGCAGAGGGAGAAGCAGGCTCCATGCAGGGACCCCGACGTGGGACCTGATCCCGGGTCTCCAGGATCACGCCCTGGGCCAAAGGCAGGCGCCAAACCGCTGAGCCACCCAGGGATCCCCTCTAGCTGGTTTAAAGCAGAGTTTACTAATGAAGTTTTAGCAGAGCAACCAATCTGGGCAATGCCCTGCTCCAGTGGCGCCCCTTCTACCCCTATTGGTACATGGGCCCCAGTGCCTGACTTTGGGCACAAGACATGGCTGGAAGGTTCCCGGCTGCTGTTGTCTTTGAGAGCTGGATGCTCTGCAGCTGCCTTTGCCAGACGGGCTTCCACGAGGAACCACTGCTTCATGCTTCTTACATCTGAGTGGGAAGGGAAGCTTAGAAAGCAGGCTTCTCCCTTCACCTTAAAGATGTGTGGAATCAAGAGACAGGAAATTCTGCAAACACAGGAAAGGTGTCAAAAAGCATTGGGAAGACAAAAAGTGTGGCAGATGTCTACTCTAAGCTTCCAGTCTAACAGAGGAAACAGATGTATGTTCAAAAATTAGTGGGAAAAGTGTTACAATGGAGACAGGCTTACGGCAATGATGGAGGCCGGAGAAGGAGTTGCTGACAGCCTGGAGTGGTCAGGGAGGGCTTCCTGGAGGCTGTGAGCTCTCCTTGATGGATGAAGCAAGAGGCGGGCAGCTTGTAGCTAAATAAAAACAGGGACCCTCACTGTCTTACTTTAAACATGCCTCCACAGAGAGCGTGCCAGGTTTTAAAAATGGAAACCTGCTAAAACAAAAAGAAAAGGCAGATTGGAATCAGAATGCATTAGTGGAGGACTCACATGAGAGCTGGCTGGGAAATGCTCGGGGCATCCTGCACGGGGCTGTCTGCATAATCCACTTGGCTTGTGTCCTTTCCCTTCCCAGCCCGACTCCCTTCAGATGTCCTAATAGGTCATGGCTTCCAGGAGGAAACACACTGTGCATTTTCAGAGGTTTTTTTTTTTTTTTTTTTTTTTTTTTAATATAAAGCCTGACTCCAAAGGAGGAGCTCTTTTTTCTTTCTTAAGAAAAAAAAAATGTTGGGAACCCTGGGTGGCTCAGCGGTTTAGTGCCTGCCTTCCGTTTGGGGCCTGATCCTGGAGGCCCAGGATCGAGTCCCATGTTGGGCTCCCTGCATGGAGCCTGCTTCTCCCTCTGCCTGTGTCTCTGCCTCTCTCGCTCTCTCTGTGTGTCTCTCGTGAATAAATAAAATCTTAAAAAAAAAAAAAAGAAACAAAAAACAAAAAAAAATGTTACTATAAAAGTGATGAGAAAAGTATAGAATGGCAAGTGCAAGTCCCTTCAATAACTACCATTGACATATTCATGTAGTATCTTTTTAAAAATCTCAAATGCAATCAACTTATACCTGCTTTGCACTATTTCCCCCCACTTTCCCCCCACTCACTTAAAGTGAGTTTTAGTTGTATTTGGGCAGTGAATATTTATTCATGATGAGGAGGCAAAGAATAAGGGTCTTGTTAAGGCTGAGGTATCCTGTGGTAATCGCCTTTGTGCAGGATCCTCGCCACCAGCCTTCAGTCCTCCCTCTACGGCCCCGCCACCTGCCATCAGCAAGGCCTGGCCGCTCCACCCCACCATCCCTTTGGCACTGCCGCAGCCCCACACGAGGAATCTTCATCTCGTGCCTGGTCCAGGGCTTCCTGAGCGATGCCCTGTTTGTGGTTATCAGTTTTCTCTAGTTCATTCTTCCCACAGTAGCCAAATGATGTTCCAAAACAAAAGTGTCTTGCCATTATATAAAACTTTCCAGGGCTGGCTCCCCATTGCTCTCGGATAAAGCTCAGGGTCTCTCATGTTATGGCTACTGACCACACCATACATCCTCCTCCTCCCTCTGGCCACCAGTAGGGACAGTGGTCACCCCTCGAACATGCCCTTAGGTTCCCAATGCAGGACCCATGGCCCCCCATCCTCTCCACTCCAGGGGGGCTTGTTTCTTCTTATCTTTTAGGTCTCAGCTTAAATGTCATGCCCTCCAAGTGCATTCCCCCCCCACCCCCACCCCCCGCCCCCCACCGAATTTTTTGTCTAAATAATGCTCCTTCCAACCTGGTATTTTCTTATTGGGGCTTCCTGTTTATTTCTCTTCTGGCACTTAACACAGTCATCTGTATTTTTCTCATTTACTTATCGTCTATCACTCCTCTTAGAATCTAAGTTATGAGGAGGTGGGGATCTTATCTGCCTTGTTGGCTCTGTGTCCACAGCCTCTGGCCCAGAGTGCTCAATAAATGTTTCGTGAAGGAATGAAACAATCTGGGACCTTCCAGTCCTCTGCCAGACTTGTTCCCATTGTGCCTTTGAGGAGTGCTCACCCCATTCCTACCATCTGTCTCCAGCCTGTCCCAGGCTGTCCCCACCCCCACCACACACACACCTGCTGGGGGATTCCCAGGCGTCGTGCTAGTCCTGCCCCATCTCAGCTATAGCAGCCAGATACAGGTGACCCACATTTCTTCCTCCCCCCTCTCAGTGAGACCAGCCCATCCCCTAGGTCTCTGCTGCCAGTTGTGTGAGTAGTAAATGGTAAAAGAGGCTCCCATGGGCCTCTCCTGCAAGTTTTGAGGATGAACCTCAAAAACACGATGCTAAGTGAAAGAAGCCAGATATTAACAGCCATATACTGGACGATTCCACTTATATGAAATATCTAGAATAGTTGAATCCACAGAGAGCAGATTAGTCATTGCCAGAGGTTTAGAGAGAGGAGTAAATGGGGAGTGACTGTTTAATGGGCATAAAAACTCCTTCAGAGTAGTGATAAAAATATCTCGGAAATCGACAAAGGTGATGGTTATACGTTATGAATGTACTAAACATCACTGAACTAAAATGTTATGTGAATTTTACATTAATAAAAAAAAATAATAAGCAAACCAGTGCTGACTGAGCAGGCTCTATGTTGCCATGGGCACTCAGGTCACTAGGAAAATATGAGACCCCCTTCATTCTGGGCCTCTTAACCAGGCATGCCCAACCCATAATCATTTCCTGGATTTGTAAATTTAAAATAAAACAACTAGAAAAAAATCAACAAAAACACTAGCCACTCTGAAAAGGCCCTTAGGATGTAAATCAACCACTTGCAAGTCAAAAGGCCAAGAATTTTAAGCTTGAAAACACTCTGGGAGCTCAAACAAAGGCTGGAATCGTGTTTTCCCCTAACCTGGAAATAAAGCAAAGGAATTCACTCTAGATCTATTATGATATACACAATCTCCAGAAGACACAATTAGTATTTGAAGGCCTCAAAATCAATGATTTCATTTAGGCAGCTCCAGCAGTTAGCTTGATCGTGAGAATCATCACCCAAATATCCACCCCCAAAAGCTCTTTTTTTCATTTGAGAATGAAAACACATCAATGTAACCTAGATAACCAAGATATCTTGCAAAATGTAAATAATTTTGTGATCTATCCCATGACAAAACTAGTGACTTTCTTACTTTGAGACATATTCCAAAATAGGCCTGAAAACACTGATTCCAGAGTCTGTTACGTAGGAGGACCCCTCAGCCATGTTCCAGGTAGAGATTTCTCTGGCACCTTGAGCCCAACTCCCTTTCTCACACAGACACACACATGCACACACACAAACACACAGAAACACACACCTCTATTGGTGGCTTGGCTTTCTGGAGCAGTTATTTCTTCCTTGGCTCAATTGTCCTTAGGACAGCTAAGAGGCCTGACCCTCCCCTATGGCCCAGCTGAACAAGGATGAACTTTGAATTAGAATCACATGCATCCATCCCTCCCAGGTAATCCAGACAGGTCCTGCAGAAAGACTGGCCAAGGTGTGAGAAAAGTGACAATACTGTTTTATTCCTCCTGTCAAAACACCTGCTCCTCATGGTGTCCAAAGTTAGAAAATAATTCATTCCTGGAGCTAACTTGTAAGACAAGTTTCCATTCCTTAGGAAATATGAAGATTTTTTATCCTCCTAAACTAAGTCTTTTTTTCTCCAAAGATTTATTTATTTATTCATGAAAGACAGACTGAGGGAAAGAGGTAGAGACATAGGCAGAGGAAGAAGCAGGCTCCTCACAGGGAACCCGATGCAGGACTCCATCCCAGATCCTGGGATCATGACCTGAGCCAAAGGCAGAAGCCCAACCGCTGAGCCACCCAGGTGTCCCCCTAAACTAAGTCTTGCTATAAGTATACAGGCATTAAGAAAAATCAAACAGTAAATATTTATTAAGCATCAAGTCTGTGTATAATGCTTGAGATATAAAGAGTTACAAGATATACTCCTTGTCATCTTAGAAGTTGTAATCCCCCCCCCCCCCCAAAAAAAGAAGAAGAAGTTGTATTTCCTTCGGGTGGAGAAGCCATGTATTTGAAAACAACCCTCAGGTAAAGAGGTTGTTCTTAAATTGGCGGATGGAAGAAAAAAGTTGGGGACAGATCTTGAGCTCCTCAACTCCCATTCCTTCCAGTATACTGGAAATGCAGTCCTTGAAAGTAGAAAATGTGAGTTCAAATACTATCCCCACCCTGTGTAGGCTATGTGACCCTGGCAAAATGCTAAATCTTTCCTAACTTGGCTTCTTCCATCTGTAAAATGGGCATCATGCCCTCTATTATGCATGGTGGTTCTAAGCATCAAATGGGACGTAGATAAAGTTAACAGAACATGGAAGCTGTGCATTGTATAATAGCTATAACATAAATACCATATGACAGAGAAATTAATAATTATAAAGATAGCTGTAAACTAGAGACTGAGTACACTATGCAAACTAGCTCAATCCTCCCAATAATCCAGTTATTAGTCATTTTATAATTGAGGTTTATTTCATGGACATTGCCCTTGGTAAGGCAAACTGATCTCTGTAACCAAGGAGCATGTAAACCCCTGAATATTCCTAGGCTAGATAAAAGCTATAAAGAAGCATCATATCAGGTGTGGCCAAGTACCATCTATGCCCCACCACTATTAACACTTGCCATGTCCAAAATCAAGTGCCCTTCAACACAATTAGGTGACTTGCATAAATACATTCGGGTTTTATATTCAGCTTCATGTACACTTGTCTTTAGAATTCTTTAAGTCCACCTCATTTACTGGACAAGTACTTCGCTCGGGGGAGTGGTTCTCAAAGAAGGAAGGGATTTTGCCCCCAGAGGACATTTGACAATGTCTGGAGACATATTTGGCTGTCATTAGTGTGTGTGGGTGGCGGGGGTATTGTTGTGCTGCTGGCATCTAGTTGACAGAGGCCAGAGGATGCTGCTAAGCATCCTGCAACACCCAGGACAGTCCCCTCCTGGGGACACAGAGAATTATCCCATACAAAATGTCAGTAGTCCTGAGGTTGGGAAATCCTACCTTAGGAGCAGAGAGGGAATTTTAGAGTCCCGGATGCCCATAGGTAGTCAGAGACCATTTCTTGGTTGATCTTATAGTAAGAGCCCAGCTTCACTGAGCGCAGGCTTGCATATTCACTGTGAGACACAGTATTGGAAGAAAGAAGAATTTTAACTAACCTTACTCTCAGGCCCAAATGACATCTCACCTAAATGAGGAAATATAGTCCAAGTCTACTATCAGCTAATGTCTGTTGTTTGCTAGGCAGCTTTCATTTGGCTCTTTATTATTAGAATGGTGGATATTTTTGTTGGTCAAACCCAGTGGTCTGCACCATAGCTGAGTATACAGGACTGAGCCCCCACCTGCCCTGAACACTGTGATTTAAAGGCTTACTGAAGGGTATAGAAGCTTTCTCCAGTCCACAGGTTTGATCTAGCTCTCTCTTCTGCAAGTCTACACTCCTCATTCTCAATGACCATCTACTCGTGCTGGATAAACTTCTGCTATAACACACTTACAGCTGGCAACAGTCATGCACGAACATTACTCTGTGGCCCTGTAAGAAGCCTAAAAGGGGCCTTTGCTCATATCCTAGAGATGAGGAAAGAGAAGCTCAGGATACAGGGAGTTTCCCAGTTACATACAGAGGAGCAGGGTAGGTCTCCAAATCTCAGCTGCCTCCAAATTCAGAGCTGTTTCCACTTTTTTTTTTCTTCATGCCTCAGTCCCACTCCCAGGGAGACCAAAAGCCTTCATAAATCTTCAATTGGAGGGACAAAAAATGGGGGCCGTGATGGCAGACCATTCAAGACAAAAAGAACAAGTATTAAGGCAAAGATTAAAAAAAATTGGACTGCATAATTTGCCCAAAAGCAATTCTATCACCCTCCCCTGTGTGGACTTAGGTGAGGACGGGCCCTTCTCTGCAGGGAGAAATGGGGTGGCTTTTGGGAAGGCAAAGGACTTCCTGTAACAATGCATCTCATGATATTTGGAATGAGTATTAAAAAAAAAAAAAGAACAATGTACAATCAAAGTCCTCGGCCATGTTGTAGAGCTTTGGGGATGCTCACTCCAACCCACTGCTGTCACCTTCACTCTTCCAGTTTTTAAATCCTGAGTCAAGCGCCAAACAAAAAAACAAAATAAAACAAAAAAAGAAAAAAAATCCAAAAACAAAAATTAAAAAAAAAAACAAAGCCATGCCAATCTCATCTCGTTTTCTGCGCAAGTTAGGTTTTGTCAAGAAGAGGTGTAATGCAACTAAAGTAACAGTCTGCCTAGACGTATCAGAACGTCATTCCTATTTATAACTGAATAATATTCCATTCTGTGGATATATCATATTTTGTTTTTCATTCAGCTGGACATTTGGTTTGTTTCCACCTTTGGCTGTTATGAATGTTAGCTCCTGATTTGCTGTTGGGACCATTAGAGGGGCTTTGCTAGACTCATGGAATCTGATAGTTCAAAAGAGCCTTAAAGATCATTTAATCTATCTTCTCACCCTTTCCAAGGAGTCTGACCACCAGGAACATTATAAAAGCTCCTCTACCCCCTCCATGAACAACTCTAGAGCAGGGGGCACTACCTCCCAAGAATGGCCAGTCCATTTTGGCCAGTGCCATCTGTAGGCTTTCCCTAGTTCTACCTTATAAAGAAGGTGTTTGTGTTTAACCTGGAATCCATAGGGTCTTGGGATTTTAACACAGAAGACCTTTGGTGTGGAGTGGTGAGAGAAGTTTAATGGTCAGTACTCTTCAAGGGATTCCTGAACCACTCTTCTGGAGTGACCAAATGATGCCATCTCTCTCTTCTACCCATGGGTTTTCAAAAGTTGGCTGGCAGACCATTGCTTGATTGACAGCTGCCATCTGCTCACCTCTGCTATCCAGATGCAAAGATCAGCAAGTGGTGATGTTTCCCCAAATACCACCTGTTAAGAGGATTGAGCCCAGGGTGGAAGGCTGTGCAAGGAGGTGAGAGGCTGAAGAGCATGACAAGTCCCTGGCATGGACCCCACTGCCTATGACCTTGGTCACTTGTGGTTTACTGCATTTGTGTAAAGAATTTGCTCTCTAACAGATTGTTTTGTTTGAAGAGAAGGCCATTTCTGGAAAGGCTGAGAAAGTCCTTGGAAGTTACACAGTTTAAGATGTTCATAGGGTGGGGAAAATACCATGATTAGCTCTTTTTTAAAAAATAAACTTGTTATTGAAGTATAATGTACATAAAGAAAGTGCACAATCACAAGAATACATTCTATGTGATGCCTTTTTTATGAAGTATAATAACAACGTATCTATGGAATTAGAAGTCCTGATATTGGTTGGTGGGTTGTACCTGGAAGGGAGCACAAGTGGTGGCTCTGAGCTGCTGATTATGTTCTGATTCTTGATTGGAAACAACTCCTCATCATTTATCAAAATCCTAAATAGTATTGAGTATGCACCAAACTGAGAATAGAAAAATCCTGGGGTTATTGTGGTTCAGACAGCTAAGCCTGCTCTTTGGGGATACCCCTCATTTCTGCCTTCCTGGCATCCTTTCCCCATCTCTTGCTTTGGAGCATGACTTGTCTCACTCTCAATCCATGTGTCACTCTAGCTCCAGGGGCTGGGACATACTCAGAGGCTGGTTAAATGAGAGGCACGTGATCCAAGTCAGATAATTAGAATCTATCCTGGGAATTTTGCTAGAACTGTTGGGAAAGAGGCACACACTCTCTACTGAGGTTTCTAAGACTGTAGAACAGAAGCTTGGGCTGCTTATGTGCAGCCCATGTGCAGAGTGCTAACTGGAAAGGAAGCCCGCACAGGAGACAGAAAAGTCAAGATTCCTGGTGACAGCATCTATGGATCCAGCCATGTTGAGAGCTATCTCCATTCCCCATGGACTTTCCATTTATATGTGTCAATAAACCTCCTTTGCTGATTCCGTTCTTCAGATTGAGTTTCTATCCCTTGCATCCTAGTTTCTACTAATTGAAATAGATTTACTTATCTATCAATCAAAACCATTAGATAAGGGAAAGCACCTGGGTGGCTCAGTTGGTTGAGGGTCCAACTCTTGGCTTGGACTCAGGTCATGATCTCAGGGTCATAGGATCAGCCCCGTGTCAGGCTGCATCCTTGATGGGGAGTCTGCTTGGGATTTTCTCCCTCTCCCCCATGTCTGCCCCTTCCCCCACTTGAGCTTGTGTGCACTCTCTCTAAAATAAATAAATAAATCTTAAAAACCCACAAAACCAACCACTAGATATACTTGTCCAATTTTGACTTCTTACACAGTGTACTTAGTTTCTCTGTGAGCCCCTGTGAATGCAGTGGTAGCTCCAAATTGTGGGCGTTGGAGGTGGGGAAATTGGGGGGACTTTAGGAGTAGCTATTGGGCTGGATGGATGGGCTGAAAGGGACTTGTTCTAAAGTTCTGTTGCCTTAGGTCACGTACTGTTTTCTCTAGTGTGCTTATTTGGGATGGCCTAGGGGGTGCTTGTTGCTGTTACTGGGTCACTGCTTCCTTCCATTCTCCTGGTACTTGGCTCTTGATACCCTTTTCTATCTTTAAGACAGAAGTAAAAAAGATGAGGGATCCCTGGGTGGTGCAGCGGTTTGGCGCCTGCCTTTGGCCCAGGGCGCGATCCTGGAGACCCGGGATTGAGTCCCACGTCGGGCTCCCGGTACATGGAGCCTGCTTCTCCCTCTGCCTATGTCTCTGCGCCTCTCTCTCTCTCTCTCTGTGACTATCATAAGTAAATAAAAATTTAAAAAAATATATATTAAAAAAAAAAAGATGAGATCACATAGCTTGGTGAGTATTTATCAGTCTCCTGGAGGTAGCCGAGAAGGGCCCAGCAATGACGTGCTATTACCCATTTTATATAAACTATTTAAAAATATCCCAAACTATAAAGTGCACAAAAGAATTCTAAGGTGACGGTTTTGGAATAAAATTGGTAAGCTAGTCCTATCTAGGGGGCAGAGGAATGCTCCAAAAATTGGAATCATCTAAATTGGAGGTATATCTAATGGTATCTTGTGTTTTGTTGCGTAGATTTTCAGCTATTAGCAGAAATATGGAAAATAGTCTTCAATAGAACATTTAATGATTTATGATAACTTTTTAAGTAAACAAAAGAATAACATTAAAATAATGAGTAGGTAGGTTTCCTTGCTTTGGGTTTATCTTCCCATCACTGCTTATGTTTTGCCTAGAAGTCCTTGCAGGGCTGGTGGGCACCAGAATTGTGTAGGATTTCAGTATTGCATGGGAGTCTGCTATAGTTCATGGCTGTGAGTAGCCCTTCAATAAGTATGTTGATTTCGACCTAATTTGATGCTAGTTTTTATGCACTGAATCCCACAAGTCTACTAGCAGCCGTATAGCCTTGTTTCAACTTTTTGCTTCATTTTCTCACCCTGACACGAACAACTACAATATAAAAGAAGAGACTTTTATAAGATCCACAGGAAAAAATACTTACATCTTACAATTGCTTATGAGGCTAGAACCACATACTCTCATACCACTGAGAGGAAGCTTATGGACATGACCCCTAGTTCAGTCCCCTTATTATATCAGAGAGCAGATATAAGAAACGACTTGCTTAGTCAGTGGCAGAGTAAGGCTGGACCCCAGGTCTCTGTGTTCCCTGACCCCAAAGTATGCCCACTTACACCTTGAGACTTGGCCATGTTCTGGAACTTCGAGACAGCTATTGATTGTTAGCAGAGGGGAGATGGAGTCAGAAGAAGGTCCTGATGCTGTGCAGGTTCACGCAAATGGACATCCTTTGTGTGTCTTTATAGCCTCTGATAGATGCATAATGGGAGACAGGAATAGCCACTGGTCATTTGATAATTTCATTTTTAGAAGTTGTTACAAATTCCTCTTCCCATTATGTGGCTTACAGGGGTGGCTAAAATAATGCAAATGTGACTTTTAGGTTTCATGTCTTTTCTTTGCCTTCCTCTGGTGGAAAGGCTGGAGTGCAGTGGTTTCCAGAAGTAAAATGTGCCAGTGATTTATAGCTGGATAAATCTGCTTTTGAACTATACTGTGACCACTAGCATTAAAATTAGTGCTTCCTGAGGGCCTTTTATAGGCTAAAGTGCAGAATTTTCACAAGACTCCTATGAGGCAGACATTACTATTTGGCCAGACTTCTCTGATGAGGGAACCGAGGTTTCAGAGAGGTTAAGAGATCGGCCCAGTTCCAGCTGACCCTAAGCACAAGCTGCATTTACCGTGGAAGCCACAGGCCTGAAGAACAGCGGTGACCATGACATTTTCAGAATATTAGATAGATTGCAAGGTGTGAAATCTACAATGTATTTAAAAAAAATTTTTTTTTTTTTAGATTTTATTTATTTATTTGATAGAGAGCAAGTGAGCATGGGGAGTGGGGCAGAGGGAGAGGGAGAGAGAGAGTCTCAAGCAGACTCCGTGCTGAGTACAGAGCCCAGGCCTGGCTCCATCCAGGACCCTGAGATCACGACCTGAGCCGAAGTCAAGATCCCATGCACAACAGACTGAGCCACCCAGATGCCCCTCTGCAATGTATTTAGAATCATGGGATTTTCCTCTGATCATTTCATTTCAGAGATCTGAGAAATAACAATCCCCCCCACCCTGCTGCAGATGGGGATTCCTCCGCTTTCACCTCAAACTACTGCATGTCTGCACACCCTGGTAACAGGAACTCTCTCCCTGCCGTGAGTGACAATGTTGATGATCCTTGGAGGACCTCTGGGCAGAGGTGCGTGCTTGCCCCGTGGCGCCCTTGCTGCTGCGTGGGGTGCGTGGTTGCCCGGTGTGTTAGTGCAGGGAGCACAGCTGATTGAGGGCAGCCTCAGAAGGCTGCAGCGGTTGATTCCTGGGGAGAGGGTGACCCAGCAGCACGGTGCTCCTCACAGGCCTGTTCGGCACTTTCTAAAAATATTCCTGACAAACAGCAAATGGGCATTTTGGCCACACAGCCCTGAACTGCTGCTGCCATTTGAAATGGAATGCTTCTCTTTAGGGCCTGCTCATCTTGATTTAGAGGATTGGGCTAGATCCCGCTCTTTCGTGGAACTTCACAACAGTCTGTTCACCAGAGGCCTTTTAAAAACAATAAGGAGCATTTTTGCCCTTTTTAGCGAGTGTTGCATGTTCATTTGCTAGTCCGAAGTGAAGTGAAATGAGATAAAAGCTTCTTTGGGAAGAACACAGCTGTAGTGTTGCCTAAGTGTGGCTTAGTGATACACAAGGGGAGGGGGCCTGGCGTCGCCAGAAGAGCACTTGCTTCTGACGTTAAGGAAGACTAAGGGACAAAGGCTTTTCAAAATTATATAATTGTAATGTAAATTGCTATAACCTTTTTGGAAAGCATGTCGACAACATGCATAAAGAGGCTCAAAGTGGAGCCCTGTCACCCCGTAATTCCTTTTCTGTGGATATGTTTTGAAGAACTAACTGGAAATAGGGTCAATTTTGTATTCATTGGAGCGTCATTTATGGTAGCAACAAAAATGGGCCACAGCCTAAATACCCAACAATAGAATTAGTAAAATAAATTATGGTGATCCGTTTTTGCAGTATTACACAGTTATTAAAATGTCAGTTTTTGAAGAATTATAATGATATGGTAAAATGTTTAAGGTATAACAAGTGAAAATAGAAGCTGAAAAACTGTGTATAGAGTGTGACCTCTGTCAAGTACAAACACTACAGGTGTATGTGTGTGCACACATGCTCTCTGGAAAAAGATTGAAGAAAGAGTCCAAAATCATGATCATCCCCGATTAGTGAGATTGTGGGTGACTTTATCCTCTTCATGTATTTCTCTATTTTCTTTCTTTTTTTTTTTTGCAATGAAATGGATTCAGTTAAGAGTCATGATTTTATTTCTTTATTTATTAAGGATTTTATTTATTTGAGAGAGAGCATGCAAGCGGAGGGAGGAACGGAAGGGGAAGGAGAGTGAGGGGAAAGAATCTCCAGCAGACTCCATGCAGAGCGTGGAGCCCGAAGTGGGGCTCCATCTCATGATGCTGAGATCATGACCTGAGCCAAAATCAAGAATCTGATCCTTAACTGTCTGAACCACCCAGGTGCCCCATGATTTTTTTTTAATTTTTTTTTTTTATTTAAGAAAGTCTGGGGATGCTTGGGTGGCTCAGTGCATGATCCTGGAGTCCTGGGATCGAGTTCCGCATTGGGCTCCCTGCATGCAGCTTGCATCTCCCTCTGCCTATGTCTCTGCCTCTCTCTCTCTGTGTCTCTCATGAATGAATGAATGAATGAATGAATGAATGAAAATCTCTTCCTGAGGATTTCCTTCGAGGTCTTATGTGTATATAGGCATCCATGGCTCTGTGGTGGATTTGAACTGGGGCCTCTCTGTCTTGGCAGCTCTGAGTTTTACTCTGTGGAGGTAAACAAGAGGCTGGCCATAAATAAAATCAAAGAGAAAGCTGAACTTGCAATCAGAATATTCAAGTTTTCACCCAGACTTCCCTCTTGCAAGTGGAGAGCCCTGGGGAAACCATTAGGCACTCCAGATTCCTTTCATCATCTAGGTCTCTTGGGAGAGGGGTGGATCCACCATTGCCAGTTCTAGACAAGGCTTTGAAGCGGACCCATGCTTGCGTGGCTGTTTCCATGGTGTTTGTTCTGTGTAGTGTCCCCGTTCTCATTCTCATGCTGTCTGCAGCTCTGCCCCAAGGAAACCTGCTCTGTGGAAAGAATCTAGTTCATTCGTTCAACATATATTTATTAAACGTAAGGGGCATTGATCAGTAAATACCTAACCCCTGACCCTGCCCATGGGTGGTTACATTTTCATGAGGAAAGGGAACAACTGTCAATCAAAGAACAGCTCTCTCTCCAGCAAACTGCAGAGGGGGACACTCTGACCAGTGTGGTGGGAGCTCAAGGGAGCCCAGCTTTGCTCCATGTTGAGTCTGCCCGTGAACAGGTACGTTTGCGGGCTGGACGTGCATCCTCTCTTAGCCTTCATGGATTCTTCATGCATGTGTCAGAAATTTATAATACTTCCTTTACAGGATTATTGTGAGAAAAGAAACCACATAAGTGAAATGAGCCTTAGCAAAGTGTACGACAGAGATTGCCCACAGGAGGGGTATCAGCTAAAGCTCACTGCGGATCATTTTGTGGGTTTGCTGAGTGGTTATTTTTTATTTTTTTAAAATTGAACTTGTCAATATTTAAAAATCAAGAGATTTCACATTTTGAAATGGATTTTTTGTTTTTTTTACTTGGCTGGGCCCTGGCCTTCTGGCATGGCACCAGTCTGCTGGAGCTCATAATGGTTGTTCGCTGTCATGGGAGCCCATGCCTCCGCAGCCACCATGCCCCAGCACAGACTTCCATCCCTGCGTAGTAGCAGGAGGGGGAGTAATGTTGCAGGGCCGGGGCTGTGAAAGCAGAACACCCTACCCCAAGTCTCTGCTCTACCATTTGCTGGTTGTATGGCTTTGGTCAACCTGCTAAACTTGCAGAGCCTTAACTTTCTGGGGCCTCTCTTTCTTCATCTAAGTGGGACAATGTTTGTATCTTCTTAGAGGATGGTGTCAAGGACTAAGTGAAAAAAAACGCTTGTGAAACATTTAGGACAATGCCTGGTGCACTAGGTGTTTGATCAGATTTACCTGCTGGGTCTCTGAAGGCATTTGACAATTTAGTGCTGGCACATGTGAATCAAACAATATTGTTTCTATTATTTATCTACGTATCTATCCATCTAGTAATTGCTCTGCTATATGTTATCAGGCCATCTGCAGGTAAAAATAGGATTCTAAATAAATTTAAAGCCTCTTCTAAATATTCTTTTAGGTTACCCAGTCTATCCTTCCTTTTGGAGGATGTTATCTGAATAACATTAGAACTCTTTTCCCCTTGGCCGTGTCAGCCATTGATCTTGACCTCCTGTGAGCCTCCATAACATGCTTTCATGCTTGATTTTATTCTACTGCTAGTTGTTGCCGGTCTTTTATCTTCAATTAGAGTATGAGTTCTATCGTATTTTTCTGTTCCTATATCCTGCATAATACCTAGCATAATAAATTCCTCATGGAATGAATACCTGAGGTTATTGCTTAAAAAAAAGGTGAATAGCTCTACTGAAGGCAAGCCCAGGGGTATCCAGGTTCTTAGAGGACAGATTTTTCATGGTAGCAACATTTCCTGCCCCTTCATCCTTCCATCTATCCATCCCCTGCAACCGCTCAGAGGGTGCCCACTCTCTGTCACATTCTCAGCTAGGAGATTGGTGCCTCAGATACTGAAGAAATGGAGGAAACATGCCCCACGGAAGAAAATAAAAGACCACACATATATGCTGTGAAGTTTGCTAACCCAGACAAGGACTTTGCATTCTGAGAGGCTAGTGGGTGAGAGGCTGTAATCGATATTTCCAGGCTCAGGTGACATCAAATGGGTAGTTTTTCTGTCTTAGTCTTTCCTTTTTTTTTTATTTTTTTATTTTTTTAAAGATTTTATTTATTTATTCATGAGAGACACAGAGAGAGAGAGAGAGAGAGAGGCAGAGACACAGGCAGAGGGAGAAGCAGGCTCCATGCAGGGAGCCCGACGTGGGACTCGATTCTGGGACTCCAGGATCACGCCCTGAGCTGAAGGCAGGCTCAACCGCTGAGCCACCCAGGGATCCCTGTCTGAGTCTTTCCATTTTTTCCTCTTAATTGTACCTACTTTATAACCACAGGTAGGAGCAACTTCTTACTTCTGTGCTAACAGCATCGTACACAGCTGACCTCCAAAGTCCATGGAACTGGGTTTGTCTGGAACTTTCTGAGGTAGTTACTTTCTAAAGAGTTTATAGGTGGAAATTTTTTCTTGCCATAATTGAACCATAAAGCATGGACCTTTTGAGGGCTATGGCCTTGTTGTTGGCTTAACTCTGCTCTAAAGTGGTTTCCATTTCTAAATCACACTCATGTACCGAAAATTATATCAGTTCCTTGAGATTTGGACAGAGTTGTTAGTGTGGATTCTTTTAAAACCAGGGCAGGACTTGCCTCACCCATGTTTACTGGCCACTAACCGAGGCTCAAGAGTGGGCCTGCCACAGCCTTATTAGGCAAAAAAGTCCGTTCTGCCACAACTGGTGTCCAAGAGAGGGTCTTGATTCACTTTAAAAATAAAAAAGGAAGGAAAAGTACTTAAAGAGTGCCTTTTAATATTGGTATCATTGGAATGAGTCATATAATCTTTCTTATCTTGACATTTATTTTCTTCTCCAGTATCATCTTGATTCTGATTCAAAAAAAAAAAAAAAAGATTATTTTCCCTTTGTAGTTTGAATAGGAAAGGATCTTAATGTAAAAAACACCATATTCTCTTTTTCTTTCTTTCTTTTTTTTTTTTTTTTTGTATAAGTATTGAGGCTAAGGATATATATTCAAATGATTTCAGAGGGTTTTAGTGAACCGACTAAAAAGTTTATTAGTGCTGGAAAATTCTCCTCCTGGTAGGCTAAGAAGCTCTGTGTTAGTGTGGGTCACCTCTATACCTGAAGTACTCCCAGGTGTGCATGGCTGAGGCTTCCCAAGGTCACTGGAGAGCGGGGAAGGAGTACTCTGGGTAAGTTCATGTATTGTCCTTGTCCTCACCTTCATGATTCAGAGGAACAAACACATACTAGTGTCCCTTGGATGCCTGTGGCCTTTCATCTCCCTGGTGGTTATGCTCAGTATCTTGTTTTTAATATTCCATTTTAAAGTAAATTTTGATAGTAACAAAGAAATTTGTGTGAATGTAGAAAATCAGAAAATATGAATGGATCAAAAGGGGAATGAAGGCCAATAATCTCATTTCCAACCAAAAAAGCACTATTAACGTCTGTGGGTCTGCGTGCATGCATGCATATGTGTGCGTGTGGCAAGAGAGAGATGGAGATGGAGATCAAAACAGAGAGAAATAGACTTTAATCTCTGCCTGTTGGGTTCGTTATTATCCTTCCAGCATCTAGAATAATGCATTATGTAGAATAACACAGTAGGTGCCCAATAAATAATTGCTGAAAAAAAATGGATTCAAGTGGATCTTGGGAGTCTCCCTCCTCCAGGAAGCTCTCACACACTGCCTGGAGAGACCTCCTTTTTCAGGTGTCACTAAACATGTGGCCAAAATTACCTTCACTCACCCTTTTGCTGTGCATACCTACGTCTCACCTGTCCACACTATTGTGCTCACTGGAGTCTTGTCTGTTCCTGGATACATGTGTCATTAGCCTTTTAGTCTTCCTATTTTAATACCTTACTCTCTTTGGAGAAAATGAGCTCTTTGTAAAACCACATTTCTTCTGTTTCAAGCTAGGCTTATGTTCCCATGTCCTCTGTCCTAGTGAAAATTTGCATCTTCTGGTGTAATGTGTACTTTTGTAGGAAGGTGTTCCCTAACTCATGTAAATGAATTTTTTTTTTCCCCTACTCTCAAGAACTAAACGGTCTGTTCTAGGAAATTGCATGTTAAATTTCAGCAGAATTTGTCTGAATTGTGCCTTTTGCCATTGCCAAAATCTGGGAGGAAAAAAAAAATAAAACAAAAACTAGTGAAATTTGATCCATAAAGCCTAGTGGAGGGCCTAGCATTATAGCAAGCCACTGCATAGATTGTCCCTTAGAGCAACCTAAGTGACCAAATATAGGGCTCAAAATAGAACTATGGGGCTCTAGCTGGTTTGAACTGCTTGGAAGTCAGGGACCATTGGTTAGGCTCTGGGCATCCTGGGTAGGAGTCCCTGCCAATCCCCAAAGAAATAAGAGAGTAGTATTGGCTTTGGCCAAGACAAATGCCTAGGTGCAGCTGGGACAAGGCTTTTATGGCTTTGTCTTCATGGCCTCAAGAAGTTGAAGCCCTCACGAGTGGCTTCCTGAACAGATGAGCTATGGACCAGCAAGGGTAAATCAGCATCAACTTATGAGTCCAACTCATTTTCTTGGCTGTCTAGAGAGCTGTCTTAGGAGGATTTTATGGGTTTGTCTCAGATCAGTGAGTGATCCATTAATAATGTCTGTCAAGGGGATAAGGATGGGAAAGAGACAGGTATGGCAGCTGTTTGCCATCCTTGCATACACAGGGATTGTGCTCAAAAATGGTATTTTAAATGATCATAGTTGGAGAAGTAGGCTCTGTGACAGGGTGACCGTATGATTTTTCATCAAATTAGGATACTTGTGAGAGTGAAAGGGGGTGCTATTGCCCTAGATGTAAACAAGGACCTATGACACTTTGCTCACTGCAGACAACCCTCAAATGGAAAGGTATTCCCTCCTATATGTGCTTACCTTGAAGTCCAGGGGCTACTTGGGCAACATCTCCCTTTCTAATGTTCCCTGTGCTATTTCTGGGGAGTGTGTTTGTCCTAACTCTCCAACTGGGCAAAGAGTGACCTAAGCACCTACCTCCTTTTGTCCTCAACACATGCGGTGTGCAGAGGGGCTCACAGTGAGACCTCTGCAGCTTGGTGACTTTTCTGGCAATGCTGGCAGGCTTCCAGGGCATGTTCAGTGCTGGCATCTGCTCCCCCTGATGGCAGAACCACCAAATCCATCCACTGGTTCTCTTTCTCCCAATGCCAGGGTTACCCTCCCACTCCCTGTGATGTGAATGGCTATGCAACCTGACCTCAGAGAGCTAGCTTCCCAAAAACCCAGCCCCAGAAGCCTGCACCTGAGACCTTCTGGCCATCATTTTGTACCCCAGAGCAGAGCGTTCACACCAGGGCCTGCAGGCCATGAACTAATGATGGTAGAAGTCTGCTGAGCATGAGAGAGTTGGGATTCCATACGTTATTTTTTGTCTTGTTAGAAGTTTGGATCTTTTATTGCCAAGAGGGCCTCCCATTCCTTAGATTAGCATAAGCAAACCCAGGTTGCATGGGTCTGTAATCACAAATTTCAAATGGTACAAGAGGTGGCTGACTCTTGACTGCATTGATTCCTTCTGGAAAGGTCCATTCAGCTCTCTCCCTGGTAAGCTTGTTGACCTTGCTCACACAAGCCACCTGGGAGAGCAAGCCCCACTTTCCAGACTGGGGATCAAGCTATTTGATCAGACAATTAATGTCCCTGTCCTACCACAGTATCTTCATTTTTTTTTTTTTTTGCTTTGTTGCTGTTGTTTAGTTGCCAATATGACCTGAGTCAGATGGATTTTAGACCTGACTTTGTCACATGATCTATGTGACCATGATCATGTCACTTCCCCTCCCTGACCCCTTTCTTCATCTGTGAAATGGGAGGAAGACCAGATCAATGGCCATCAAACTGTTTTAGAAATGATTCCTCTTTTCTAAAACATAACACATATTCTTAACATACAGAACCAAAGCTGCTCTGATTGAAGCCAAAATAAGGCCCAGAGAACACAAGGCTCGTGGTCTTTCCCTTACTCCTGGCTTCTGACCCCAAGGCTGCTCTGTAGAGGGGCGATGGGTCTTTCTGACTTCCCCTAGCAGGAGAATATGTGATGTTACTCTCCTGCTGCCTGCCTTCTGACCATCTTTCTGGGTAGGCTGTTCCCTGCGTGTAGGCATTGCTGGCAGGGGGTGGGTGGGGGAAATTGAAAGGAGATGAAATTTAAATCTCTCCACTTTGCTGCTCGTCAGCAGCTCTGAAGACACGCTTGGTTTGGATGGAGGTTGAAACCAAAGACTTAGAGAAGGTTTTAGGTTATCTGTGCATTGCAATTCCAGGGTTTAGGTTATCTGTGCATCGTAATTCCAGTGGGGTGGGCTCTCTGCTCGGGGAATGTCTGTTGTGGGTTGACCGTCCTCTTCTGTATCTCTCTCCAGCACAGCCTCTAAGACAATGGTCCTCAGGCCTGAAATAGCAATTAGAATAACTCTGATCTTGGGAGGCACCCGTCCCTTGTCAGCACTTAACGAAATTAGGGGCAGCCCTGAGCAAGCAAGGTGGAAGTGGCTTTGTTGACTCTGTCTTCTATGGGGCGATTAATTTATATTCAGTTTTTAAATCCTCACAACAGCTCTGTGAGGCTGGATTTACCATTTTGCAGTTGTTTCCTTGCTTTTCTGTTTCTTGCTGGAACTGAATACACCTTGAGCAGCAGGGATGACACGTTCTATCTCTTGGCTTAGGTCAGTGACACCTAGTAGGCGCACTGATTTTTGTTTGTTTTTCATGAGTAGGATAGGTGACTGAATGAGAAAGTGAAGCTCAGAGGGATTAAGTAATGAGCTTATCAATAAATCTGGGTGAGACATCTGTCTCCATCATGTCCAGCTGACTCAAGTGTGGAGGAGGCCTCTGTGTGGGTCCACCCTCCTCTTCTTGCTGCTCACATGCAGTCCCTTGGGTCCTCCCCTAAGGGTCCCCAGGCCCACAGGCTTTGTCCACCCTCAGGATCCTCGCAACTAAGCGAGCCCTGGCTCCCCTTCTAGGAGAGATTGTCAGCCAGGATAAGAAGATAAAACCTCCTTAGAAAATTGGCATCCTGCTCTGATGGGGTTTTTTCCTCTTTTTTGGATTCTAGCATTCTCAGTACAGTGGTTCCCAAATCTGTTAGAGATACAGATTCCTGGGCTGTACCCCAGGCCCACTGAATCAGGATTTCTAGAGATGAAGTATGATCCGGGCAGGTGATTTTAAAGCGACCAGCTCTTGGAAACCATGGCAACTGATCCTGCCCTTCCTATGCAACATCATCTTCAGCTCAGAGCTCTCCAGGAACTGACCTTCAGGCCCACATGGGCCAGTCTGTCCTCCCCAGCCCCTGTCACCCCAGATCCCACTTCTATACTTTGGGTCATGGTTTTTCTTCTACCTGAAAAAAGTCTTTGCTCCTGTCTAACTTTGCCCCTGTTGTAGGTAGTCCCTGGAGCCCAGCCCACCCCTGAGTCCCCGCTTTGCTTCCTGCAACTCACCCCTATTTCTTCCTTTTCCTTCTGAACCCTGCTCACTCGGGGCAGGGCCCTACAGATTTGCCCCCTCTTTCAGTCATTCAACAAATAGCAAGCAGTTGTGATGTGCTGAACGCTTGTCCAGATGCAGCAGACACTACAGTGGATGAAGTAGACAAAGGCCCTATCCCCATGGTCACTGTCATGTGTTCCTAGCACCAGTGGCTGCCGTGCCCTTGGGAGGCACTGGGTAAATACCTGAATGCCTGTGGCTGGAG
This sequence comes from Canis lupus baileyi, assembly GCF_048164855.1. Taxonomy (NCBI): domain Eukaryota; kingdom Metazoa; phylum Chordata; class Mammalia; order Carnivora; family Canidae; genus Canis; species Canis lupus. The sequence continues at coordinate 76,377,622 of NC_132841.1, read as the reverse complement.
TGAAGAGAGGGGGGTAGCAGATGAGGGGAATAGGTGGTCGGGGCCCTTGGAAAGCCACTGTGAGGACTCCAGCTTTTATTCTAAGTATAATGGGATGCCATTCAGTGTCCTGAGTAGAAGAGTGGCGTGGTCAAACTGACCTTTCGTCCTGCATGGAGAATCGACGCTGGGACATTAGGGCAGAAGCAGAGAGGCCAGTGGGGACAGTGATCCAGGTCAAGGGCACTTGGGCTAAGATGACATCAGCGCTGATCACAAGAAGAGTTTAGGATGCATTCTGAGAGCAGAGATGGGTTTTGAGGATGGATGCAATAGACAGTGAAGTCTGAATTCCAAGGTTTTTTACATAAGCAACTGGCTGGACAGATGATGCTAAACCCATTTGGCTGCTAATTTTCTGCTTGTCAGTTTTCTTTTGATGCGGGCAGGGACCCTGCCACCTACTGGGGCACACCCCGAGCAGGCGCCTGGGTCCCACTTAGTGCTGCACTAAAGAAGTCTCCACGAGCAGCTGGCACTGCTGATTGGGAACATAGAACCTGAACCCCATTCTGTGGCATCAGCATCTTGGGGGGGGGCGGTTTGGGTGTTCCTGTTGCAAAAGACTGTGAGGGTGGTCCTGGTGCATCACTCATTTGTCATCGGGGAGTTAGGACGCCACCCCTGCCTCTGCAGGACTTGGGCCGGGGGAGGAGGTGGGAACAGAACCCAGAAGTTCAACAGCCCAGCTCCTGTCTTTCCACGTTTGGACCTATTTGGGGGAGGGCTACTCCCCAGGCCCCAGGCAGCCCCCAGCTTCTCCGCCTTTGCCAGGGGCTTACCTGGTGAGCTCTCTGGCTCTCCTTCTTCATTTTTCAAAACCCCAGCCCTTCCTGGAAACCCAAATGCTGTTTCTTCCATGGAGCTCTTCCTGATGTCCCAGCCAGATGTGGTTTCTGCCTCCTCTGAAGCCCACAGCGGTTTGTGCCATTCCTATGACATCATATTCCCCAGGGCTTTACCCCGTCTTCCGAGCGGGAGTGCCTGCCAGAAGCCATGGGCCTTAATTCTCTCGGAGTCCCCCCACAACCCCCCACCCAGGCCCAGGGCAGTCTCTTCAACCCAGTGGACCCTTGATAAATATTATTCCAATTGGAATGGACTTTCTTTCTTTCTTCTTTCTTTTTTTTTTTTTGGAATGGACTTTCTTTATGACTGATGCCTTCAGCAGCTTGCAGGGGGCTTCTCTCCTAAAGGAGATTTGGGATAGGAATCAAGCAATCAAATAAGATATGTCAGATGGTGGCCACAAATAAATGAAGTGGGACAAGTAGAAGAACATTTTTGATGGAGACACCATTCTAAGAGCGCTTTCACTTTCTTTGTGACCCTTTATAAGGTAATAGGATGCCATGGATACGGGCTCTGGGTCAGGAAGCAGTAGGTGGCCCTGGACCATCAGTGCCAAAGTGTTCCTGGATAATCTGACTTGTCAAAAGAAGCCGCCAACCCAGACTCTTTACATGGAAAATCCTAATTTCTAGATGTTAGCAAGTACTCCCTCACCCTCACCCCTGCCCCTGCCAGCCAGCACTGTCGGGGGATCCTGGCTACTAGTTCAGGACCTCTGGTTTACATCTTAGGCTTTCCCCTTCTGAGGGAAGTAAGTAAATTTATTTTGAAATCTCCAGGAAATCTAGCTGCTTTTTGGTAAAAAGGAGGATGTTTGCATCTTGTTTTTATTCTCTAGCATTTGCTTTCCATTGTTCTGCTTCCATCTGAGTGGGAACCCCAGGGTTATGATTATTAATTTGTGCTTGAGTCCCAGCTTCTGGTGGCATAAGCACTTCTGTAGCTTGCCTTGAACTCTGTATAACGGGCTTTTTATTTTCCTCCAGGAGTGGTTTAAATGGAAGCTGCAGTCTTCTGCAAAGCATAATTGGTTTTAAATTGTAGGTTTAATAATAATGATGTTGGGCTTAATGCAGTACCTTTCAGCCTCTGCTGGCAGCCCTTGGCAACCAGTCAGTCATCGACCTGCATGCTGTCCCCAGGAGGGGACAGCTGGTAGGGACGTGAGGCTTCCTACTCCATCCTCATATGAACTATAGGGGTGAGGGGTTCCAATGCCCCCTGCAGCCTTGGGCCACTGGAGGAGAGGGAGGCTTATGGACATCCCTTTGTGCCTGAGCCAGAGGGTGGAGAATAAGGTTGGAGATTGGATTTTCAAGGTTCTTGGTCCTTCTTTGGTTTTTCTTCACCTTTGGGTCACCCAGCAGCTTATTAGGAATTCTACTGGAAGATGAGCAGAGGAATTCAAATTCCCCAATTCGGCTTCTGTATAGATGGTTTAATTGGGAGGCTATATTAGCTTAATTGGTTACCATCAGGCTTCTGGCTTCTTTCTGTATTTTAAGTAACTTTTTCTCATTTTCTCTTACCATGGCCAATAGTGCATGCCTTTTAAAAAAAAAATTAAATCTTGTGCTTTGGTCTCTCCATGTGAAAAGAGCTCTGGTTCAGCAGTCAGAGAGCCTGGATTCTGATTAGGACTCTTTCTGGAATGATCTGAATAAAATTAAATGGGATACTTACCTCTCCTGGCCTCATTTCCGTGCCGGATAGACGAGTAGGTTAAGTTACAAAGCCACAGAAGTCTCTTCCAGTGTTTGCAGTGGATGACTTAAGTGTTTCTGTGAAATGACACCAAACTCCTCCTTGAACGACATTTGGTGTGTTTCGAAAGTCAATAAAAATACCAATCTACATATGTTATACAACAGACTAACTGAGGCTTGGACAAGTGAGGCCTTGTTCAGCAAAAACTCAGCATTATGTTATAAAAAGCTCAGAGAAGGATGCTGGTGTCGTGTGATGTGGGGCATCCTGCTTGAAAATTAGAGGCAGCGCAGTCAATGACAGGGTGGCAGCAGCCACGGCCGCCCTTTGGAGGCTTCCCAGGCTCCACCCTCTGGACAAACCACAGACGTTCAGAACTTGTGGTCTAGTTCATCATCCATGATAAACAACTCCTCATTTGCCCTGGGTTCTGAACTTCCTCGCTTCGACTACCATTTCTGGGTGTTTTGTTTGTTTGTTTTTGTTGTAGATGGGGAGCAAATTATGACACGAGAAGAATGAGTAGGGATAGAAACAGACACAGTAAGCCTGGAGAAGTTTCTCTGGACTTGGAAGTCTACAGTGGCCATTCGACCAGCATTTTGGAGGAACTGGTACTTGCAGAGTTTGAACAGAGCACACAGAGGATATCCTATTTTGTGTAAATGTTGCCTACAACGAGGCTAATAGCACAGCTGTAATCTGGCTTCCCTTTCTTCTTATGAGCACTCTTTGTTTGTGGAGGCTCCAAAGGCTTGCATCAGTAGACTTCAGCCGTCTAAATCACTTTTTTTTTTTTTTTTTAATGTCTAGGCGGTGTATTGTATATGGGAAATGGTCAACAGAAGTTAACTGGTTTTATTCTCTTAATGTAGACATTCTTAAAAAGGCCTGAACCTAATGTGAATGATAGCTTCACTGGGAAGGGAAACCGTGCCCCTCCTTGGCCAGAAACAATTTGTCGATCTCTCTGTGAGATGGAGTGGCAGCTTCCGAGTGGCAGGTATTAGCAGCTGAGGAGATAGCCTGAGCGGGCTGTGCAGTGAGGGAGAGGAGAGGGAGGATGGGCAGGGCAGGCAGGAGCAGCCACTGCTCTTAAGAGCTGCTTGTGGCCATATACAACTCCCTACTTGGACTCCTATTCTGAGAATTAGGGCCAGTTTTGGGGGGCAGAGGTCTAGGTATTAGCTATGGAAGACCGATGTCTTACGGTTTCTTAAAAAGCCATGAGTATCAAATTGCTGGCCACTAATGTGTTAATGGCTCTAATTTAAACCTCCAGATGATGGGGATCCCTGGGTGGCTCAGTGGTTTAGCACCTGCCTTCGGCCCAGGGCCTGATCCTGGAGTCTCGAGATCGAGTCCCACATCAGGCTCCCTGCATGGAGCCTGCTTCTCCCTCTGCCTGTGTCTTAGCCTCTTTCTTTCTATGTGTGTCTCTCATGAATAAATAAATAAAATCTTAAAAAAAAATAAGATAAACCTCCAGATGAGCCCAGGCTGTACAGGAATGGGACATGGAAGAGCTTAGTTCCAATGGGGCCAGGGGTAAAAGACGGTGGGTGCAGGTGAGGCACTGTGGGGACAGGTGGCCAGGGGTCTTCAGGACCCGGAGTGCATCAGCGTGCGTCTATGCAGGGTTCAAGGTCATGTGCTTTCTACCATTGACATAAGGCACCTTGGAGAATGAGGCCCAGACTTAAGATGGGATTGAGAAAATTTAGAATTTTTCCAAAGACCAGTTGTACACACTGGGAAAGGCTGTCCCCTCTTTATGGGTAAGGACTGTTCCAGGCCATTCATCACCACATTCCCAGCAACTACCAACCAATTTTATTATTCATTACTATTTGGTGGATAATTAAGTAAAATGAAGAAAGAAAGGAGCTCACACTGGTGCTGACCAGCCATTCCTCTGGGGCCCCCAAGGGGTCCTGTGGCCCTTGGGCTCGTGGCCAGGTCAGCTATGGAGATAGTCTAGTGTTTGGTGGAGTAACAGATCTTTTTTGGATGCTTCAACCATAAAAATAATTTATCAGACAGAAGAATTTAAGGATCTTGGGCACCCCAAGGAGCCCATGGGAGATTGAAGACAAGGGGGGAGTCCAAATTGACAGTGAGGGCTGCCCACAGGGGTGACCTGGAGAGACACTGGGCTGGCTCAGCACCCATGGCACTGCCACTGCCACGTACCCCTTGATGTCCTGTTGGTGCTTCCAGCCTGTCTGTGCTCCTATCTGCTGAGAGCTCTCTAAACTACTCTTCATCCTTCATCCTTCCTGAAGATCTAACGTCAGGGGTGGGAACACCCAGGCCTCTGCTGGCTTGCGAACTTGGACCCTGGCTGCCCTCACCATAGCAAGCCTGGGGTGAGTTGGGGTACTGCTTTACACATGGGGGAGCCACTCCTTTCAAGTCAGTTGGAGCAGGGTGGCCGTGCTGGGTGGCCAAGCAAAAGGTACGACGTCCCTGGGGTCAGCAGTTGGAAGAATGCTCAATTCAATGAGTAATCCAGTTACTTAAACAAATATGAAGAAAGAAAAGCACCACCGCGTACATTTTAGAATTTTATTTTGTATCAGATCAGAGCCAAAAAGAGCCAACAAGAGCCAACATGTTAGAGTGTATTAAGGATTTGTCGACGGTGGTTCCCAGGGGCAAACGGCTTTTTGGTTGATGGGATACTCAGCACATGCTCGAAGGAAAAGTCTCAAAGTGGATGACAATGGTCAAGGTGGTTTTGTTATCAGTTCAACCCAACCAGAGCATCAGAGAGGATGTCTGGGTCTAGGCTGTGATTCACCACCTACGAGGTCAGCTCTGACTCTGTCCCTCCCTTCGCATGTTGTCGCCAGCTGTGCTGGGCCTCGTGTCAGTAGGAGTCGGCTGGGGCCTGTCAGCCCAGCCTCAGGCCCTGTAAAGAGCTCCGGCTTCTGAGGTGAATTAGCTCTTGTTTTTATTACTCTGTCAATTCCAGCTCCTGTCTGTCTGTCTAATTCATTCCGCATGTCTGGTCCCTTCTGCCCATAGCAGTCACTGCGCAGGCCGGAGGCGCGGCTGCTTTGGGAGTCTCGTCCACCATTCTGCTGGCAGCTCTGTCCAGAAGCTCTCTGAGGTCTCAGGCGTGGCTCTCAGGGACGTCGCAGAGTGCCTCCTCCTGCTCCCGACCACACTGCATTCTAAACTTTCTGAGGGCCTGGACTTTGACTCATTTGTATTTTTTTTTTGTATTTTTTTTGATATGTCTTTATTGAAATATAGTTGATATGCAATGCAATATCATATATTAGTTTCAGGTGTACAGCAAAGAGATTCCGTAGCTGACCACGTTGTGGAATGGCCACCCCAAGTCTAGTTAGCATCCTTTGCCAGACATAGTGACACATTTTTTTTTTCTTGTGATGAGAATTTTTCAAGATTTACTCTTAACAACTTTCAAATGTGCAATACGGTGTTATTAACTAGAGTCACCGTGCTGTGCATTACATCCCCATGACTTACTTATTTTATAATTGGAAGTTTGTACCTTTTGACTCCCTTCTTCACCCACTTTGCCCTCCCCCCAACCTCCACCTCTGACAACCACCGATCTGCTCTCCGCCTCTGTGCATTTGTTTTTCCTTTGTTCGTTCTTAGATTCCACAAGGAAGTGCGGTCATACAGAATTTGTCTTTCTCTGTCTAACTTATTTCAATTAATATAACGCCCTCAAGGTCTATCCATGTTCTTGCAATGGCAAGATTTCATTCTTTTTTTTAATGGCTGAATACTATTTTGTTGTATAACCACATTTCCTTTACCCATTGATGGGCACTTAGACTCTTTCCTATCATGGCTATTATAAATAATGCTGCAATGAACGTGGTGGTGCATATATCTTTTCAAGTTACTGTTTTTATTTCCTTTGGATAAATATCCAGAAGTGGAATTGCTGGATCTTAAAGTATTTCTATTTTTAATTTTTTGAAGAATCTTTATGCTGTTTTGCATAGTGGCTGCACCAACTTACATTCCCACCAACAGTGCATAAGGATTACCTTTTCTTATACACATGCCAACACTTGTTAATTTTGTCTTTTTGGTAAAAAACATTCTAACAGATGTGGGGTGATACCTTGTTGAAATATAGCTGTGGTCCTGTCATATATGATCTTTATGATGTCAGGACACATTCCCTCTATAACCATTTTGTTGAGAGTTTTTATTTGTTGTGGTTTTGATTTGTTTTTCTCTCATGGGGGTGAGAGAAAAACTGGCTGGCTCAGTTAGTAGAGGAAGTTACTCTTAATCTCAGGACCATGAGTTCAAGCCCCATGTTGGGCATGGAGCCTACTTTAAAAAACTGTATTTCTCTGATTATTAGTGATGTTGAGCATCTTTTCATGTATCTGTGTCTTCTTTAGAAAAACACCTATTCAAATTTGTTGCCCATTTCTTTTTTTTTTTTTAAGATTTTTTATTTATTTATTCATAGAGACACAGAGAGAGAATGAGAGGCAGAGACACAGGCAGAGGGAGAGGCAGGCTCCATGCAGAGAGCCTGACGTGGGACTTGATCCAGGGTCTCCAGGATCACGCCCTGGGCTGTAGGCGGCACTAAACTGCTGCGCCACCGGGGCTGCCCTGTTGCCCATTTCTTAATTGAAGTTTAAAAATTGTTTTTTTGCTATTGAGTTGTATGAATTTTTTTTTTTACATATATTGGATATTCACTCCTTATCAGATACATGATTTGCAAGTATTTTCTTCCATTCAATAAATTGTCTTTTCATTTGTGGATGGTTTCCTTCACTGGGTAGAAGCTTTTTAGTTTGATGTAGTCCCACTAGTTTGTTTTTGTTTTTGGTGTCATTACCAATACCAATGTCAAGGAGCCTACTGCTTATATTTCCTTCTAGGATAGTTTCAGGTCTTTTATTTAGGACTTTAATATATTTTGAGTTAGTTTTCCTGTATGGTGTGAGGTACTAGTCCAATTTTATTCTTTTGATTGCTGCTGTCCAATTTTCTCAACACCATTTGTTGAAGACACTGTCTTCCCCATTGTATATTCTTGACTCCTTTGTCATACTTTTTTTTTTTTTAACTACTGGGTTTTTTTTTAAGATTTTATTGATTTATTAATGAGAGACAGAGAGAGAGAGAGAGAGAGGCAGAGATATAGACAGAGGGAGAAGCAGGCTCCACATAGGGAGCTCCATGTGGGACTCAATCCCGGGACTCCAGAATCAATCATGTCCTGAGCCAAAGGCAGACGCTTTAACTACTGAGCCACCCAGGCATCCCTTTCATAAATTAATTGACTATATACGTGTGGGTTTATTTCTGGATTCTCTGTTCTGTTCCATTGATCTATTTGCTTTTTCCAGGACCACATTCTTTTGATTGCTGTAGCTTTGTAATATAGTTTGGAATCAGGTAGTGTAATGCCTCCAGCTTTGTTCTTCTTTCTTAAGATTGCTTTGACTATTCAAGACCTTTTGTGTTTCCAAACAAATTTTAGAATTATGTGTTCTATTTCTGTGAAAAATGCCATTGGATTCTTCTTCTAATTCATGAGCGCAAAATATCTTTTCATTATTTGTGTCTTCTTCAATTTATTTCATCATGTCTTACAGTTTTCAGTGTATAGGCCTTTCACTGTTGATTGATTTTATTTGTTCCTAGGCATTTTATTTTTTTGATGCGATTAAATGGAGTTTTTAAATTTCTTTCTTTTTTTAAAAAAAATTCTTTTTCTGAGTTTGTTATTAGTGTATAGAAACAGCAGATTTCTGCATATTCAATTACTAATTCTATTTTTTTTAAAGATTTTATTTATTTATCCATGAGAGAGAGAGAGAGAGGCAGAGACACAGGCAGAGGGAGAAGCAGGCTCCATGCAGGGAGCCCGACGTGGGACTCGATCCAGGGTCTCCAGGATCAGGCCCCGGGCTGCAGGCGGCGCCAAACCGCTGCACCACTGGGGCTGCCCTCAATTACTAATTCTAAAAGTTTTTAGGGTTTTCTATGTATAGTATCACATCATCTGCAAATAGTAACAGTTTTACTTTTTCCTTATCAATTTGGATGTCTCTTATTTCTTTTTCTTGCCTGATTGCTCTGGCTAAGGCTTCTAGTACTGTGTTGAATAAAAGTGGCAAGAGTGGGCATCCTTGTCTTGTTCCTAATCTTAGAGGAAATGCTTTTAGCTTTTTACCATTGAGTATGATGTTAGCTGTGGTCTTGTCATATATGATCTTTATGATGTCAGGACACATTCCCTCTATAACCATTTTGTTGAGAGTTTTTATCATAAATGGATTTGAATTTTGTCAAGTGTATTTTCTGCATCTATTGAGATGATCAAATGATTTTTACCCTTTATCTTGTGAATGTAGTGTAGCACATTGATTGATTTGTGGATGTAGAGCCATCCTTATATTCTAGGAATAAATCCCACTTGATCATGGAGTATGTATAATCCTTTTAATGTATTGTTAAATTTGGCTTGCTGCTACTTTGTTGAGGGTTTTTACATCTATGTTCACAAGGGATATTGACCTATATTTTTCTTTTCTTGTAGTGTCTATGTGGTTTTGGCATCAGGATAATGCTCACCTGGTGAAATAACTTTGGAGATTTTCCCTCCTCTTCTATTTTTTGGAAGAGTTCAAGAAGGATTGGTATTAATTCTTCTTTGAATGTTTGTTTGGTAGGATTTACCAGTGAAGCTTTTTGGTCTTGGAATTTCATTTGTGGGGAGTTTTTAAATTAGTGATCCAATCTTCTTACTAATAACTGGTCTGTTTAGATTTCCTGTTTCATCATGATTCAGTCTTGAAAGGTTATATGTTTTTAGGAATTTATACATTTCTTCTAGGTTGTCCAATTTATTGCATATCATTTTTTCTAGTACTCTCTTATGATCCTTTGTATTTCTGTAGTATCAGTTGTAATGTCTCCTTTCTCAGTTTTGCTTATCCATTCAAAGAACCGGTTCTTGGCTTCATTAATCCTTTCTATTATCTTTTTAGTCTCTTTTTTCATTTAATTCTTCTGATATCTTTATTTTTCAGCCTTCTACTAACTTTGTTCTTTTTCTAGCTCCTTAAGGTGTAAAGTTAGGTTGTTTGAGATTTTTCTTGTTTCTTGAGGTAAGCATGCTATGAACTTCCCTCTTAGAACTGCTTTACCTGCATCCCATAAGTTTTGGTATATTGTATTTCCATTTTTATTGGTCTCAAAGGCTTTTTTTTTTTTTTTAACTTTTGCTTTCTTCATTGACCCATTGGTTGTTCAGTGACTAGTTAATCTCTCCTTACTTTCAGTGAATTTTCCATTTTCTTTTTGTAATTGATTTCTAGTTTCATGCTATGTGGTCAGAAAAGATGCTTGCTATTATTTCAGTCTTTTAAAAATTTGTCAAGACTTGACTTGTGCCTAAACATGTTATCTATCCTGAAGAATGTTCCATTTGTCCTTAAGAAAAATGTGTATTCTCTTGTTTTTGGATGGAATGTTCTGTGTGTATCTGTTAAGTCCATCTAGTCTAATGTGTCATTTAAAATTTATATTTTATTGTTGATTTTTTTATCTGGATAATTTATCCATTGATGTAAGTGGAGTATTAAAGTCCTCTACTATTATTGTATCATTGTTTGTTTCTCCCTTTAGGCCTATTAATATTTGTTTTATATATTAAGGTGCTCCTATATTGAGTGCATAAATATTTACAAATGTTGTAGCTCTTGTATGACCCTGTTACCAAAATGTAATGCTCTTCTTTGTCTCTTAGTACTACTTTTGTTTTAAAGTTTGTTTTGCCTGATATGAGTATTGTTACTACAGTTTTCTTTTGGTGTCAATTTGCATAGAATATCTTTTTCTATTCTTCACTTTCAATCTGTGAGTTTCCTATGGGCAACATATAAATGGGTCTTGTTTTTTCCCTCCATTCAGCCAGTCTGTATCTTTTGAAGAATTTAGTACATTTACATTTAAAGCAATTATTGATAGGTAGGTACTAATTACCATTTTGTTAATTGTTTTTTGGATGTTTTGTGTTCCTGTTTCTTCTTCTTTTGCTCTCTTCCTTTGTGGTTTGATGCCTTTCTTTAGAGATATGCTTAGATTCCTTTCTCCTTTTTGGAAACCTACTATAGGTTTTTGCTTGTTGGTTACCATAAGGCTTACATATAAATAACCTATTTTAAGTTGATAACAACTTAAGTTTAAACACATTCTAAAGCTCTACATCTTTACTCCCCACCCCCCATGCGTTTTATGTTTTTGATGTCACATTTTACGTCTTTTTATAATTGTAGTTATAGTTATTTTTTTTTACAATTTTTGTCTTTTAACCTTCATACTAGCTTTATAAGTGATTAACCCATTACTTTTGTTTTTTTTTTATTTTTATTTATTTATGATAGTCACAGAGAGAGAGAGAGGCAGAGACATAGGCAGAGGGAGAAGCAGGCTCCATGCACCGGGAGCCTGACGTGGGATTCGATCCCGGGTCTCCAGGATCGCACCCTGGGCCAAAGGCAGGCGCCAAACCACTGCGCGACCCAGGGATCCCCATAATTCTTTTTTTTTTTTATTTATGATAGTCACACACAGAGAGAGAGAGAGAGAGAGAGAGAGAGAGAGGCAGAGACACAGGCAGAGGGAGAAGCAGGCTCAATGCACTGGGAACCTGATGTGGGATTCAATCCCGGGTCTCCAGGACCGCGCCCTGGGCCAAAGGCAGGCGCTAAACTGCTGCACCACCCAGGGATCCCTAACCCATTACTTTTATTATGTATTTACCTTTACCAGTGAGATTTATATCTTCATTTTTATTTCTGTTACTAATTGGCACCTTTTCTTTTCAGCTTAAAGAAGTCCCTTTAACATTTCTTATAAGTCTGGTTTAGTGGTAATGAATTCCTTTAGCTTTAGCCTGTCTGGAAGACTTTTTATCTCTCCTTCGATTCTGAATAATAACTTTGTTGGTAGAGTATTCTTGGTTGGAAATTTTTTCTTTCAGTACTTTGAATATATCATGCCACTCTCTTCTGGCCTGTAAAGTTTCTGCTGAAAAATCTACTGTTCATCTTATGGGGGTTTCCATGTATATAACAAGTTGTTTTTCTCTTTCTGCTTTAAAGAATCTCTTCTTGTCTTTAACTTTTGACATTACAACTGTAATGTGTACTGAGTCTCTTTGGGTTCATCTTATTTGAAACTCTCTGGGATTCCTTTTTTTTTTTTTTTTAATTTTTTTTTTTTTTTTTAATTTTTATTTATTTATGATAGTCACAGAGAGACAGAGAGAGAGAGAGGCAGAGACATAGGCAGAGGGAGAAGCAGGCTCCATGCACCGGGAGCCTGATGTGGGATTCGATCCCGGGTCTCCAGGATCGCGCCCTGGGCCAAAGGCAGGTGCCAAACCGCTGCGCCACCCAGGGATCCCTCTCTGGGATTCCTGGATCTGTTTTTTTCCCCAAGTTTAGGGAAGTTTTCAGCCATTATTTCTTCAAATAAATTTTCTGCTTCTTTCTCTCGTCTTTTTCTGGGACTCCTATAATGTGAATGTCAGTTCACTTGATATTGTCCAATAAGTCCCTTATGCTATCTCCATGTTTTTTTTCATTCTTTTTTCTTTTTGCTGCTCTGATTGTGTGAGTTCCTCTTCCTAGTCTTCAAGTTTACTGATATTTTCCTCTGTTTCATCTAGTCTGCTATTGAACCCCTGTAGGTATTTTTTCAGTTCAGTTATTATATCCTTCAGTTCTATGACTTTTTCAAATTTTTTAATATTTTCTATCTCTTTGTTGAAGTTCTCCCTGTCTTCATCCATTATTCTTGTGAGTTTGATGAATATCTTTGTGACCATTACTGTGAACTCATTATCAGGTAAGTTACTTATCTCTGTTTCATTAAGGTTTCTTTTTTTTCCTGAGGTTTTATCTTGTTCTTTCATTTGGAACATATTCCTCTGTTTCTTCATTTTGCTTGACTCTTTGTTTTGGTTTTCATGCATTAGATGAAATAGGTATCTCTTGGAGTCTTAAAGGGTTGACCTTGTGTAAGAAATGAACCTTTATTGTTCAACCTTGCCCTAGCTCTTTGTTGTCTATCAAACCATTGTGAACATCCTAGTATCATTTTGTTTTTCGTAGTCCCTAGTATGTGAGATTGTGCCAAGACCAATCTAAGTCCAAAGAGAAGGAGCTCAGTCAGCACTTAAATTCAGGCTGATTAGAAGCCAGACCATCAGACAGCAGCTTTTAAAGAATGCAAACATATATAATCCGATAAGACTGCAAGTGTAAGCCACAGAGCCAGTTGACATGGAGGTGTCCCTGTGTAGCAGTCACAAAATTGGAGCTCCAGATGACTATACAAGTTTTTTTCTGTGAAATGCTGGTGAACTATAGTGAAGCAGAGGGAGAGTGCAAAGATGGTTTACATTCCCTGAGAGCACCTCTGTAGTCTCTAAATGTGTGTGAAACCTGAAGCCTGTTATAAAAGCCAAAGCTCCAGGACTAGCAAGTACACTTTTTTCACAGAAAGGCTGGAGATGTATTTCAGACTGTTGTCTGTGCAGTGCTCCAGGTGGTTGTCTGCCAATAACAATCTCTCTGGTTGTTATATACCCGTGGGATCTAGAAACACAAGCCCCTCAGCTGTCAGGGCCAGGCTATCAAGGGATATCTTCTGGGCAGCAGCGACAAAAAAAACAGGGCACTAGATGCAAAAACTGGGTATCAGACATTTATAAAAGCTCCCCTCTGAGAGATATTGGTGTTGTAGAGCATGGCAAAGAGAGTGTGAAGATCGTATCCACTCTCCAAGGTTTTAGGAAAACGTTACAGTCAGCCCTTAGATGTGTGTTTAATTAGAAGCCTGCCCCTCAGGCTGCAGCTATGATGATAAGCTAATAGGCTTCTTTCCAGAAAGATTGAGCTTCTAACTCTGTTGCCTCTTGCTGTGCCCTAGGGGTCATATCTATTTAAGAATTCTTTCTTCATTGGTTGCAGTGCTATGGGACCCATGAGCATAAGCCTTGCTGGCCACCAGAGCCAGGTGATATAGAGGTGTTCCTTGGCAGCAGCCACAAAATAAAGGCTCAGAGAAGGGAATGAGCTCCTTTCTGTAAGATACCAGCAAGCTGGAATGAAGTAGAGGGAGAGTACAAAGATTGGATTTACTAGCCTTAGCTCCCTGAGAGCTCTACTGTAGGCCTCTATAAATGTGTCAAGCTAGAAGCCTGAAAAAAACAAAACAAAACAAAGCAAAAAAAACCAGAAGCCTGCTCTTGAGGCCAACCGCCTGGACAAGCAAACTGGCCTCTTTCTCAGAAAGACTGAACATGTACCTCAGTCTGTGTAGTACCTTGGGGTGGTAGCCTGCCTAGAGTGGTCTCACCAACTGTCAGGCCCCTGGGACCCAGGAATGTAAGCCCCTCTGGACACTGAAACCAGACACTCAAGGGGCTCCTGGGTGGCAGTCACAAAAACTATGTCCCCAGATGTAAAACCTGGGATATTAGACATAGATAGAGCCTACCATCTGGGAGATACTGGTACTCTGAAGTACAGTAGAGGGCCAGTACAAAGATGGCATTTGCCCACCCCCACCCCCACCCCCCCAAAAAAAAGAAAAGAAAAAGAGGGAAAAAAAAAGGCAGTGGGGGTAGGGTTTGCAAAAGATAGCACCTGCTGTCTTTGGCAAGACAGAAGGAGAATGTGGAAGATGGTACCAGCCTCTGTTCCTGGAGAGGATCCCAGCAGGCCCCTGCCCCTCAGACCAACACTTTAAAATTATGAAATGAGTCTCTTTCATGTAAAGTCTGGATGCTTTTCAAAGGGCTGCTTTTACTGAGTTCTGGGGTGGGTGAGTCTATGCACTAGCCTGTAAGGTGATTTCTCAAATCACCATAGCCCCATGGGTCTTGTGGACATGAACCCCATTGGTCTTCAAAGCTAGATGCCTGGGGGGCTTGTCTCTCAGGCGCCAGTCTTAAAAATTTGGGTGACTGATGTGGGTTATAAACCCTTTGCTCCTCAAGGAGAGGCTCTTTTGAGTTCCCTCCTAGTTGTGGGTCACTGCACTAGGCATGGGGTTTATGGCAAGATTGTGTTTCAGCCTTTCCTACTTGCTTCTGTGAGGTTTGCCTGATACGAAAGGGTTGTTGCTCTGCCAGTTTTTAGGTGTTTTTTTTTTTTTTTTTTCAGGAAATTGTTCCATATATAGCTGTAGACTTGGTGTGTCTGTGGGAAGAGAGGAGTTCAGGATCTTCCCACGTCACCATGTTGAACCAGAACCTTCAACTTGTTTGTATTTTATATCTTCTCTGAGCCTGACGCTTAGCAAGGGCCCAACAAATTTTATTCAATAAACAATTCAAAACACCTTGGAAGACTCTGCCTTAAGCTATGCTCAGCCACTGCAGGAAGAGCAGCACCTAAAAGTCTTCCCAGTAGAGATCGATTTGGGGTCAGGCAGCCCTTTCAGCCGAGGGAGGTGTTGAGTAAGGGGACACCCATGAGCTCAGCAGATGTGCAAAATCTTCTATGAAGGAGAGGGCCCAGGCTCTGTGCAGGAGACGTATCATACCTGGGGGTGGCTTCAGTATGATTGCACAGCTCCTGGGCTGGAGAGGTCTTAAAGGGGAAGAAGGACATGTTGGGAGGGTGATGGGCACTGGAGGACTTATGTTTCTCATGTGTGGACCCTACAAAAGTCTGCTTGATGCCATTCCATAATCAGTTGTCATCTTCGAGTAGGAAGGGACCTTAGGGACATTAAATCCTCTAATTTTGAGTTTTCCAAAATGTGTGCCTTGGAAAAGTCTTCCTTTTCCCCTCCTTCCTTCTTTTCTTTTTTCTCCTACTTACCTTACCTTTCTTCCTTCCTCCCTTCATCTTTCCCTTCCTCCACTCCCTTCCTCACTCATCTTCACATACCCCCCACCTTCTTAACCCAGGTGGGTAAATGTGCCTATTTTAGAATCTACCCATCTACTCCTGAAGTATAGAA
Source organism: Canis lupus baileyi (assembly GCF_048164855.1). Classification (NCBI taxonomy): domain Eukaryota; kingdom Metazoa; phylum Chordata; class Mammalia; order Carnivora; family Canidae; genus Canis; species Canis lupus. The sequence goes on along the minus strand of NC_132841.1, from coordinate 76,362,013 downwards.
ATCATATGGTCTCTGCCTTAAAAGCAAAATGGTAGAGTAATAAAATGTCAAAGAAAGAATTCTGCTCTTCCCAACAGCCTCCCACCTTCCCTCCCTGTGTGTTCCTTTGTTACAGTATGTTCCTGGTCCTGCTTGACTGTGTTCCCCACTCCTTCCTCCTCCTCCTCCTCCTCCTCCACAGGTTCTCTCCCTCTCTGAGCCATTAGCTTTGCTCCAATTCTAATTCTAACCCCATTAGCAAGACTCTTTCAGCCCACAAGCAGTGAGCCTCCACACCAGCACTTCTAATCATCAGCCCCCACCTCTCTTTGTCTGTGCCCACTCACTTCCCCACCTTCTTACTCTATCATTTCCATTGTTGTTATTTCTAGGTGCCTGGGAGGGAACAGTGTAACTGCTGTAGAATCAATGTGTATTGAGACCACCCTACTCATAACCATAGTGTTTTTAAAAGGATGCATTTGAACAGCTGTTAGTGCACACACATCAGGCTCTTTGAGGAGGCTTCAGGGGGAGTGAAGCTTCCTAGTATGAAATGAAAAGATCACTTCTTTATCCTTCAGTCAAAACTTTGGTTTAGGCTGACTTGCTGGACCTCTTATTGAAGGCTAACATGTGGTCCATGAAACATTGTTAGGTGCTTCTTAAGGGGGCAAGGAGTATGAGTATGGTTTGGGGAAAACATAATTAAGCAAACCTAAAATCTCTGTACCAGGGACTTGTCAGAAGTATTAATAGGTTAAGTTTGATGAAGACAGGAGCTCTGTCTTTGTTGTTCATCCCAATATCTAAAAATAAAAGATGATAAAAAATGAGTAAATGCATTATAAATTTCCAAAAGGGGATATGGCTTATGGCATATTTTAATCTCAGGACGCTGCGTTTGCAGAGCATCTCCCAGGGAAGGCAGGCAGGAGAAGTGGAAGGGAGAGTGTTTCTTGGCATCTCCTTAGGGAAACCAACCAAGAGTGGAAGAGGATTGCCATTAATGGATAAGGTAGCCATTGGGTTGGTGTTCTTATGTTGAACTCTAAGTACAATTGCATTAAAACATTTACTGAGCATCTGGAGTGTACTCAACATGATTCTTAGGAAATGTGCAGGCAACATCCTAGGTGCTTGAACAACAGTAAACGAAACTCAGTTCCTGGTGTGAAATAACTTCAGGAGTTTCCTTGAACAAGCCTAAAGGAGTAATCAAAGAACAGTACGAGGCAGTATATAATTGTGAGGTCAGGAGTACAGTACCAACAGTAAATGCTATAAAAAGTTTAAAGGGGTGGGGGAATGGACATGCCTACGGTTATCATGAAGACATTTGGGAGAAAGTGGGACTAGAGGTGGATGTCAATAAATAGGATGGGTATGGATTACAGAAAAACAGATTATAAATATCCCAAGGGATCCCAAGGGATCTTTTGTTTTGTCCACTCATGTATCCTTTTTTTTTTTTTTTTTTTAAGATTTTGTTTATTCATGAGAGACACAGAGAGAGAGGCAGAGACACAGGCAGTGGGAGAAGCAGGCTCCCTGTGGGGAGCCCGATGCGGGACTTGATCCCAGGACCCTGGGATCATGACCGAGCCGAAGGCAGACACCCAACCACTGAGCCATCCAGGTGTCCCTCCACTCATGTATCCTGAGCACTTAATTCCTAGCACACAACAGCAGCAATAACATTTGTTGAATGAATAATAGAACACAGCAGGAAGGGAGGGTACTTGAGAAGCCAATAGTAGAGCAGAAACTCTGAGGTAGGAATGTGTGTACTCCATTGGTAGGGCAAGCAATAGTGGGAAGGGGATGATATGGTAGAGTGGTGCTGTTTAGGAGCTATAGGGTGGTAAGGTGGGGCCAATTTATAGAAAGTCCTGAATACCGGATGGAAAATTGAAATGTGATATAGGTTCTTAACTTAGGGAGATATGACGGGGTAGCAACCACGAGGAAAGACAATCAAGATGAAAAAAATGACATTAGCAGTAGTGCTTTAGTCTGGGATATGAGCTTGGCAACCGCCGGCTAGATTGGGGAAGAAGTTAGACTCTTCTGAATGGGGATGAGAAAGAAAAAAAAACCTGAGAGATGATCCAAAGCAAAGGATAGAGCTCAGGGGATAAAGCAGAAGAAAGCAAAAACAACACTAAGAATTTGAATCATTGGGAGAATGTTGGTATCCTTGCAAAGAAGGGGAAGGCATTTCGAAGATTCCAGATTTTGGTGTAGTCTTTGACACGTTAGGTTGGAAGATATGACAGAGCAGCCCACTAGAGATGTTGTAAAGATAGTTGAAAATATTATTTTGAAGTTTGCATAAGAGATCTCAGAGGAAAACAAGAGCGCTAAGAGCTCAAGACTGTCCCCTGGTGTGTCCTCCCATCCGATCACTATCTAGGGACAATTTGGGGCAGGAGAGGGATGCTGGGCTGTAGCTCTGAGAAGCCGGGAGGGCTAAGTTTGTGAACAAGTTAGAATTTATAATTGAAACAGACATTAAAGAATCAGGCATAGGGATGCCTCGGTGGCTCAGCGGTTGGGTGCCTGCCTTCGGCTCAGGGCGTGATCCCAGGGTCTGGGATCGAGTCCCGCATTGGGATCCCTGCATGGAGCCTGCTTCTCCCTCTGCCTGTGTCTCTGCCTCTCTCTCTCTCTCTCTCTCTCTCTCTCTGTGTCTCTCATGAATAAATAAATACATTCTTAAAAAAAAAAAAAGAATCGGGCGTAAAAGTCAAAGAGACCTTATAGAAACTTTCTGAATCAGAATCTCCGGGAGTCTGGACATTTAGTTTGGAAACTGGCATCTGATGGGATTCTGTGAACACAATGCCCTGAAGACGATTTCTCTTTGCTGACCAAATCTCATGCCAATCAATTAAATGTTATAGGAAAAATTCTACTTCAATATTAATAGTCCACTAATTTATGCAAACTAGTTTAATATGCAGTTTCTTACTTCCTGGAGGTGCTCAAAATTAGTTAACTCATCCAAAATTTTTAATGGCACCAACAGATAAACTGAGAAGTTCTGAGCAGTTGTGTTGCGATACCATGGCCAATTAATATTCAGACAGAACTTCTGGATAGCTGTCATGCAGCCTGATGATTTTTTAATTTTTAAAGTCATGAGTGGAATAATAAAATAGACTATACTTATATATAAATTTTAAAAACCAGATGGATTTAGCAGCAATAATGTTAGCCTGAGGTGAAGACCACATTCTCTTGGTTGTACACTGGGATGAGTTGTGAGTAGAAAATCCTAATGTGAGTGTGCTGAGGTCAAGGCCAGACTGGGAACCTAGCACTTGGAAGTCACTGGCCCAATATGCAGACTATATAGAGTCTGGATATATAGAGTCCAAGAAGCACAGGCCACAGACAAAAGTCAGAAGTGAACGGTAGCAGTCACTGAGACAAGGCAGGGTGCTGGAAGTAGGGCAGCCACATAAATGACCAAGACTAATTCTTTTGTGTGTGCATGTGGTAAAATATACAAAGCATAAAATTACCATTTGAATCATTTTCAAGTGTGCAATTTAGCAGCATTAGGCACATTCACGATGTTGTGCAAACATCACCACTATCGAATTCCAGAGCTTTTTCATCATTCCCCCCAAAGAAACTCCATACCCGTTGAGCTGCCCTTCCCTGTTCTCCCTACCGCTAGCCCCCGTAACCGCTAATTTGCTCTCTCTCTATGAATTTGCCTATTTTGGATATTTCATATTAGTGGAATCACACACTATATAGCCTTTTGTAACTGACTTCTTTCACTTTGCATTGTTTTGGGGATTTATCCATGTAGTAGCAGGTATCAGTACATCATCCCTTTTTATGGATGGGTAATAGCCCACTGTATGGATATACCAACTTTATTTATTCATTCATTAAGTGATGGACATTTGAATTGTTTCTACCTTTTGTCTATTGTGAGTAGTGCTGCTGTGAACACTTGTGTACAAGTTCCATTTACACACACATTTTCAGTTCTTGGGAGGTTATATACCTAAGATTGGAATTGCTGAATCATGTGGTACTTCTGTGTTTAACTTCTTGAGAAATTGCCAGACTTTCCCACAGCAGCTGCCCCATTTTATTTGCTCCTCAGCAAAGTGTGAGAAAAAGTTTGTTTCTCTACATCCTCCCCAACATTTGTGGGGCCCTGACTCATTCTGGTTGCAAGAGTTTCACAGCCATGTGCTTCTTTGAGGGCCAGGGGCTGAGCTCCTATGGTCCTCAAGACCCAGCTCTCTGTGATGTCAACCTGGCAACCACCACCATGGTGATGGATGGAGAGAATATGCGTCAGCCAAATGCTTCATGCTCAGTTTCCCAAGCTCAACTCACTGCCTTAGCACTTACACAGCATCTACCTTCCTGCTCAGTCACTCCTTCTGATGCCAGAATGAGCCTTTCCTCCCTTTAATGTGACTCTTCAACACTTGAACCAGTTCACAGTTGTGCCTCAACTTCGATGGAAGCCATGTGTCATGGTGGTTGTTGAGTACAGCTGGCTGAGTGCACTCTCTGGCCACAAATCAAAGCTCATTAGACGGACACAGTAAATAATACAAGGACTGGGGCATGGAGGAGATCTTCAGTGGAGCGCTGAAGTCGAGAGACCGTCTGGTCTGCTATCTCTAGTGTCTTTCCCACTTGGGGTGTGCCTTCAGCTGTTTAAACTTTATAGACATTTTTAGCCACCTCTCCTGCCGTACCTCACCCCCACCCCTCTACCACACACTTCCCCTCAGCAATGAGCAAACTGGGAGTAATTTGACTTAAAATCAAGGTGGAGCTCAGTAGAGTGAGTAATTAGGAATGTGATTTTTTTTTTGAGGGATGTATGAGAAATCTGAAATGTCTTCCTCGTTTGAGTAAGAGTTACTGGCTTGGGAGGGCAGTGACTGAGACGTCATTGTGTCCTGGAGACCGAGGGGCTCTGAGAACAGCCTTGTCACTCTTGACAAGAGGGGGCAAGTCGCCAGCGTCAGGCTGACCCTGGCTTCTGCCCGCCGAGCACCTGTGTGCAGGGGCCACAGCCCCAGCCGACCGGCTGCCATCGGCCTGTCAGGCTCTTGCTAAGGAAAGCAGTCCCCAGAGCTCGTGGCCGGTCCCTAGCGTGTCGCACGCCATCCACCTCAGCCCAGAGCTCTGCCCCCACAGCTGTGCGGTTGCTTCCTTAGAGCAGACCAAAGAGAAATCCAGAAGAAACTCAACAACCTGAACAACAAACCACCACCTGCCTCAAAGAGGATAATGTTTATGGGCAGGAGGCAAAGAACTGAGAGGGAAGGAGCCACTTTGGCAGGTTCTTCATTCTTAACTATAACTGGAGATTAGCAACGGGGACACTTTGAGGAGCCTGGGAGGCAGTGATGCCAGCAAGTTGGAGGAAGAGGAGGCCCCAGACCCTCCTTTCCCCCACAGAGTCGCCCGCCCCATGGCTGTGAGTGGACTAAGTCCATTTGTGAGAAATCCAGAAACCAGCCAAGAGGCTCCTGCAGCCCAGGGAGCGTGAGGCGGCCCCAGGGAAGCCAGTCATCTGACTAAGTCACAAGGCGCTAGCTGCGTGCCATCAGTCTTCGAGGAATTTGGAAATAAAGGAAAGGAGTCAGCCCTCTGATGATAAGATATAAGATGCGTGTGTCGTGGGCCACAGCAGGGACCTCCCTTGAAAGGAAGATGGCTAGGCCGCGGGGCACTGAGGACGGGGGCGTTCAGGGGTGAGCTCCAGGGCTCTCTAGTTGGGAGCTTCGACCTTCAACCTCACTCATGCCTAAAAGCTAAAATTGGGGAAGGACTATCTATTGGTTTCAGTGAAGGACTTCATCTTCACGGTAATTTAAGTTATAATAAAGATAAAAAGCCATTTCCTGCCCACCACGACTCTCTCTTTGTCCTCCTCCTCCTGCCCTATTCTCTGAGAAATGCAGTTGGAGAAAATATGACCCTGGGGAATAGTGGATGTGAGAAAGCTGTGTAGCCTGAACTGAAAAGCAATTAGCTGTCCCCGAGCAGTCTTGGAACAAGCAGAGGCTCGTCCCTGAGGCAGGAAGACATCACCATGATTTAGTTCTGTGTTTGCTGGTTTGCTGACAGTGTGCTGTGTGGCCTGAGGCCCCCATAAGGAATGGCTGGCCAAAACCGAGGTCACCATGTTGCCCAGCTGGACTGTATCTTTGTAGTGACCCGAGGGTCAGGGAGTAAGAAAGAGAAGGCCCAGGCAAGCTGTAGCTTTGAATCTATATCCAGCCAGGAGCTGTTGCTCAGGTTTCAAAATGATAAATTAAGATCGGACACTTCTTTATGTTTTTTTTTTAAATCCAAATTTCCTTAAAAAAAAAAAAATCCAAATTTCCTTTATAGTACTGTCACCCGTAATATGAAATTCAGATGTCCACGTCTGAAAAGTGCTAATAAATTAATATAAAAAAGAGTTCCATGGTCAAATAAGTCTCACAAGTCCTGTTTTAAGCCTTAAGCAGGTTTCGACAGAACAGGACTATTCAGAGACTTCAGTAAGAACGATGACTTTGAGAAGAGTAGGCAATAGACCACCATTGTCACATGTGTCTACTGGAAACCCTTCCCGGGAGGGTGGCTCTTGGCCGTGTTATCTGGTAGGACGCTGGCTGCTCGGTTCCTCAGGGGCCTTCAGTGTCTCCAGTGATCTTTCATGCGAGATGACCCAGTACCGTGTGTTCATTCCTCTTTTACCTCATGGTGTTTCTAAGTAATGGACCCATGTTGACCAAGTTTCTTGAAAGGTTTGTCTGCCAGCTTGAAGTAAGAGGACTATTTAAAGGTCGCAGACCTCATCTGCACTTTTAATGATGAGGAAACGGAGGCCCAGAGATGAAGAAGCTGCGCATGGCTGTGCCACTGGCCAGTCTGTGGGGAGCTGCGTGGTGTGGCGGTGCCCGATTGCCAGCTCCGTGTCCCCAGCCCCTTACCTTTCCATGCACCCGATCTCACTTGGGTCCCAGGACGTGGAGCCTGGCTTGTTCCCTGGCTTGTTCTCAATCCATATTTCTTAAAAATGGCAGGTCCCTTCTGCCAACTGTTGGTTAGCCATTTTCATTTTGCCCTATTTTAAATAGAATCCTTGCCAAATATTTTTTGATAACATATTTGAAGGAAGAGTAATAAATTGGGAACAACCAGATCTACTCCTTTGGAACAGCTTATTTCCTATGAGCCTACCCTCTCACCTGTGGGATCAGCACTTCCTTCCAGAGCTGTAGCCACATCTAGAGGCTTGGCCCAGCCAATGGCAAGAGGACAGGTAGGACCGACTGCATAGACCCAGGACCTGGAGTTAGCTCTTGGCCCACCATGTGAAGTAGGCGGGGTTTCATATCAAAGGGGGTCAGTAACAGCCCACTGTGGCTCAGGCAAACAGTCGGCACCAGAGTGTGCCAAGGCTGGTGGGAACTCCGTGAAGGGTAGGCTGGTGGGCTGCTTGCAACATGCAGCCACCAATGCAGGGGTCGAGGTGGTACTGCACCTGTACCCCAGATGCTAAGGAGGGAACTAGCGAGCCATAGGTGAGGCTTTGGCGGTTACAACTGAGGGTGTGATGAGGACTGAAGCAAGGATGACAACAAACTGATGCCGAATCTAAGGGCGTACTATCGAGCTGCGCTCCAGTCCCTCCTGCCAAATGCAGCAATTGCACTGGAGATTGCTGGTGGTGCCAAGCGGAGACGAGGTGGACGGCTGCAGGGATCACGTGGGCCGGCAGGTAGGGAGAGGGGGAGCCGGAGGCTGAGCAGCGGTAGTGTTCTCTGCTTTCCCTGTTGGAACACTTGTAATCCAGAGCCTGGTCGTCACTCTCACAAAATCTCTGATGGTGGGGACAGTGCCTGCTTTGTTCGCCTTTGTATTGAGCACAGAGCTACCCCAGAGGTGTGCTGTAAATACCTTGAATGAATGAATGCATGAATGCATGAATGAATGCACGAATGAACTGGAGCTGTGGAGTAGTAGGGGAGACGGAATATAGTTTGCACCAGAGGGGACGCTCAGATGCTGGGGGCAGGTGGGGCCTCCTTTGTCACACTGATTTTCCAGAGCCCTCAGGCTTGTGCGGTGGTGTTTTTGAGTCTGTGCTGACCAGGCAGCCTGGATGTGGCATGAAGCTGAACCAACCTGCATGGAAGCAAACACAGTGGGATCCCAGGGCTGCAGGTCCGTTTCTATTTTGAACAATTTATTCAGTAAACATTTGGCAGGCTCTGTTTCAGTTCACTGAGGATAAAAGGGAAGCTTTGGATCAGAATCCCAGGGCCAGCTTTTGGGCCAGCAGTGATATTTCTAAAGTCACTGAGCAAATGTCTCCAACTACCAACTGTAATTTGGAGTTTTGATATCAAGAGGACGGTGGGTCAGACCCAAAAACAGTATACGGCCTCCAAGGTAATAATAGCAAGGGAAAATCAATACTAACTTAAGTTTGAGTCACAGAGTCAGGTTTCGATCCAAGGTGGGTGCTTGGGTTTTACTTTTATTTTTTATTTTTTTATTTTTATTTTTATTATTTTAATTTTGGGGGGGGGTTTACTTTTAAATGGTTCCCCCTGATATTTGAAAACCCTGTTGCATTCTGATTCACAGAAGAACTGGAGGACGTCCATTAATTTTTAATGCAAGACGCAGAGTTTGGATGTGCCAGGGTGGGTTTTGGAACGTGGCAGTGTTTCAGACCAAGGCCAGAGTCCACAGTACAGGACAAGGGTGGCGGTGAGGGACTTTGGGGTCACTTAGCTCATCAGTAACATCTTGATGAAAACTTTCATACCACATGCTAATGGCTTTCAAGGGGCCAGATCTGGATTTTGTTTCCATTCTTGTGCTCAGTGGAAGTGCCTTATGAGGCCCCTCACCCCCGTGAGGTCTTGGTAACTCATCTGTCCTCGTGGGTCACTTCACCAAGACTTATGTGTCTGGCAGGCTGACGTGGACTCTTCTTTTCCAAAAGATGAAAAGCATGTCACTGAGAATATTAGTCAGGCTCAAGGAAAAGCTTTGTGAGTTCTGCATAATCACAGAGGAAGAGAAAGTAGGTCACGTTTGGAGCCTGTTGTGTTTGTGGAAGAAAAAGGAAAGAGGATGAAGAAGAAATTGTCAGATAATTTAGTTTTATCACAGCTTCTTAAGCTGAGCCAACTGTGTTAGAGGCTCTGGGTCAGACAGCATCCCCGCACTCTTGGGGCTCCCACAGGTTTGCAGATCCCCCCCTACTCAGGGAGCCAAGGGGGGGGGGGCAGTGGGGAGCAGGGGCACCCAGTGGATGGTTGGATCCCTCGTGTGCACTTCCTCTGCACCTGAGCTACAGGCATTTGGATGAGAAGAGAGTATCTGGGGGGTTTCTCTGGGGTAGGGGAATTCACCCTGAGTAGCTGCAGTCTCAGGTGAACCCTAGGTCAGTCCCACTTCCCAGTTTGCTAGCTGCTGCCGGCTGTCAACTGGGCTTAGGAACTGTAAACAGAACTAGAACATTCTACAGGGCCAGAGGAAACACTAACTTCTTTGGTCTTTAGGGCTGTGGGAATTTTTTTTTTTTTTTTTTTTTTTTTTTGACCAGGTCAGATTCCTTGAAAGAGGTGCTAAGAGCAGTGGTCACCCCAGAACAGTCTGATAAAAACTGAGCCTAGTGGCTTGGGGAGCTCACACACTTGCATTCAGAGGGATGCTTTATGTGCTAGGGACTAAAACAGGGCAGTCTCTCTGCCACAGCCCCAGGTTTCATAGATTCTCAATGTTAGAAAAGAAATCAAGTATCCTGTGAATGGCCTCAGCTCTGCGTCCTGTCTTCTGTCTTTCCCACTTCTTTTACCTGTAGTTTTCATTTTTTTAAGTGCATTGAATATTTTGCAGGAGTTGCAGTCTTGAAAATTTGCCTGTATTTTGGTTCTTTTTGTTGTTTTTTGTCAAGAAGAGCGTGTGGTTGAATCATTAGGAAAGCTTGCTGTTGGAGGACGCACCACAGTGATGCAGTTTGTAAAGGGAAGCATACTTGGGCTGTGCACACATGCACAACTTAATTGAACTCCTTAGGGGTCAGCTTTGACTCTAATGTGTTTGCTGTTCATAAATTGGGAAGCTCTGTGAAAATAGATGAAGTTCTGCTGCTCTGTGTTTGACAAAAGAGGAAAAGAGAGAGTGACACAGAGATTGTTGGTGACTATTTTAATAGGGATGGAACTATCTGGAACTCTGGGGGGAGGGGATCTCAGTCTATGTGTGAATGCCACAGAGCATTTTGGTGCTTATCTTGCATGTAGTAGCTATCTTTTGTCACCCCTGGGTTTGTCATCAGCATCTTTAGTGACTTTGAGTCAGCACGGACACTACACGGGACACTGAGTTGATTAGAGCCCATTACATCCCAGTCTGATGGGGCTGTTCCGGCAATTCCCAGGACCACCAAAGTTGACGTGGATTTACACTGTATGGAGGGGCAGAGGATATAGAGGTAAGACAGGGCCTGGCGGCTCTGCTGTTGGATTGGCCACAGTCCATGGACCAGAAATCTAAGCCAACAAGAAGGCAAGTACAGGTAGTGGAGCCAGGTCCAAAATTGAAAACTATTAGATCATTTCCTCACCCGCGAGAGTAGGGTAGACCAAGAAGATGGGAGTGTTCAGTGAGGCCAAGGCCAACTGCCTGCCAAGTCAAAAGATGGTTGAAGCAAGAGCGGATATAATAGAAAGTCCTGGCTCCTCCAATCACTTTTGCCTGAACTTTGCCTCCCTGGGCCTTTTCAGCCTCTTAACATGGTTCTATTAAGTGAATAACTTTTGAACTTACTATTTTTAGTCATTGGAACCCTTTCTTAAAACAACAGTTTAGTAAGAAAGCCCAATGTGTAAAGCAAACAAAGGTGGGTGTGTTCCAGTTGGCAGTGACAGGAGGAGCAGGATTGGGCACCCGAGCCCCAGCTACTTAGCTCCCATCTTGTGTATCAGGGTGGTTCCTTGATCTGCCAGGAACGACATTAAAACATATGGGATTGGATAAGATCTTAAAATCCGGTCTAGCTCAGAAAGTTGGTCAACAGAATTTTGGAATCATGCTGCCTTTTTTCTGAAGCTGCTCATGGTTCCCTGGGCACTTTTGCCTGGAGGGCTGTCTTTCCTGTTTTTAGACGGGTCCTATCTGCACAGAGGCAAAGCCTTTGTGTCAAATGCAGGCCGACTAGAGGTTTCTGCAGGCCAGCTGAGTCACCAGAACCAAGAGGCTCTGTGCAGACCAGAGCTGGACTGGGGACACACAGTGTCCACTGGCTGCTTGAGGAAAACTTGTGGAGTGTGAGACAACCCTTCTTGCCCCTGCCCTCATCTTCCTGTGAAGCTGGGGAATTTAGAGGCAACAGGTGGGTCTTTGAGATTCACGGTCTGAGATTAGGAGGTGAAAGAGGTCGAAAAGTGACACCAGCAACAATGTCTGCATTTAGTCCACACACAAAAGTCTCTTCTTGTACAGCAGGTATGTGAGAAGTAGGAAGGAACACGGTGGACTCTTCCCTTCCTGCAGAGACCATAAACTGGTTCCAAAACCAAGTCAAACTGGGGTTAGTATCCCCTTTTCCTGTACATGAAAGGCTGTCTTGGATTTCTTTAATCCTGAGAAAATGGGAGCTCATTTCATTCAAACTATATAGTCCAAAATTTAGGTTCATGTGAAGCACTCGATATAGTCAAGTGAAAAACCCCTGAAGTTCAGTATCAATACCCAGATTGTTGTCCCAGTTCTTCTCTTGGCTGTGTGACTTTGGTAAATCACGTGGGCTTTCCGTGCCTGGGTTTATGTCTATTAAACTGAGAGAACACCCAACTCTGGCAAGGACACAATGAGGTACTAGATGTGAACGTGTCAAACGGTCACTCTACTCTATAGATAATAGGAGCGGCCGGTATGTAGCTGGTGAAAGCTGAGATGAATCCCCGGAGAAATGGTGTTAGTCCATCCACAGAGCCTGGGGTCACCTGGGCTGAGATCGCTGCTGTCCTTGGCTGGCCATGGCTCCTTTGTTAATTTGCCAAGAATAGCCTGCGTCTAGGACGAAGGTCCAGAAGCCAATTCACCCCCGCAGCTGAGCCTGGTGTGGGCCGAGTTTGGGCTGTGTGCACCTGGAGCCCAGAGTCAGCTCACCTGCTCTCATTACCTGGCATTGTGCCTGCCTCTGGTAGATGAGTAGTTTGGGATTTCAGCATCACCCTAAGAAAAGAATAAGACCCTGAAAGGACAGGATGAGAGGAGATAAAAGAAGAGGAAAGAGAGAAGGGTGAGTTAGCTCAGAAAGGAAAGGAACTTTCCATTTGCCAGAATGTTGGTTATTATACAAAGAATACAAGTTTACTGTAGGAAAAAAAAATGTATAAAGTAAGAGGAAATATTAAAAAACTGTTTGTTAGTCTCACTAGTTAGAATGAAAACAGTTAATGTTTTAGCTATTTTACCTCCTGATTTACACACACACACACATACACCCAGTGTGTATATGAATCGACCTTTATTTTATTTTAAGGATTTTATTTATTTATCCATGAGAGACAGAGAGAGAGAGAGAGAGGCAGAGACACAGGCAGAGGGAGAAGCAGGCTCCATGCAGGGAGCCCGACATGGGACTCGATCCCGGGTCTCCAGGATCACACCCTGGGCTGAAGGGTGGCACTAAACCACTGAGCCACCGGGGCTGTCCTGAGTCAACCTTTAGATGAAAAGAGGATCACACTGAGGGGTGTGCTGGTAAATGTTTAACAACTGGCTAAAGGAGAGGCTGACCTGATTTGTAGCATCTGCCAATTTCCATGGTGTAAATACTCCCACAGTGGCTGATTTCAAACTACCAACCTGATGTCAGCCAGCTCATGAGATTCTGGAAAATCTAACCGTCAGCTTTTTGGGAACCAGCATAGCCAACTCCAGCACACCGCTGACCAAGTTTTGTTTTCTAATTAGCCTTTCTTGATCACAATATAGTGCAAAAATTTATGGCTGAATTTTTGAAAATTGTCTTTATCACATTACTTCTTAAACCAAAATTATTTTCCTTTTCGAACGTAGAGTGGGATCATGGCCTGGCCCACTGACTGTAAGTGTTGGCTTCTAGTTAGAATTTGCCGGTTCCTCGTGTTCCATAGATCCTTATGCAGTGGTGAGTGGACACACTTTCTATTAGGTGGCAGGAATAGAAATATAGTTGGGAAAAAAAAATGACAGATTAATATGATCAAGCAAAAGAGAGTGTGGTGGCCTGGAACTGATTCTACAGTCCATTATCCCCGCATGGATTTGACTTAATAGAGGCAATTTTCTCCTTTGCAGCTCCTACTCCTCAGTCCAGGCAGCTCAGTTGTGTAGTTGTCACTCATTTCCCCTGGCTTTTCTGGTGGAAATTGGCCCCCCCCCCTCCTGTCTGTCAGATGAGAATGAGGCTGCAAGTGTTTGGCCAGCATAAGACCTCCTAATCAGATCCATATTTTCCTTGTTGAACAGGAGCTTTGGGGAATTGTAAAGGGAAGAGGGAGTAGAGGGCTGCATTCAAAGCAGCAGTGTGTGTGTGGCATGATCTCTTGCTTGGCTCCCCGGTAATGCACTGGCCTTCCTAAGCTGGTGGACTATCACATCTGTGGGGAGAGTCACCAGGTGGAAAAAGTAGTTGTTGCCAAAGGTCTCCCACACTGGAATTTGAATTGCCTTAAAAGAGGCTGAGCTTTGGGAACTTCTGATAATAAACCTGGCTCTCTCAGGCCCAGGAAATTTAGACTGGGAGTTTCCGACTAAGACTTCATGTGTGGATAGCAGGGTGCTGTAGGTGAATGTGGGTGAGGGACAGTCCACTGTCACAGTAAGAAGGAAGGACTTGGCTTTTCCCTCTATTTGTGCAGCCAGTGTGGCCAGAGGAAGGCAAGAAGTCTAGTTTGGGTCTCTGACAAGAAGACCAAATTCAGTTGCCTGAAGTGTGAGGCAAAAAAAGACAGAGCCAATGTGGATAAGTGGCTCCTCTGTTGGGTCAGCTCCCAGGTCTCACTAACCCCCGGGGTCACCTTTGACTCTTCTTCTCCATCTTCTTCCCCACCAACCTACTTGCTTGTGGTCTGGGCTAGTCAACTCAGCCTCTGAAATTGCCCAAGAAGTTGCCCTATTCCCACTGCTCTGGTTCAGGTGGTCATGACATCACATGAGCCCTGAGGACAGTCTCACTCAATCTATAGAAATTCCATCTGTATCCTTACATACACACACGTATGCACACTTGATTTTTGAAAAAATTTTTTAAAGATTTTATTTATTTATTCATAAGAGACACAGAGAGAAGCAGAGATACAGGTGGAGGGAGATACAGGTGGAGGCTCCCCAACAGGGAGCCTATGCAGGACTCAATCCCCAGACCCCAGCATCAAGCCCTGAGCTGAAGGCAGATGCTCAACCGCTGAGCCACCCAGGCGTCCCTGCACACTGTTTTTCAAATCAGCAAAGTGTGTTCATAAGCATTTAGAAATCTAGAAATTTAAATGTGAAAGACCCCTCAGATTTGCTTCTGTGAGATGAAAACAATTATCATTTTAGTGACTATCCTTCGGAGAGATTGTTTTCATTCTTTAACACAATTGACATGCAATCAAAACTACTTTGTGACCTACTTCCTCGCCTGTTACGGTGAGCATTTTCCCAGGTTGATACTTTTCTAAAATGAAATCACGTATCTGGTTATAACATTCCCTTGCTTAAGCAACTAAATAAATAAAGCCACCACCTACCAAAACCTGTTGCCTCTGTGAGGAAGGTCAATGGACTGGGAAGGAAGGGATCAGAAGAGAATGGCAAACACCATGTGTCTCAACCTTCACATTAATCTCCTTCCCCTGCCCACCTCCCAGGCTCGCTGGCACACCCTCTATGCCACCCCTTTTGCCTATTGTATGAATACACTACCTACACGTTTGCTCTGAGAATTCCATATGAATTGGCCCGTGTGAATGACTCCCACCTTATGCAAGTCCCACTTTGTGAATTCTTTCATTCCTTGAGATTTATCTTATTTAAGTGTCTGCCCCTGGGAATATTGGGAATCTCTTGAGGGCAAAAAGTGAACTTATTCAGTTTGTATTTTTAGCAGCTTGTGGTAATGCCTGGCACAGGGTGGTAGGCACTCAGTAAATATTTATGGAATGAACTGGCCTTGTATTTGGTATGTCAGTTTGCATCCTCTTGCCAGTTTCACGTGTTTGTTTTTATTAGTGCCCATGATTAATCCATATTATATTTTCTTTTCATCCTTCACTATGTTTCAGTCTTGTTGTACTGAAATAAGAGCCCCTGGCTTGGAGCCATCCACTACTTTAGTTATGTCTTTGCTAGTGGATTGAAGATGTTAGTTTCTAGTGGCTCTACTGGACCATTTAGAATCTCTGAGAAGTAAGCTCACTTTTTCAGAGTCAACAGCCCAGAATCCGGCCTCCAATCCTCTCCTAAAGAGTTGATTTATAAGTTTATGGAAATGTTTGAAACAGGAGAAGTCAGCATGGGCAGAAAGTTTCCAGAGTGAGAGCTCTACCCTCAAAGCCAGGGAGTTAGCTCAACACTCCCTAGAGAGGAAGGTGGCAGAAAATTCAAGTACATGAAAGTAGAGCGGCGTAGAGTGGCCCAGGCTCTGCCCTTGGGCTGGAGGAGTCTGTACCTTAAAGGTGCCTGAGGAACTCTGGCCTCTGCCTCCACCTATGCTTCCCCCCTAAAAATGCATAAGGCAGGTCACACCATGTACTGCTTCTTGGGGTTCTGAGGCTGCTTAAATGTGGAGGTTTTGCCAGAGGGAAGAGTAAATTTAGTTTCAACACTTCATCAACAAATATTAGACTAGATCAATTTTTACTCAAACTCATAGGAAAGTTCTGCTCCTAATCTAAGAAATAAGAGCAGGCACACTTCTGCTCTCTGGGATAGAATTAGAGGCAGGTAGATCTATCTTTACTGCTGCAAATCTCAGAAGTTCACATTTGCATGTCTGTTTTTGACATTCCCTTTTAATAGAAACCCCAAGCACAGAGCTACATCTATAACACATTTTCTGGATGTAAGTAACAGAAATCCAACCCAAACAGGCATCCACAGAAAGGATATTCAGTGGTTCTACAGGGTCTTCAGTGTTATCAAGGTGTCAACTTCATTGTCCCTCTCAATATGCTATCCTCAGCATTAAGCTTCATCTTAGGCTGGTATCAAGATGGCAGCAGAAATTCTGGACATCGGACTCATTCCTGAAGACATCTAGAGGAAGAAGAGGGACCACTGCTTCTTGGCACTTTGTCTTAAGAGTGAGGCAAGGTTTTCCAGAAGACCCTTGGAAGGCTTTACCTCATGACTCTTTGAACAGTGCTGGGTCACCTGCCCATTCTTGAAACCACTACTGGTGAGGGAAGGATGTTACCATTGATGAGTCCATCTTTAGAACTGGGACACCTACTGCCCAGAAAAGGATGGACGAATCTCTGAACAAAAATTAGAATTCTGTTAGGGAGTAAAGAAAAAAGGGAACAGATGCTTTGTAGACAGTCAACAGTTTCCTCTACAACTCAAAATAAGCCATAGAATTGGTTGTATGCTTTAGTGATATTTAAGTGGTTTTGAGCTACGTTGTTCAAATAAAATTTTACCCAGAAAAATAGGCAAATACAACTGATAAAATCAGAGCTGCTGTGATTGTAAACCCCAGGAGGTTATGATTCTGGGATCATACTTTGACAATCACTGGTGGAGTACTTCTAGTACTTACATCAACAGTTTTTCTATCCCTTGCCTCCTTTCATCCTTATGACATAGTTGTATTGTGTGGGACAAGAGGTCGTCTGGCCAGAGAGGACCAGTATTCACAGAACCCCAGTGAGCAGGGGCATTCAAGGAAGGGAACTGGGCTGGGAGTAGCAGATTTGGGCACATGAGACCAGAGGCTGAGAGGACAGGGAGCCAGGAAGAGAAGCTCCTCTGAGTGGGGTGGTGAGCTATGATCCCAGGGCTGACTCATTCACTCTGCCTGCATGGTGTGGGTGGCCCTGGCCCATGGGTGATATTTACATCCAGGAGGAAGCAAAAGGCATGTTGAGGCAGGGACACAGGTGCTGGGTAGGATTCTTTCACAAAGGGCAAGCAAAGCATGCAGGTCAAAGGCTCTGAGAGCTTCATTTTGGGATGGGGTAGATGTAAAGTTGCCACATAAAACACATGACACAGAGTTAAATTGGGATATCAGATAAATAATGAATAAAATTGTCAACATAATAGTCCTAAAACACTGCATGGGACATACATATACTAAAACATACTACAAAATTCGACATCTACTAAAACATTAGTCATTGTTTATCTGAAACTCCTATTTCACTGGGCGCTATATATCCTTACTTGCTAAATCAAACATCCTCTACATGGGTAGGAAATGAGGGGCCTCCTGGAACATTAGGAGGTTAGAGCTGACTGTATTCCCGTGGTTTCAGTTCTGAGTCACGGAGTAGCCAGCGCCTTTCGTTCTACCCAACCAACAGTTTCATCAGAAAAGCTCTAGGCAGCCCGGGTGGCTCAGTGGTTTGGCGCCGCCTTCAGTCCAGGGTGTGATCCTAGAGACCCGGAATGGAGTCCCGCGTCGGGCTCCCTGCATGGGGCCTGCTTCTCCCTCTGCCCGTGTCTCTGCCTCTCTCTCTCTCTGTGTCTCTCATGAATAAATAAATAAAATCTTAAAAAAAGAAAAAAAGAAAAGTTCTGTTACATAGAGGTACCCTAAACACTTGTTATAAGTGCAGATATCTGGATGCTACCCTGGTTTCCAGGGATCCTGAGGCTCAGCCCAGCTTGGCAAGACTGCTTCAGCTTTTAAGTTCCTGAGGGTGAGGATGTCATTCCATTTATTGCATTCAATAAATATTTGTTGAATGAAGGAGTGAATGAATGAATGATTCCTCCCTGAGGAATCCAGTGTTTATCTGGTGTAACCCAGGAACCCCAGAAGCACAGGCATCTTGTTTTCTGTTTCTCTTCTGGTCATGAGACTCGTGGGAAAGACTTGGGTAGAAGGCGTAATGTTGAGTCTTGGAGAGCAGTGGGAAGGGAAGGAAGGTAATGACAAGACAGGGCAGGAGAGAGCAGAGCTATGACTGGGGCCCACCAGGCAGGGGGCAAGAGCATCTGCCTGGGGAGGCAGGCCAAGTTTTTAATCACCTCCTCAGGCAAAGAGACTTGCAATCTCAAGTTGAGAAGCGGTCTTTAGTTATTTTCACAGGATTCCTTTAGAGTCCAACTTGGCACATGCTCCTTTGCAAGGGAATGATCCTCAACCTAGAGTCGTCTGACCAGGGTGCTTAAAGCCATTAGAAATGCTTCAACGGAACTTGGTGGGTGGCAGGTAATGGCCATTTTGCTAATCTGGGTAATTTCCCAGATCAACAGGGTGCCTGGGAGCATCTATTGCCCACAGCATCTACTCTGCAGGCCTAGCTGTGTTAAGACTAGATTTCTGTCCTAAAACTTTAAACACATAATGGATCCAACTGTCTACTTTCCCCCCCATTTAGACATGCCCCAGTGCCTACATTTTCTCCAATACAGAGAACTAGAAAGGCTCTTTTTAAAAAATTCTGATTTTCTATTTTCCTGGCAAGAGGCTTTGCTTTAATGGACAAGAACCTGCTTCCAAGCCAAAGTGAGTTTTTGCTGAGTGACGTCATGGATGCCTAGTGCTCTGACTCTCAACTCAATCGCAGGTCCCCTCTCAATCTGTTCCCCCATCTGTGTAGCAGGGATGTTGCCACAGGGCCATGGGGCTCTGGGAAATGCTTGAGCTCTCTGGAATTCCAGCAGCATAAGGCTCCGCAGCAGGGCTCCAGGTCAAGAGTGATAAGGAGAGCAGTGACTCCCCTGGCTTTCCCTTTGTGACTTGAGTTCTATCCCTCCTGTCCTCCCCTCCCAAAGGCTCACACAGACCATTCTGAGCGTGCTGCAGAGAGCCATTCATCAAAGCCAGGCTGCAGAGTGCCTGCTTCGTGACTGCTCTCTGTCTCCTATAGTTTTGTTAAATCTGGAAGGTATCATTGGTACTTGGGTGCAATAGTGAGACCCCATCCCACAACCCTGAACTTAGAAACAAAGAAGACAAGTTTCTACTTGTTTGAAAGAATGAAACTTGTACACAGATCATACATCATCGAATAGCCAGCTTCAGCAATACCCAAGTTAAGAAGTTTTCTACAAAAACGTGGGATCCAAAACTTGAATCATAGTAATCTTGGAGAAAATGAACCAAAATATGATAATGCCCATAATTCAGAGACTAGAATTCAACACTTACTGATGTTATAGCATGCAGTTTGGAGAAAGGGGTGTGAATAGAAGGAGGTAGTCAATGCAGAGAACAGAAAAAGAAAACATCCAGGAGCTAGATGTTAGGGGTACCTTTTCGAGTGTTGTCTAGCATAGGGGAGCCTTAGCTAAGTGAACAATTTTCCTTTGCAGAGCCCAGGTTGGAATGGGAGAGCAACTAGAGAGTACCTCAGCTGGGGGCCCCTCCTGTGCTCCCCTGGTCCTCCTCTTTCTGAAGCTTGCCTTCCTCTGTATCCTGTCTGTAGGGAAGGCAGGCATTGAGCGGGTCGACGCCAGCATCCACTTAATCATTGTATTTCCAATTGAAAATTAATGAATGAGCATTCTTGCTGCTAACTGTATATTTACACTTGAGAGGCAGATACTCTTTCAATATGTAGACGGAACTCATGTTTCTGAGCCTGAGAGCCTGCACACATAATTAGGCAAGTTGACCAAGACCGGGGTTGCCTTGCAACATCTCCCTGGCCTACCTGTGGCCTTCCCCAGCCACATCTTTTACCTTTGCACATGCTCCCACACATTAACACTGACACAGCAACAACAGGATCTTAAGAGACAGTGCAGTGCGTCCATCCTCCTCATTTCCCCCCATCTCTCCCCAAGGTCATTGCTGCAGTGCCCAAGTAGAACTTCCATTTGATGATTTCCAACCTAGTTCCTTTAAATTTCAGCCATCTCTTGTCTTCTTTTCTCTCCACTTCATTTCTCTCCCACCCCTTTTAACAGCCAAGATGGCACACGGGGTCCATCAAGAGTGTGGGCACTGTTATATCACACTCCTTTAATCTTTCCTTCTCCTTAATTCTGATCTCCTGCTTGGAAGAGGACAAGTGAGGCTTCTTTTTTCTCTCACTCCCATGACTTTGACTTGCTTCTTGTGACCATTGTCTGAGTCCTTTCCCACAGTGAGGCCTGGGAAAAGGGGATGCTCAGAGAGGCACACAGGCTGTGCTCCATGATCTTTTGGTTTCCTCTGAGGATACTGTCTCTACACCAGGCGCTCCAGCCCTGACTCCTACAAGCAGTCTGGGAGGGAGGGAGTGGGCTGGTCTCTACACAGTTTAGGCCCTTGCCAAATTGGAGAGTCTGTGGGGCCTCAGTGGAAACACCGGATTTCCTATTGTACCCCACCCCCTAGGCAAGTTGCTTCCCCCTTGAAACGTTGTTTTTTTTTTTCCTGCTGTTCCAAAGAGCTTTTATTCAGTAGGATATATTTCTTCTTGTCTTCTGAAAGAGCTGAACTGTGGTTATAAGCACATGAATGTAAAACCACCCCAGGGCCCCCCTTCCTCCCTTTGTCTTGGCAGATATTCAAAATCTGATAAAGCAATTTGGCCCATCTCTTCTGCAGTTTAAAACTTCCATGTGTTGTGTATATGCTTCTAAATGAGGCTAGCGACTCCCTCTTTTGTCTTGCTAACTCAGCTCCAAAGTCCAGGAAAATGCTAGAACCAGGAAAGAAACTTAGTAGAACCACTTCATTTGGCAGATAAAGAAACTGAAGCTTAAAGATGCTAAATGACCTGCCTGGGGACCTACAGCTAGCTAATGGCTATTATAAATATTGGAGTCATTGCTAATTAATGAGGAAGTCAGATCCTGTGCAGTTACATGCGAAGAATTTAAGTATAGTAAGTAGATTATTTACCCAAAAATCTAAACAGCAGAAGCAGCTAAATAGTACAATTATTCTGAAAGGAACAACTGTAAAATATTGTAAAATAAGTCTCCTTTAAAAATAAAATAACTCAAGAGGGGCAAAATGGGAGTGGGAGATACAGGCTTCCAGTTATGGAATGAATAAGTCACGGGGATAAAAGGTACAGCATAGGGAATCTAGTCAATGATATTGTAATGGGGTTGTGTGGTGACAGATGGTAGCTACACTTGGGGTGAGCATAGTATAATATATTGAGAAGTTGAATCACTATATTACTATATTATCACTATATTATTATGTATATATTACATACCTGAAATTAATGTAACATTGTGTGTCAACTATACTCAAAAAAATTTTTTTAAACCTCAAGTATAATTGAAAAAGAACTTATGATGCATGTTGTATATTGATAGTGTGGTTCATAGGGTTGTGGATGACAGATTGGTGGCATCATGGCTGCACGGTCCCTAGAAAGTGGACATGATGGTCACATTAAGATGTTCATATTAAAATGGGCAAGTGCAGTGACTCATGATTATTGTACTGCTAACACAAAAGTGTGACTGTCTCAGTCAATTATCCATGTTAGATAACAACCATTTGAAAATATTGGATTACCATTTCACAGATATGTATGTAACTCCATAAATGCCCTCTTTTCCCCAACCATCATATTCTTTTAGAATTGAATTACCAGGGCACCTGGGTGGGTGCAGTTGGTTAAGTGTCTGACTCATGGTTTGGGCTCATGTCCTGATCTCAGAGTCATGAGATCAAGCCCCGTATAGGGCTCCATGCACCATGCAGAGTCTGCTTCAGATTCTTTCTCCCTCTCCCTCTGCCCTTCCCACTTTGTGCTCCTTCTCAAATAAATAAATAAAATCTTAAAAAAAAGAATTGAGATACCTAAACTCCAGAAATATTATTAATCCAGAACTGGCCACATTTTGACATTCTGAGTAAAGAGTCCTAAACCTGATACACAAACTTGTTTCAGTATTGAAGCCACAGCAAATATATATTAGAACTAACCAAAATAATTTACAGTATCCGTCTTGGTTTTCTGGTCCCCAGATGTTTTCTTGCACTCAGCCTAATAGAAAACATGCTTGATGTTTCATGAATTTCTGCAATCTCTATTCATTCCTAATTTTTGTTATTTGGACAAATAGCCCATGTTCCAGAACATGCAATATCTTCAAGTATTAGCTTTCTCAAAATAGCTGCCATGTCATTCTTTTTCCTTTCATTTATTTTTCCTTTCTTCCTACTCTTAAAAAGATTATTAGACCTAGAAACCAAAGGATCTTCATCTTGTCTTGATGTATATTTCTTTCTTCTTTAAAATCGAAGCCTGGATGTGGTAATCCCTGAGGTCCCCTCTAAGTTCTCATCTTCTATCATTTATATGGGAACACCTCTTTCATCCCCTAAAACCCCAGCATAGACTTTGTAAAGCCTCACTTTCCAGAATCCATCATATGCCCACAAATGTACCATTTTCATGGCCCTTTATACACTTTATTTAATGATTTCTTTGTCCAGTAGACCATAGCTTCCACAGGGCTATTCATCATTTCTTCCCTAGCCTAGCATAATGCCCGGCACAATTAACTCATGTTTCATGATGTAAAAGCTAGATCAACTTCTTCTGTCTCATATGCACAGCTACTCAGCTAGTCTACAGTCAGCCATGTAGATAGTTGAAAATTAGCCAGTACCTTGCTCTTACAAAACATAAGCCAACCTAAAGGAATCACAGTCATTTGGTTTTTTTGTTTTTGTTTTTTTAGGTGTTATTTATTTATTCATGAGAGACACAGAGAGAGGGGCAGAGACATAGGCTGAGGGAGAAGCAGGCTCCCTGTGGGGAGCTTGATGCAGGACTTGATCCCAGGATCCCAGGTTATGACCTGAGCCAAAGGCAGGTTGTCAACCACTGAGCCACCCAGGCACCTCAGAATCACAGTCATTTGTATTTGCGATGTTTCTCAATCAGTTGTGGGTTTGTCTGCAACACCTAGGGCTGCACAATGGTGCCAGTAAACCATTGCATGAATTCATGTGTGCTTTTAGCTCTTTCAGGGGCAAACACATGCTTTGTTGTTATTGTTTTGGTGACCCAAACCAAGGTAGAAACTTAATAATAGCTGCTAATTGACAAACTAGCAGGGCTAAAGTTGAAACACTCGGGGTTATATTCAGGATCTTACTGAATTACTCTGAGGGTACAGAGTAAATTAAAGCAATGTGATCATTAGGGATTTTGTTCACCTATAACAGAATGTTCGGTTAACAAGGCTTAAACAAGGTAGGGGCCTGTTTTTCTCTCATGTAATGAGATGTCTGGTGGTTGAATGTCTAGGGTTGGTACAGATGCTTAAGGATGCCAGGCCTTTGCTTTATGATTGGTCATAAGATGGCTGCCAAAGCTCCAGCCATCATATATGCATTTCAAGAAGGAAAAAGAAAAAGAGTGCCTGTAAAAAAGAACCTTTCTGGTAACCCTAACAAACAATTTCACAGGCCAAGACTGTATGTTATGCGCCCCCCCCCCCCCCCCCAAGAGGCACTAAGAAACATAGTTTTTTTTGACTGGGTATTTGCTCCTTAAACACAGATGGATTTTTGTTAGGGAGAGGAGAGAAGGAATATTATGTAGGCAATTACCCACAGTTCCTTCTTTTGATTACTCAGACATACCCTTCTTTCTCTGCATAGGATAGATTTTCCCCATTCCCAAGATAGATGGCACCCAAGCCTCATCCAGTTAGTCGATCAAGATTAGAGCCCTGGATCTATGGGTGATGTGTGGTCCCTTCCATTAGTCCCAGGTATGACTCCTTGTGACTAAGCCCTGATACATCTAACCTGTATACTAGAAAAGATATAGAATAACTATAATAAAAACTTCCATTTATAAAAGGAGGAATGGAAAACACAGCAGCCATTGTCCATAACAATGACCAAATCCTCATGAGCAAGAATAGTAAGAGTTTAACCTCTCCCTTCTGTGGCAGGAGCTCCTGTTCATTGCTCTCCATGGCCCTTGCCTCTCTCTGGGAGGTTATTCCTCATTCATTGTCTTCCATGTCCTCTTCTGTGGTAGGTTTGGAAAGATACCATTTCTGGGGGCTCTATTACACACTGCCTATACCTTGTAGGTATGAATTGCCTAGGGGAGGGAGGGAGAGCAAGAGTTATGAGATCGCCTTGGGGATTGAACCATCCCAAGCTGTTACAAACCAGGTCTGGGGTTTTGGCAGTACAATTCCCCAACAACTTAGCAGGCTCCTGGTCAGTTCCTGATGATTTGTTTTTATTTCTAGCTTATGAGTTCCGCCCATCTCCCTAAATTTTAACTTAACATATACTACTTAATGTGTGCTGCTGGAACAGCTGTTTCAGCTCAGGTCATGATCTCAGGGTCATACCTGTATTTGACCCTGAGATCATGTTATTCTATATCTTTTCTAGTATTACAGGTTAGATGTATCAGGGCTTAGTCACAAGAAGTCATACCTGGGACTAATGGAAGAAGAGCCCTGCATCAGGCTCCATCTCAGTGGGGAGTCTGCTTGAGATTTTCTTCCTTGGCCCCTCCCCCCACTCTCTCTCTTTCTCTTGCTCTGTCTCTAAATAAATAAACTAATAAGTAAATAGAATATCTTCCTTAGCAAAGTGATATTTCTCCCCATCTCGCTTGCTGGCTGAGTTGAGGAGCTCTAGACTGCTAAGAATGACAAATCATCTACCCGTATTCTAAAAGTTTCCTACCATCTTCTCTAATATCATAGCCTCAATCATACATCAGTGACTTTGCATGGAAGGTATGGCAGGTGGCATTTTAACCAAATAGTTTACATTAGGTAGCAGGAGTTACCTTTCCAGTCTGCAAATATCCAGGTTCTTGGCATCTGCTTCTCTCCTTTCTTTTCTCATCCAATTCTAAGTTTTAGACTCTATTACTTCTAGTCCCCTTACTTCTGGGTATTACCTTGTGTTATTTGTTTGGAGATTAATTCAGCTAGTTAGTGGGATTTGGAAAAATCCAAAACAACAATGATTAAACAACATGGGGATTTATTTTTTTCTTTTCATTTCTGTTCTTCTCATAAGTAATGCTGGTGGTGTAAGCCCCACGTGTACCAATTTCTACTTTCATCTCATTGGCCAGATCTATTGTTATACTATCCATACCTCCAAGAAAGGCCAAATTTTAGTTAAATATATCACACCCAACAAAATAAAGGAAGGAAGAGAGAATCAATACTAGGTAGAAAGCCACCAGCTTCTGACATAAGATACCTATTTATTTATTATGTGAGACTCATTGGTGGCAGTGGAGCAGTAATTACAGGGCAGAGTGCTAGCCTACATGGCCAAGTCCAGTGGATTGGGTTCTAGTCCTGATTAGCCTTAAAATTAGCCTCTCTACTCCTTAACTAGCCTCTCAGATTTTGTTATTTGTCTGAGTCTGTAGAAAGGAAATAATATCTCCCTACAGTATTGTTGCAGCAATTAAATAAGGTAATCCTTAGAAAGTGCTCATTTTAAGCAGTGTCTGAGTGTGGTTCTGCTCAGAAAACATTAGCCATTAGCCAGTGTTGATAAAGTGGATTCAGATGCCCTTGTTTTATAGAGAATGAGACAATGGGGAAAGCGTCTAGCTCACGGGGGACATTTCCCCCTCACTCCTTTTTGATAGCCACACCTATCCCCACACCTATCCTTAGGCAGCCAAGCAGGCTTTCACCTCAGGGCCTTTGTACATGTTGTCTCCTTAGTACTCCTATGGAGAGTCTCTCATCTCAATCCCTCACTTTATTTAGGTCTCTTCTCAGCCAGCCTTTCTTAATCCCCTCATATGTCCACCATTTGCTAAACTCTGACACCACCATAGTTCTTTTTGTAGTAGAGAGAATTGCCATCTGACATTATAGTATTTTATGTTTACTAATCTGTCACCATCACAGTACAGGCTTCATGAGGCTTTGTGGGAATGTTGTGTTTAGGGCCCTGCATGTGACAGACACTCAATGAACATCTATTGAATGAATAGTAAGTATTTAGTCAACATTGGTTCACTTTTCAAATGTGAGATCTTCTCAAAGTCAAAAGAGGAATCCAGTCCAGAAGTAAGGAAGACTAAGGAACTTGGAACTTAAGCAGAATTCAGAATAGGAGGACATCAAGAATTCGGGCAATTGTGAGAGGGAATTAGTACAAGGCAGCCCAGTGTGAATCTTAGAAGGTCTGGATAAACCTGAGGACCCTTTTGTGTACCCCCTTGCCAGTTTCAGGATTTAGCCTCTGGATTTCAGGTGACTCTGGGCCAGATGATTGGTTTCACTTAGTTTGGAGTTTCTCCATCTTTTGCATTATTCTCCTGATCTCCTCACCCTGAAGAAAAAAATTTAACTTAAATTCTAACGCAAAATATTAAATACTAAGGAGTAATATTCTATCATATAGGATTGAGCTTTGCAGGTAGGCACTAACCATTATCATATCCAAAATTTGTTGGCCTCTTCAACCCAGAATTACTTTTCAGCCCCTTGTGGGTGATATGGCCCTGCTGTGCATGCATAGTGTAGCTGAAAGAGGATCTGAGAAAGTTGGTAGATTCTAAACACAGTATCAGAATCTGCTAAGAAGCATTCATTTTGAATTTTGGATGGCTAAGGCTGTCAGCTTCAGGCTGGTCAAAATTAATTTAAATTATCATGGCTGTTTGCTTTGAGATGGGACTCTAATTGGAGAATTATATATGATAGACAAAAGTGAACTGGAACATGCTTTGCAGACTTTCATGTCCACAAATTCTGCCCACTGTTGAAATGGATCTTCAAGATGAGAAGCATTTAGACCTCTGCACAGGTCAGCCACTGAGGGATGTATTTGTATTATTTGCAGGTTTCTATTCTGTATCTTCTCTGGGTCAATGTTTTGTTCACTGGAATGTTTCATTGGAAATTGGAAAGAACCACTCATTTTATAGTATTGCAAAATTGTGTATCTCCTCTTATGCCCTGAGTCATCTCAAATCGTTGTAGTAGATTGGGACACTTCTACTTCCCTTGTTTATAGAAACAGAAAAAGGAATTGATAGAATAGAGGCTGGAGGGATTACTGGAAAGTTCCCAATTATATGTATGGAATCAAAAAGTTATATAGCCCATGAACATCAAAATAAGACTAAATGTCTTGAAGTAACCTTTCCTTTTCCGAAAACTCCTTCCCGGCGCCCACAACATTCACAGTCAGAGGGTGGGCTCCCAGCAGCCAGGTTGATATCTCCTGACCCTGCTCCAAGTTGAACCAATCAGCTTTGCCCACCTCCAGCGTATTAACTTTCGAGGTGCAAAGTGCAGGAACCAACTCAGGGTAAAGTTTATTTTCATTTGAAGGATTTTTTTTTAAGTTTAGTTTTGCTTTACTTTTCTTCTTTTTTAAGTAGTTAAATTTTTCTAAATGTGATTCAATGTAAGGATTGATACATTCATTTGGATTGACAAGGAGGGTAGCAATGTAGCCCTGTCCAAGGTGTCTGAAACTAAGACGAGGAATGCCATGAGGAAACCAGTGTTCTCTCCCCAGGCTTTCACCTCTGCCTTCTCCTATTCAATTTTATTTTATTTCTTGGCAGGACAGAAATACCTTCACGGCAGCATTGCCTCTAGAGCCACTAGTTCAAAAGTTATCGTTCTCTTCACTTAAGACTAGACCCCCTCTCTCTAGATCCGAGCCCTCAGTTGTTAGGAAAGAACTGTGTTCCAGCTTGCATGAGATCCCTAACTCTGGACCCATCACCAGTGCCTGGGGAGTTTATATTCCACAAACATGGCTTCTAGGAATGTACCTTTGTCACTTCTGTTAAGAGGATTGTCATAGACTTCTAAACACTGATCTCCACTTATTTAGGCATCTCCCCATTAGACTATGAATTCCTTCAGGGCGAGGAATTTGCCTTATTGATGGTATACTCCTGGTGCCAAGTTCAAGGCCTGGTTCTTTTTTTTTTTTTTTTTTTTTTTTTTTTTTTTTAATTTTTATTTATTTATGATAGGCACACAGTGAGAGAGAGAGAGAGGCAGAGACACAGGCAGAGAGAGAAGCAGGCTCCATGCACTGGGAGCCCGACGTGGGATTCGATCCCGGGTCTCCAGGATCGCGCCCTGGGCCAAAGGCAGGCGCTAAACCGCTGCGCCACCCAGGGATCCCCAAGGCCTGGTTCTTAATTGATGTTCAGGAAATATGTATCGAATGAATACAAGTTGACAGCAAGGAGAAAAGTTCTCTAGGGTTTTCTTCAATCAGATTTATTTAAAAAGCAACTTGTCGAAGATATTTACCCTGTTTTCATATGTATGGGACCATCTGAACTGTGACTAATATCCTGAATCATTGGCCATTAAAATTGTAATTTAAAGGATATTTTAAAAATTGTTTTTCAATGATTGAGAGTCTACACGTTGATGGCACTGTGCTGGGGTAGGGAGTACACCAATGAATGAGACACCGTCACTGTGTTGGAGGACCTCTCTGTTGAATTTGACAGACCTTGGAGATCACTTAGCTTAACTTTCTCATTTTACAGATGAGAAAATGGAGACTCGTAAAGATTGCTAGGCCTGATGGAAAATGTTTTGATTTATTCATAAGATTTTAATATGTCTGTGTGGAGTCACTTTGCAGCGAGAGGTGTTACTTATTTTGGCCAAAGGGAACATTCAGTTTTTGTACATTTATGGATTATCTTTGCTTTGATCTTGCATTTCTTTTTTAATAGGCATGTGATTATGTAGATGATATTTGCTAAGCTTTTGATTTATTTGGAACCAATTAATAGCTGGCACTCAAGTTCTTTGAAAGCTCAAAACTTGCTATATTGGAAATTTTTTTATGGTTACTGAGTAATAAGGTCATGTATTATTGACATGGCTTCTGACACCTCTCCCATTTATTATTATTTCTTGTTAAATCACTTCCTAAGAAGGCTAGAGAATGTTTTCCATCTTAGATGGCATAGTTTATGTTGACTTTCTCTGGGAGAAGGCGAAATTCAGAGGAGAGAATGAAAAGGGTCATTTTTCTGTTGTTTACAAAGGCTGGAGGTGAAAGTTTTCTCTGGTGGATTGGCAATGGAATTAAATTAGCCTTTCATTGTGGGGATGTATTGTGTGCCAGGCACTGTGCAGAATTCGGGGGGGGGGCGGATTTCTGCAAGCTCTTGCAGGGGAGACAGGCCTGCTGCAGCTGGCAGTGCCGGAGGGATACATCACTGCTCTGAGCGGTGTGTTCAAGGGCAAGCCAGGGAGAGGCCAAGTCTCCTCACCCAGAAGCATAGAGAATCATTTCTCTGGAGGAGATAGCTTTAGGACTGGCCTAAGAGTAGGGCATCCCAACAGTTTACCAAAGGAAAAGAAGAGAAGCAACAAATAGCTACAGGGTGCATAGGGACATGATTTCCTGTGAGGCTACATGATGGCTAAGCTTAGGACGGGTATTGTCCTAAGCCAGAGCCTACATCTCTCTGTGCCATTGATTGGCTGTTTCTCCTCTTGGCATCATTGTCAGTCCTGGGATGGAGAGCCTTCCTGAGTATGCAGTTGAGCTGATCAAGGCAAATGGACGTAGATTTTAACTTCCTAAGAATGTAAGCTCTTAAATATGTCCAGAACCCCTCTAACAGTCTTCCAGGGAGTCTTTCACATAGCCTCCTGGTTGGGTAGGAGTTTGATGGGATTTGTTCTAGAAAAAGTCATCTTATTTCCCTGGTGATCAGGAAAATTTCCTAGAGCAAGTCACTCTTCCAGAGGTTTCTGTCCAGCGGAAGGGTGTGTGTGTGCATCTGTGTGTCTGTATGTCTGTGTCTGTCTGTTAGTCTGTCTGTCTGTGTATACAGGGTGGAGGGATCTTAGCTGGGGAATGAGAAGAGGCATTAGCTTCCTGACTCAAAACAGCAAATGCAGTCCTTCTTTGTTACAGGAGGCGATGTGTTCTGTATCAGAGGGCTCACTGTTGTGACTGAAATTTTTTGTTTTTATCTCTTCCAGGCATAAATGGGACCAGGTGAGGTCATGCTGTGGCTGCTGGAGGAATAGCCCATTTCCAGGTCATTTGCATGGGCCCTGCTGTGAAAGGAACCAAACAAGACCTTGTCAGACACTTCCTTCCTTCTCTTTGGTGAGCACTCCAGGCACAGCAATTGTCCCACTGTTGTTCTAATGTGTCCTGTCCTCCTCTTGCCAAAGCAAACAGCCCAGTCTCAAGCAGGCATCCTTTAGGCTCATCTGCCAGCCTGAACATGAACACAGGCAAAGCTGATGACAGCCAGGGTTCCCAAGGGACATGGGGCCTTACAGGGCCCAGCCCCCAGAAGCAGGTCCTCTCATGATGCTGGTGTCTGGGAGTGA
The DNA here is from genome assembly GCF_048164855.1 of Canis lupus baileyi. Taxonomy (NCBI): domain Eukaryota; kingdom Metazoa; phylum Chordata; class Mammalia; order Carnivora; family Canidae; genus Canis; species Canis lupus. Next base: position 76,331,551 of record NC_132841.1, on the reverse strand, counting down.
GCACCATGCCCATCACCCAGGACAATGCCATGCTGCACCTGCCCCTCCTCTACCAGTGGCTGCAGAACAGCCTGCGGGAGGGTGGGGATGGCCCAGAGCAGCGTCTCTGCCACGCAGCCATCCAGAAGCTGCAGGAATACATCCAGCTCAACTTTGCTGTGGATGAGAGTGTGGTCCCACCTGACCACAGCCCCCCAGGAATGGAAATCTGTACTGTGTACCTCACCAAGGAGCTGGGAGACACAGAGACTGTGGGCCTCAGTTTTGGGAACATCCCTGTTTTTGGGGACTATGGAGAAAAGCGCAGAGGGGGCAAGAAGAGGAAAACCCACCAGGGCCCTGTACTGGACGTTGGCTGCATCTGGGTGACAGAGCTGAGGAAGAACAGCCCAGCAGGGAAGAGTGGGAAGGTCCGACTGCGCGATGAAATCCTCTCCCTGAATGGGCAGCTGATGGTTGGAGTTGATGTCAGTGGGGCCAGGTGAGTGGGGGAGTGCCAGTTCCTACAGGGGCTGGAAGGGGGACCCCTGTGGCTCACTTGTGTCTGCTGCTCCAATCTGTACCTGCAGAGGGTTATGAGATCCACTCTGGTAAGAAGTCAGTGGCATTTATCCTATAAAGGGAAGATACACTAAGTAGAAGTACTGTGGTATTTGTATCTTTCTTTTTTGCTTCATTCTCTCTTAGAGAACTCAGACTCAGGGTATTTGCTTTTCTTCTGAAACTTGGATTAGAGATGAAAAAAAAATAGTACATGACGCAAGAGTATGAGAAATGTCACATTGAGTTAAACCCTCTTGTACTCAACCCAGCATCTCCCCTCCAGTTGGAACACCAAAGGTTGGGTCCTGGATATATTTCTATCTGCCCGTCCCTTGTCACCCTAGTCACAGACTCAAAGGCCAGAAGGACCTTGAGATGCTTAGAACTATCTCTGGACCACTAGCCACCCCTGCCGTCGCCCTTGTTTTCCCATCCTGGAAGATCCATGTGGATGATGAGTATATTTCTGTTTTTTACCTGCGTGGCCACATATCATGGCAGTAAGTTATGATTGGATTGTTGTTTCCCAGGTGACTCAGAGTCCCCAAGACCACCCTCAACCTCAGGGATTTACTAGAAGGACTCAAAGGACTCAGAAAAACTCAAGATTACAGTTTATTACAGTAAAAAGATACAGATTAAAATCAACAAAGGCAAAAGGTATGCAGTGGGGTCCAGGAGAGAGAATCAGTGCAGGCTTCCCACTCTTCCCACTGGTGGTCCTTCCCAGTAGATTGTACAGAAGACCTCAATTCTAGCAGTGATGTGTGACATCTGTAGAATGTTATCAGCCAGGAAAGCTCATGAGCCTTGGCATCAGGGTTTTTCTTGAGGGTCAGTCACCCAGACATGGAGCGCCCGTGTAACTGACCTTAGCTACTCAGAGTTCAGTCCTTGCAGAGTTCAAACTAATGCCACATGGCCCAATGCCCCTGCTGTAAATCACGTTATTAGCATAAACTATCTGGTATCATGCAGAATATTCCAAGGACATAGAGGTTACCTCCCAGGAGTTAGTCAAGAACCAGTCCTTTCTTTGAAGGTACATGGATTGAATACCCCAAATTTGCTGTGCTGACTCTTTATGGCACACCAGGGTTTTAGTATGGGTGTATATGGATGAGACAAAAAAAGAGAAGTTTGAAGATATTCTGAGATGCTTAACTTTTGTCAAGCCTTCAGGGGCTCCTGTGAGGAGGACTCCTATGTTCCAAGAAAAGAAAATCATGGAGACAGGGTCACCTTGAGAAGCAGAGTAACCTTCCAATGAGAAGACATCTAACCCAAGGAGACCCTGAAGGGAAGAAGCCAGAACAGAAGTACCTTAAGTTTAATATTTTTCTTCCCTTCAGTATCCTATCAAAGCTTTCCATTGGCAGAAACCAGCCAGAGGCCAATGGCAAGAGAGCCAGTTGAGACTGTCCATATGTGTCAACCTGGGGCAGAGGGTAGGGTGGAGAATGGTGGAGAGTGGACATGGAGTGGCAACAAGAAGTCATCAGGCACATATAGTGTGTTCTAAGTTTAAATGAGCCAATGCATGGAATAGTCCTAGCACAGGGCTGGCTGGCATGTGTGACTACTTAGTAGAGTCTCACCAATATTTCCTTTGGGCTGCCCATCTGACTGAAGAGATGTTCTTGGCTAATGGCTGAATCCTGAACTGGCAGTTATTGGGAGAAGCTTCATCTTCAAGGAGGGGTGCTGAAGAGAAATGATTCTTTCTTTCTTTCTTTCTTTCTTTCTTTCTTTCTTTCTTTCTTTCTTTCTTTCTCTTTCTTTTTGAAATGATTCTATTTAAAATTAGAAATTAATTGGGGATGCCTGGGTGGCTCAGTGGTTGAGCGTCTGCCTTTGGCTCAGGGCATGAACCTGGAGTCCTGGGATCGAGTTGCGCATTGGCTCCCTGCATGGAGCCTGCTTCTCCCTCTGCCTGTGTCTCTGCCTCTCTCTCCCTCTCTGTGTGTCTGTCATGAATAAATAAATAAAATCTTTAAAAAAAATAAAATTAGAAATTGTTCTTAGAAAAGAAACAGGACTGACCACTATAGTATTCACTGGTATGGAGAAGGTGACTCCAGTCCCTGATAGGTGGGTCCTTGGGGCTAGAAGCATGGATCAACATGGAGCTTGAGGCAGCCCTCCTAGAGCTGTCCCTGAGAGCCACTGCCTTTTGTAGCTGTCAGTTTTGAGGGGAGCCACTTTGGATGCAGAAGCAGAAGGAAGAGCATGGAGGAGACATCCAGTAGGAGAGAATAATAATGGTCAAGAGTTCCAGCTCTGGAGCCAGACAACTGTGCTGCCTCCTCAGGTTCCCACACTTGTAAGCTGGTTGACCTTGGAAAAGTCATCCCTCTTAGCCTTGGGTTCCCTGTCTATGAAATGGGAATGATAACACTATTGATCCAATGACTAAATGATGCAATAATGCATATAAAGGGCTTGCACTGTGTTTATTTTTTAAAAGATTTTACTTATTTATTCATGAGAGATGAAGAGAGAGAGGCAGAGACATAGAGAGAGAAGTCCTGTGGGACTCGATCCCAGGACCCTGGGATCATGACCTGAGCCAAAGGCAAGACGCTCAACCACTGAACCACCAGGTGCTTCACATAGTGCTCAATAAAATATTAGCCTCACAGTAACTATTCTACCTGGAGAGTGTTTGGAAAGACTGGGAGTTTCTTATCCAAGAGGTTGCTAGATTCTTTAGAATTTGGAAGAGTTTTCCCATACTGGATAATTTTTCTCATATCTGTTCAGGAAGCCCCTCCCATTGACTGCTTAAGGCTGTGGAGTCTTTAAGAGGCAAAGTTCTCTGTCCCAGGCACTGAAAGTATATCTGACCCTGAAATAAGAAGGCTTTCCAGCTACCAAGGGAGGATTCTTTGGTGATTTTAATTTATTCCTTGGAGGGAGTGATAGGATGATGCCCCCCCCCCAACCTTTTTTTCTAAGAAAGAATATACAGAAAAATAGAAAGATGATGGGCCCAGAGTCCTGACAGAAACTGGGACATAAGACTAGACTCCTTAATGGAGGCTCCCAGAAGGGGGCAAGTATGGTGTGATGGGGGAAGCAATGAACTGAGTCTGGGACTCTGGGTTCTCTCCACAGGTGTTCAAGCAACTAGCTTTGAGACCTCGGGTAAGAGTGTTGGGACGGAAGAGTGAGGGTGGGAGTGAGGTTAGCTGCATCTGCTTATGCTAACATATTAGGAGTGAATCTCTGAGACATTTCATTTGACCCGCCTGAGCTGGTTTTATCATTCTAGAAGTTCACAGAAGTGAAGCAGTGATGCGGTGATGTCATAGTGAGAGCTGAGAGACTCAGTCACTCTCCTCTGAGTCCCAGCTAGGAGTTGTACCTCATCCAACGCACCATCCATCCCACTTCTGTGTGGTCAGGAAGAGATATTTGGATGGATGTGGTCAGTAGGCATCTGGACTGAAATAGCTGAAGCTGATGGAAATAGGAGAAAAGGTCAAGGAACAGTTCTGTGGGATTGCTAATTGCTATGTCTGGGTGTTCTCAAATGTACCTGGGATTTGTGTTCATCAAATATGATAAGACATGCAGACAGGGAAATGACTGTCATAAAGGAAGAAGAATCCCCCCTGCTCCTTCCCTTGTGTTTCATTTTGAATTCAAAACTACCTTAGATGATGTTATAGTTTGAACTGTGTCCACCCACCGACCCACTACTGCCAAATTCATATTTTGAAGTCTTAAGCCCCCAGTACCCTTGAACGTGGCCTTATTTGGAAATAGTGCCATTACAGATGTAATTAGTTAAGATAAGGCTGGACACAGACACCAAGTGAAGATTATAGTTATGTTGCAACAAGCCAGGGAACCATCAGAAGCTAGGAGAGAGGCCTGGGACAGACCCTGCCTTGGTACCTCAGAGGGAGCATGGCTCTGCCAACACCTTGATCTCAGACTTTTAGCCTCTAGAACTTGTGAGATGAATTTCTGTCATTTAAGCCATTTCGTTTGTGGAACTTTACTATGGCAGCCCTAGCAAACTAATACATGTGGTATTTTGACCCTGTTGCCTATGGCTAGTCAATTATTCGGATGATTTCCTCCCTCACTAGAGTTACTCTGGAAACTAGAGAGCATGGTGAATGGTTTTGGAAGAGGATACTCTGAAAGTTGTGGGTGTTACGTGTGGGAGGAGCAGGTGCAAAATGTGGAAGATGAGGTCATGGTTTGCTTATTTTAAAAATTAGCTTAGAGTCAATCTGTAAACTTCATCCCCAGGGGAAAGAGCAGAGAATTCATAGCTATGAGTTTGACATCTTTCTGCACCCCAGAACCAGTTCCAAAGGCAAAGCTCTGACTGGCCCAAAATTACAGAGCCCATTCTGCTTTCTACTGGATGACACTCCTCAGGTCTGCAGTTTGCTTCTAGCCACCCCCACCTCTTCGGACCCTGCAGCCCTGGGAGCCCCTAATTCTTTTCAGTGGGAACAGCCCCATCTTGCAGGCGTAGCTGGTAACAACAACACACAGAGGAAGGTTTTTGTTTGCAAGCTCTTATCATACCTACTTTAGGGAAGATGGGATTTTCTGGAATGTTCTATTTACTTTTGTTTGGTGGAGGGAGAATTGGGAAGGTTTTTTAGATCATTTCCTACAAGGAATACTTTGTAACCCCAGTCCCTCCCTCCCTCAGCCAGCTTTCTATAAGTAAACCAGATCTGTTCCCTGAGGACAGATTGTTCCAAATTGGTAACAAAATATGGAATTAATTAAAACATAACCCACACAACAAAACAAGTAGCCTTTTCTGAAAAGTAAAAGGGCCCATGTTTCACTTAAAATGTATTTTCCAGGATGTGAACCATGACCAGACTTTTTTGTATATTAATAAACAGGAGGGGAGTATAGTGCAAAGAACATTGACCTCAGAAAGATGGAACTGGCTTCCAGGCCTACTTATTGGCTGTGTGACTTTGGGCAAGTTACCTCAGCCACAGGAGGTTGATGCTATTTCCCCAATAGGGCCATTTAGTGGATTAGATAAGGTGATTTAGTTGATGTCCTGAATAGGCATCTGGCGTATGGTAGATGTTCAGTCAAAGCTAACTTTTAACACCTGTCCTGGTCAGCCTCAGGTGATCTGAACCCACAGCACTGCATGCAACTGAGAAGAGGCCTTTGAGTTTGAGGGACAGAGGAGAGCCTCAAACTTTAGCAGTGCACTCGGCAGGAAAGAGAAGAGCCTTCAGATCAAATACTGAGCATCTGGGGATGGCGTGGGTACCAGCCAATTGGAAAGGATGCTGGTGCCTCCAGGAACAGAGGTCTGGAGCCAGAGTGCACCTTTGAGTTACTGGCAAGTGAGAAGTCTGTGTGATCCCAGGAGACAGGTCAGGGTGCTGAGCTGGCAGGAGGGCCCAAGGGGCTCTGGGCAATTGGCCAACTAGCAGAGGAACATTACATTACACACTGGGCGAGCTAACTGAATGTCAGCCCTGACCACACGTAACCTTCAGCACAGTACCCTTTGCCTTTAAATTGTGTGTAAAATTAAATTTAGGGTTGTTACAAGCTCAGACTCTGGTTACCCATAGCAACCTTGAGTTCTCTCTAGGTTATAGCAGATTTTAAACAGAGTGTCAAATGCTGCTAGAAGGTGTAACTTGGGGAAGTGACTGCAGGTGGTGATGTAGGAGATACAGAAAGGAAGAAATGCCAATTATACCTTTATAATATAGTCTCTGGGGCCATTTAGCATGAGCGTCCTGCCTACCTGAATATGCCCAAAGGCACCGGTGCTCTATTCAGGACTGTATATATAGCAAGAGGTGGCGTCGCGATGACCTAGACACATTCGGACAAGGTGAAATTATATTCAGCTTGCTGTTGAAGAAGCCTGAGAAGCGTGTAATACACTTTAGAAAGATTTCCATTACAGAAGGTTAAAAGGAAAACAAGTTTCAGCATTTAAAATTCAATTATCTGGAAAACTCGTCATGTGGAACAGCCCATTCCCCAAGGATGCCGTGGAAATGAAGCATTGCAGGACCTTACGTTTGTGCCCACTTCGTTCTCAGCCTGCTTTCCCCACACATGCTATTTCATTCCATGGCTGGTTTCTGGAAGAAATCCCAAAGTTCATCCAAGTCCAACCAAGAAGGAAACTGAGGCTCTGGGGCATGGCTTCCTGGAGTCAAGGACCTTCTTAAGAACAGGAACTAGAATTCAGGGCTGGAACTCAAATTCTAGAACTTTTTCTTCCACATTACCAGCAGTAACCAACGAAAGTCGATTTTTTTTGAGGCTTATTTATGACAGTCAAATAGAAAATCAAGGTTTTCTACATATTTCTATCTCATTCTCTAAGTGGATGGTAATTAAATCTAGAACCTTCTCAACAAGAATTTAACCTGTAGCAGCTTCATAAATGTATCATTGATGGCCAGCTGGTGGACTGGACAGTGGGAGCTTGATTTCCCTCAGGTCTTCAGGATGCTTTCTGGGCAAGGCTCTGGAGAATCTTCCACTGTTGCCTGCCATCTTGTGGCTGAAGTCGAGCATAGTGCTGGGAATTTTAGTTAAGTTCATTATTCATTAGGTTGTGTGGGTTTCTCATCTGTGCTGTTAGGATGGGGTTTTCAGCTTCAGCATCTGAGCCATGCCCGAGCAGCAAGTGACTCTGGAGCCATCTCTCTCCACTCCGTGCCTGGTGTCCTCATGCTGTCCCCGGGAGTTGCGCATCCCGGGTCCCCCCATGGCATGTCCTCTCCTGACACTCCTAGCCCTGGTCCTCAGGTCTCCCACAAGTAGATGAGTCATGATCTGATTAAACCCACCGTGCTAGGCTCTCCGTGTTGGATGGTGGGGGAAGCTGGCCTTCCCCAGTCTAACTCAATCCTCCTGAAATCAGAAAGCTTCAAGGAAAGGGAATAGCAGGGCCATGTCAAACACTACACTGGCCAGTGGGGGGAATTTTTTTTTTTTTTTTTTTTTTTTTTGAGAAAACTGGCAACTTTGGCATATCCTCAATCAGAGCCCATGGGTAATGTCCAGAGCCACTTATAAAGCAGCTTTTCACAGTCTGCTTAGGCTTTGGAGGGAAGAGATTACACAAAAGGAGGAGCTTTTCATGATTTAAAGGGGGTCGAGGTTCCAAAGCACCATCCAGAGATGCTCTTTCATTTCATCTCGTAGCCCTCTTCTCATCTGGTACCCCCATCAGAGCCTCCACTGGGTGGCTGACCTCACCCGTGGGGATGGAAAACCCCAGTCTCCCATTTAAGACACTGACTTTGAAACTTCTAGCATTACTTTTGGGAATTCTCGTGATTGTAATTGCAAACCCTAAACAGAAAAAAGACAAAAGCATCTTAGTGTGATTATAGAGTTACTGGCCTGACTTCATGCCTTTCTCTCCGTGGGCACTTCTGGGCCAATTTCAGCCATTTCTTGACCTCTACTGATTTTTTATGCCCAAGTGTTAAATAAATTATAAGCATTGGTATTCTCTCATTGTGAGCACCAGATGCCCTTAGATGACTCTAGAGTCTTTCTTATCCAAAAGGTCATTGACTTCCAAGCTTTGGCACCTTTTATGGCCCTGCTCCCTCTCAGTCTTGTGACTGTAGATGCAGGTAACGCATGGCCTGGCTCAGCTGTTCACAATCAACCTGTTTGCCAAGCACAGAGGTTAAAAGGCTTGAAATGCCTGTCTTTTGCTGTTCACCTACGGGTTGCTGCCTCCTTCTGGAAGGGAATAAGGTGTAATATTTTCAGGACCCAAGTATATATATCTTTGGCACAATTTATAATAAAATGGGTTTTAACAGTCATATAGATTTCTTCATGGAATTCTTCTCTGAAATCTGATCTTCCTCCTAAGATTTTGAGGGGTGAGTTGTTATACTATATTTCCCCTACACTAATGGTAATGAAGATGTGATTACTAGTGGCTTTTTGGATGACCAGGCTTATCTTTGTTGAAACGCACAAAGCAACATTCGAAGGTGTGAGGATCCGGGTTCTTTGCATCTCAGAGCCACAGAAATCTGGATGCAAGGATATCAGCAGTGATCTAATAGCTCATTCAGAGCTCGCTCTTCACCAGAGAAAGGATGATTCTATCATTTACAGCATCTCCTGGACTTGAATTTTGCCCATCTCCTTTTGTGAAGGGGAAAGGGGACAGAGGGCCAGGCTGTTTCCACTGCTGAAGTACATGTTTGCTCAGCCCTTAGGCTGGACTTGAAGGTCCATTTAAATTGGGCCAAGATTAACTAAGAAACTTTTGACTTTTGTGATCACAGATATACTTTCACAAATGTCCCTGAGGGAAGCTGAACTATTATGGGGAGAAGAAGGAGTGGGTGTCCTTAAAAATTCAGGCTCTGTTAAGTACAGGTCTCTCTCAAATAGCATGGCAAGTCTTGAGGGTTTGTTTTTTTTTCTTCCTGACTCAAGGGCTTTATTTGGTCCAGATGTCCATTGCTGTGAAGTCCTTGTCTGACCCAGCAGAATGAGCAGAGAGGACTTGGAATGGCAGTCACTAGAAACAGGTCATGCTTTGGAAGATCTGTTGCCCAGTGGGATGCCCAAGAAGATCCATGAGATAGGTGAAAAAATTATTAGCATCCCCAGATATATTTTTTATCTTAAAAAAAATTGAGCTTGACTAATATTTTAGATATGGTGGATCCTGGCATCCTTAGTCCATCTATATCTCAGAGTGTCCTGTGTCCTTTGTGGTATGTGATTTGTCCTGAGGGAAGAAGGAATGATCCACAAAGACCCCACTCACTGATTAATTCACTTTTTTTTTTTTAATTCATGAGAGGCACAGAAAGAGGGAGAGAGGCAGAGACACAGGCAGAGGGAGAAGCAGGCTCCATGCAGGGAGCCCGATGTGGGACTCGATCCCAGGCCCCAGGATCACATCCTGAGCCAAAGGCAGGCGCTAAACTGCTGAGCCACCCAGGGATCCCCAGATTAATTCCTTTTGACTTAATTCAAGGAACTGCAGTTTCTGTAGGCTCACTCAGTGAAATACGTTTATGGATTAAATTATTTCATTTTAATTAAATTAAACTTTAACAAATGGACACATAAACTAAAATTCTCCAGGGGAAAAAAAAAAGAGGATTAAAAATAAGATAAAGAATGCAGGTGTAGGCCAACCATAAGAAAATGGTTGGGTTGACCCTTCTTAGCACTGGTATATGCTCAGCAGCAAGATGTGGTAAAACCATGATGATCTATTCAGATTGACAAGAAGTCAGACTAAAAAATTAAAATTTGAAGCTACAAGAGACAATATGAAATACAAATTTCTAGCCCCTATCATTAAAGAAGATCCTCACCGTAAGCATAGATTGTGCCTTGAGATAATACTTAATGATGCGATGGGGCCATCATAATTAGGAAGATATTTAAAATCTAAAGATCCACAAAATGAAAACAAATAGTTTAAAATGTTTTAGCAATGTTTAAAATTATGCAATACTAAATCTAGTCCAGAATTCTACTAAACTGAATATTTAAAAGCCTATTTGGAATTTTTCTTACTTATTCGTTTAAGACAAAAAGTCACATCATTAAGAAAATGCTCATTCTTCCTTTTACTATATTGTAAAAAAAAATAGCTGTAATAACCCATGGAAAACAATATAACTGCAAAATAAAATGCCTGATTTTGTCAGCAAATTCCGTTGGAAGATGCATAGAAACATTGCTAAAATTTTAAAGAAACAGTATGCAGTGTGGGAGGTTTGCTAGGCAGTTGGAGGAAAGTACTGCTGTTTCTCACATGTTCCAAATAAGGGTATTTGCTTGATTCTGTTTCAGTAATGAAATGGAACACCTACTTATTTGTGAGTCACTAAAGGACCGAGATACCAAAAAAGATATATTTTCAAAAGTCAATGACTTTGTTAGTTAAAATAATGCTTTATGGGAAAATTATGTAAGGTAACAGCTGCTTTGACTAGAATAAAAAAGAATTCAGAGTAAGGTTACAAAAATAGGCCAGCACAAGAAATTGATTCACTTATTGGTCCTAGGAGAGTTAATGCAGCAAAGAAGCTAGAAGTGAAGACAGAAGTGCCAGAAATGCCAGCAAATGTCATCAATATGGTTAATTTCATAAAAATACAACCTTTAAAACCAGTTGAATTTTTACTCTTCTCTGTAATAAGATGGGGAATAATCATGAAAATGTTTTGCCATAGAGAGGTCTGATGTTTATTTTGAGGCACAGTACTTAGAGTAGTCTCACTTAAAGAGGACTGTGTGCTTTCTCTTCTACAAAAAAGACAAGTGTTTCAAATTGGCCCACCTCATCTATGAAAACAAGTGGTTTTCAATGACCTGCTTTCTGGAGGCTATTTTTTGTAAACCAAACACTCATAACCTGTTTCTCCAATGTCAAGGTAATGTTGTATCAACAAGAGAATAACTGCTATTTGAAAGAAACTCATGCTATGAAAAGAGCATTTTCAAAATGGATTTTTAGAAATGTTTCCCATTTATATGACTTTTTTTTACAAAAAAACTATTTGTCAACAAAATATTTCTTAGTATATCTGAACTTTTAAAAGCAAAATTTTCTATTTTTATTTTATTTATTTTATTTGTTTATGTATTTTTTTTAAAGATTTTATTTATTTATTCATCAGAGAGAGAGAGAGAGGCAGACACAGGCAGAGGGAGAAACAGGCTCCATGCCGGGAGCCCGATGTGGGACTCGATCCCGGGTCTCCAGGATCACACCCTGGGCCGAAGGCGGCGCTAAACCGCTGAGCCACTGGGGCTGCCCAAATTTTCTATTTTTAAATCTACCAAAGAATTTTAGAGAACTTATGTGTTTAAAAACTCTTTTTAAAAGACAGTACCTTCCAATGACTTTGAAGAAAGCTCAACCAAGTTGAAAATTAACACAAAATCTCCACCCAAACCATAGTACGAGTGGTGGGTAGTATTGGAAAATAGAAATGATCATTGATGAAATCCTGCCCTACTACACTTCTGTATATCCTTGTGAGATATCTTCAGCTAAGTCAGCCCTTAAAATCAACATCCATTTATTCTGAATTTCAACCAAACTTGTGAATGATCACATCCCAGAGTGTTGAGTATTTGACAATCTTGAAGTATATTTAACTGTATAGCTTTTCCTAAAAATAATATTGGCTTTATAGAATTTATTTTACTAAAGGTAAAAAATTTCTAAATATTGAGTGTTTCATGTTAGATGCATCTTTTAAAATACTTTGTTATATATGTTTTAAAATGTATATAATGTACGAGTACAATAGTACATGCATGCATTAAATAAACACATCTATTAGGGGTACATGATCATATTCTTTTTTTTTTTTTTTATACTGAGAGGCATGAGAAGTCAACATTTCTAGAGCAGTCATCTCATAGATACTGAGTTTATCCCTGCCTTCCTAAGGAAATGTCCCCTTTGAGATTTGTTGGGATCTAGATGCTTTCACCAACCCCGTGGCCACCATTTCTCCTCATTTGGCTCTCCAGAAGGCTGGTTTCTCAGGGCTCTGCAGGCTGGATCCCCTTCCTAAGCTCTCCCAGTTCCTCCTCACTCACTTCCCAGGTCTGAACCCAGAGTCACACCATGGGGTGTCCTGGCTAGCCATCCCACCAAACACAGACACCCTGGCTCCTCTCCTCTCATTCCTCCTGCTAACTGCCTCCTCCCTGGACCATTTGGTGAGCTTTCTTTGGCTCATTAGTCTTCTGTTTACTCATTTCAGAGCAACATATTTATAAAGCTATTACTTAATTCTTCAGGCACCCAGTCCCTCCCCCATACTAATCTTTATTTATTTCAGTGGCAACATTAAAACATTGAAATAGCATTTTAAAGGAATTACTTGCAATTCCCCTACACTAATTCTCAGTTAATTTGATTTTTCTGTGTTAATGTCTAATCTGTGACCATGTGAATATAGTCCTGTCACACTAACTCAACAGATTTGTCTGTTTCCATCTCATCTACATTCATAAGCAATGTATTTTTTAGACTACCTTTCTTAATATTTATTTCATTTCATTTTATTTATTTTTTATTTATTTCCATTTTAGAGAAATGTGTGCACATGGGGAAGTATTTGAATACAACAGGACAGTGGGTAAGAAGTATCCCTGGTTCAGTACCCCTAGCTGCACCGCAGTGCCTCAGTCTATTATTAGTTTGTGGGTATCTTTCTAAAAATTCTGTAAGCCTCAGTAAGTTCTCTATTTCACTTTTATATAATAGGGATACACTATTCTGCGTCTTAACTTTTTTGTTGTTCTTAAAAATCTTAGAGATTGTTTCAAATCAGAACATGTTACATTCATTCTTTTTAACAGCTGTATGATATTCCACCAAATGGTTCTAATATGATTTATTTAGTCATCAGTTGATGGGCATTTTCATTGTACAATCTTATTTGTGTCGACGATTCTGCAAGAAATTTTATGTTGATGTGTCTTTATGTATTGTACATTAATGTACATGTACATTTGTGTGAATAATAAATTCCTAGAAGTGGAATCCTCAAACAAATCACATTTTAAATTTTTTAGTCACATTGCAAATTGCTTTACCCAAGAAGCTACACCTAACTGTGTCCCCTCTGAAGTATATAAAAGTGCCGTTTTCCCCACACTTTCTTCAAAATCTCAGTAGACAAATACAAATGGCTCCATATGTTCTTTATCTGAACATAACTGAGAACCAGGTGCCACAAAGATACTCAATGATGCCACAGTTCAAATTGGTCAATATGGGCAGCCCCAGTGGCTCAGTGGTTTAGTGCCACCATCCCCCCCAGGTGTGATCCTGGAGACCTGAAATTGAGTCCCACGTCGGACTCCCTGCAGGGAGCCTGCTTCTTCCTCTACCTATGTCTCTGCCTCTCTCTCTGCGTCTCTCATGAATAAAATCTTTAAAAAGATTGTATTTAATCAATAGAAATATAGCTCACTTTGATGGTTTTAATTTCTATTTATTTGATTGAGTTCAACCATTTTCCCCTAGTTTTTTATTTTTATTTATTTTAAAATATATTTTATTTATTTATTTAAGAGAGAGAGAGAGAGATACAGACACAGGCAGAGGGAAAAGCAGGCTCCATTCCATACAGGGAGCCTGACGTGGCACTGGATCCCGGGACTCCAGGACCACACCCTGGGCTGAAGGCAGCGCTAAACCGCTGAGCCACCCAGGCTGCCCCCCCCCTAGTTTTTCAAATTTTGTTTTTACCTATTGTCTATTCATGCCTTTTGTCTACTATCTGGAATATGCATTTAGGTGTTATAGATCTTTTTTTTTTTTTTAGGTGTTATAGATCTTAATCCTTTTTCCCTATGCGGTTAAAATTCCCCTGAGTCTTTTAAAAGATTATTGCTATGACTATGTAGAAGTTTTAACTATTGCTAAGGATGAGTCTGAGATTTTTTCTTTTGCAATTTATTTTTTTTATTTAAATTCAATTTGCCAGCATATAGTAAAACACCCAGTACTCATCTTATCATGTGCCCTCCTTAATGCCCATTGCCTTGTTATCCTATCCCCCTACCTACCTCCCTTTCTTCAGCCCTTTGTTTCCCATAGAGCAATTTCTTTTCACGTTTTTCAAATCTTAGGACATTACCATCTTCCCAAAGACCAGAGCCTTTCTTCTATCAGGTTTCCTGATCAGATTTTAAATTTATCTTTATAATTTAAAATTTAATTTAGCTGGCATTTATTTTTATGTATACTGAACGTTTTTATCTAATTTTACTAAATTGTGTTATTTTCCAGATACCACTTATTAACAATTTTGCTCAATTAATTTGTGAAGCTTGATTTATTATGATATACATATACACGTACACACATACACATATGTACACACATTTCTATTTTAAGATGCTCTATTTTTGTTCTTTTTTTTCTATTTTTGTTCTGATCTATATGTCTATTTTTATGCTTATCACACAGTATTTTGATCATGTTATAATATCTAGTAGTGTTAGTTACCTCCTTCATCTCAGTGCTAAAGGTTTTTCTGATATTATTTGAAATTCTTACCCATTAATTGTCTCAAATTATCTTGAGTCATGATGCTGAGTTTCTTTCTTTTTTTTTTTTTAAGATTTTATTTATTCATTTATGATAAAGAGAGAGAGAGAGAGAGAGGCAGAGACACAGGCAGAGGGAGAAGCAGGCTCCATGCTGGGAGCCCGATGCGGGACTCGATCCTGGGACTCCAGGATTGCGCCCTGGGCCAAAGGCAGGCGCCAAACCGCTGAGCCACCCAGGGATCCCCTGATGCTGAGTTTCTAAAGGGAAAACACTGTGCTCTCCATTATGGCTCACCCATCCTTCTATGCTAAGTTCACATTCCCCTCCATGAAATTTTTCCTTCTTCCCCTCCTGGGAATGGCTTGCCCTATACACACACATAATCTACTTTCATGGGTGTAGTAGGTGGGATTCTAAGATGACCCCCAGGATTCCACACATTCCTATATTGTATGCACCTCATAACCCCCAGGACTGTAAATTTGGTGAATTTTACTTCTATGATCAAGTTATGTCATAAGACACAGTTGACTTTAAGAAAGGGAGATGATCCAGGTAGGCCTGACTTAATCGCATGAGCCCTTTAAAATTAGAAAGTGTTCTCTGGCTGGTAGCAGAAGGGACAGTCAGTGAGACATGCTCCAGCTGACCTGGAGAAAAGCAAATATCCATGCTGAGAATGGGCAATGGAAAGCTACGATGTCTACAGAGCTGAAACCAGTCTCCCGTTAACTCTAGCAGGACAACAGAGAGACCTCCGTCCTATGGCTGTAACAACTCTGCCAACAACCAGTGAGCTGGTTGAAAGAGGCCCACGGGCCTCCAGTGAGATTGTTGACAGCCCAGCCAATGCCTTGATGACAACCTCACAAAACACTGAACAGAGAGCCCTGCCATGCTCTGCTGTACATCTGCCCGACCCAAGTGGAAGCTCACACATGGCTGTTGCTCCAAAGCCTCTACATCTGTGGTTATTTGTTACACAGCAACAACACAGTGGCAATGCACACTAGTACTTACTGTCATGTCATTTACTAGTCATTTCACGTGGAAATCTCCCCTGATCAGGTTATAAACTCCCTGGGACCGAGACCTGCCCTGGGGTTTCCTCTGCATCAGCCATGTATCTACCTTGCCCTCAGGGCTGCACTGGGAGGCCAGGTGGGCTTGGGCGTTCACAG
Organism: Canis lupus baileyi; assembly: GCF_048164855.1. NCBI lineage: Eukaryota > Metazoa > Chordata > Mammalia > Carnivora > Canidae > Canis > Canis lupus. Next base: position 76,315,765 of record NC_132841.1, on the reverse strand, counting down.
CCAGGCTTTAGAATCACACTGCCCAGGCTTAGATCTTAGTGCAAACTCTCCAAGCATCGTTCCCTCATCTTTAAAATGAGAATAAAATGCATGGGACAAATTACTGAATAATACACACCCATTGTTATCAGCAGCTATTTTTGAAGGTGGGAGGTGAAAACAGGATGGAATTGCAAAGGAAGGTTGTAAGGATTAAATGAGATGGTGCTTCCAAAGCTCTTGGTGGAATGCGTGGTACCTGGTGAACTCTATAAACATAAGCTCATCATTACTAGAAAAATGGACTTCTTGAAGTGTTTTCTGCAGTTCTATATATGCTAGATTTGTTTTGTGCCATGTGATCCTGACACTACCTCCCTCCCCCTACACACACACACACACACACACACACACACACACACACACACTGGCTATCCAGCAAGGTTGGATAAACTAAATCCAGCCACTAGACGTGACTGGTAATCATTTTGTCTCCTGGGAATGTGGAATCAAGCCAGTGAGAGACCAAGCTGCTTAGCTATTTGAGATGAACTGAAAGGTCAAACAGAGTCAGGTCCGGAATCATGTCCTGAGAGAGCCAGAGCCACATATCTGACGGGACAGAAGGGCAGACATCAGGAGGAAGCTCGTCCCTTTCATCCCTTTAGAGGAACACAAGAGTGGACAGGGCTGAGAGACAATGTCCCCAGGGAGAGAGGGATGGGACAGGAGTTTCCGGGGGCTTGGGGGCTTGCAGTTCCCAGCACCAGTTCCCACGGTGCCTAACTGGACTCGTTTCCAGATTTGTGTCCCTGTTTGTATCCCTTGCAAACAAATAAGCCCTGCCCAAAAGGCTGATGGTGAGTGACAAGTCAGTCAGGTTCTAGTAAGTTCTAAGACACCAAACTTGAGTGCTGACTCTGCATAAATACACAAGAAAATTAAATTGTGTTTCTCTTTGGTCTTTTTCCAAACTTTCAACTGTCCGTACAGTTGAATTCCCAGTGGCCTCTGGAGGGCACTATTCAATTAAGTTTTTTCCGCAGTAGTGCATCCACACAGAGAGAGCTGTTAAGAAAAGGGTGTTTGAAATAATAGTTACCATTTACTAAGTACCAACAACTTGCTAGCCCCTGTGCTGGTTGCTTTCCATAAATTGTATCCTAAAGAATCACAATTCTTCCCTGCAATTGTAGATTATTCTCTACCATTGTAACTTGTTTCGCCAGGTATGTTATTAACAGGTGTCAAGCACAAGGAAAGCTTCTTTTTCTCTTTTAATGAAGTTATAGTTTCTGATGGGAACTCATTCAAGTTTAGTCAGCCCTCCTCTACTTTATGTACTTGAACAAAATTTGCATTTTTATGGGCATGTAATTCTTAGAAAAAGAATTTAACATGGTGTGGTATTACAAAAACAAGGGGAAAATACTTGGTTGCCAGAGGTATAAATTACCTGTGTCCCTCTTCTCTCCCAGGGGTGAGGTATTTCTTGTCTCTTACCTTTGGCCACCATACCCCCTAGATAACTGTGTTGGCTTCAAGCCAGGCTGATGGCTGCTAGCGAGTGGGAGCTGTGGTAGGGGAGGGGTTATTGCTTTTCTCTACCTTGCTCAGTGCTGCCATGAAGGGTAGGAATGAGGTTCCAGACCTTCTCAGAGCCTTCTGACAGGTCTGAAAACTGTCCCATCTCCATTACTTTTCTTCTTCTTCTTCTTCTTCTTCTTCTTCTTCTTCTTCTTCTTCTTCTTCTTTCTTCTTCTTTCTTCTTCTTTCTTCTTCTTTCTTCTTCTTTCTTCTTCTTTCTTCTTCTTTCTTCTTCTTTCTTCTTCTTTCTTCTTCTTTCTTCTTCTTTCTTCTTCCTTCTTCTTCCTTCTTCTTCCTTCTTCTTCCTTCTTCTTTCTTCTTCTTTCTTCTTCTTCTTCTTCTTCTTCTTTCTCCTCTCCTTCTCCTTCTCCTTCTTCTTCTTCTCTTCTTCTTCTTTTTTACGACATATTTAAAAAACCTGTTTATTAGATGTTATCAATGTCAATAAAAGTGTTTAGCAACTATTACCCATATGAGCCATATGCATTACATATACTCTTCTCATTTAATTCTTACAACAAGGCAAGAGGTAAGTAGTATTATCTCCATTTATAGATGAGGAAATTTAGACTGAGAAAGATTAAGTAAACACACCTGCGAGAAACAGCCTGGAATTGAGCCCAGGTTTACCATGATGCTCTGCAGTTACTGCCTATCCCCCAAATAGCATGTCTATTCCAATAGAGAGCACTGTCATCCCAATGGATAGTATATCCACTTCCCAGTAAGGAGTACATAGTAATAATTCTGTAAATGGCTTTCTGGCCAGTGCTTCTCAAGCTCCTTGCTCATTACTATCTCCCACCCCTCTTTACTGTAAATGGGAAGAATTGGAAGTCAAGTCAGGAAGTCTGGTTCTAGACAGTTTCTTAATCTCTCTACTTTTTTATTCACATAAGGATATCTGTTGACCATGTACTATGTTTTAGCCCTGGTTCTGCCTATTAGGGAAATAGTGATATACAAGACATACAATGTCCCTAATTTTATGATGCATGCACCCGTGCCTTAGAAAATTGCCTTACCTTTGGAGTAGGGTAGTATGATTGATAATAAAATGAAGAAGTTTTTGAAGTAAACTTTATTGTTTTACAACAGCTTTATTGAGATATAACTCATATACTATAAAATCCACCCTTTAAACGTGTACAAGTAAGTGGTTTTATATATTTACAGAGTTGAGTATCAACAATATCTATTTTTGGAAAATTTCATCATTCCAAAAAGAGCCCCATATCCATTATCAGTCATTCGCCATCTCCCCCATCTCCTAGCCTCTGGCAATCACTAATGTACTTTCTATCTTTAGATTTGCCTATTCTGGATATTTTGGTATGTGGTCTTTTGTGACTGGCTTCTTTCATTTAGCATAATGCTTTCAATGGTCATCTGTTTTGGGATTCCCGGGTGGCTCAGTGATTAAGCGTTTGCCTTAGGCTCTGGGTGTGATCCTGGAGTCCCAGGATCGAGTCCCACATCAGGCCTGCTTCTCCCTCTGCCCATGCCTCTGCCTCTCTCTCTCTCTCATGAATAAATAAATAAAATCTTTTTTAAAAAGTATAAAAATATGTTCATCTATTTTGTAGTATATTTCAGAACTTCACTCCTTTATATTGCCAAATAGTATTGCCTAGTATGGCTATACTACATTTGTTTATCCATCAACTGATGGGCACTTGGGTCATTTCCACTTTATCACTATTGCAAATAATGCTGCTGCAAACACTGGTGTACAGTTTTGTGTAGATTTATGTATTCAATTCTCTTGCATGTATGCTTAGGAATAGAATTGATGGTCATATGGCAACTTCATGTGTAACTTTTTGAGGAACTGCCAAACTTTCCAAAAGGACTGTTTCATATTACTTTCCCACCAGCAGTGTGTGAAGGTTCTAATTTATCTTCAGTCTTACCAACATTGTTATTATCTGTCATTATTACACCCATTCTAGAGTGTGAAATGATATTTCATCATGGTTTTGATTTGCATTCCCTAATGACTAATGATGTTGAGCACTCTTTCATGCATTTTTGGCCATTTGTATCTTTGGGGAGATGTCTATTTAAATCTTTTGCCCATTTAAGAATTCTATCAGTTTCCTTTATTTGTTGTTATTGAATTTTAAGAGTTCGGTACATACTCTTGATATACAAGTGTATGATTTGCAAATATTTTTGCAGGCAGCTACAGATGTTAAACAATTGTCACTGATTGTTTTCAACAAATAACCTCGGAATAAGACTGTTCTGAAAAATGGAGATTTTCATAGAGTCACCAGATAGGTCAAATACTGACAGTTCCCTGGGGATGGAGATTTTACAGGTCTTCAAACTTTTTCTAATCCAGTGGCAGCTAAGCTACTTATTTCCACAGCTACCTTAGTTATTAGGCTGTTGATTTGCAAGGCCCTGTGGAGCAGGGAAGAAAGGGATGGGAATAGTAGAAGTTAAAATGCCACAAACCTCACTGTGCTTACTGAGATTCAGTGATTTTTCTTGAATAAATTCTTCTTAGGCTGCGTCAGGTTAATTCTCAGAGTTCTGAAAAAGTTTTTTTTAAATAAATTTTTTCCAGTGTTCTTGTCACTTTTATGGAGGAGTAGATTTTTTGGATATTTTTATTCTATCATTCCAAAAGTGTTTTCTCCAATAAGCTTTTCTTTTTTTGAAAGTATAACATACATAAAGAAAAAGGCACAAATCATAAATGTTCAACTAGTGAATGTTTATATTAACCATCACCTAAATGAAGCAAAAGAACTCTACTGGCACCTCAGAGCTCTCCCTCACACTCCTTACCAGTTATTAACCAACTCTTACTTAACCAAAGTAAAATGGTATTAATCATTGCAAGATAACATCCCTGTCTGGTACCATCAAGGTTTTTCCCAACAATCTGTTTTACTCTAATTGTTCAAATTTCCCCCCAAACCACCCCCTTAATACATTTAATCTAATGGCATTTTTCTTTATTTTACTTGTTACCTTTATCTTTAAATTTTTTCAACTTTTTAGTTTTTGTAATAATTAGCCTACTTGGGGACCTACTTATCTCTGTCAAATCCCTCCTGCCCTCCAAAATTCTTCTATGATTACACTGATTCTCCCATCACTAAACCAGGCCCTGGAGTGTTGGCTGTAATTCTTCTCTATCTCTTTTACCAAGACTTGCAGACACACTTGATCATCCACATAAACATAGAAGCTAGAATCTCTTCAGGATAAAGTTAGATGAATTTACATGGGACTTTTGCACGATGTCTAAATGTTCTGATTTGTACAGATAGAAGGGCAGTTTCTCAGAGGCTTTTGGAGAAGTATTATGCTTCTATTCAGATTTCTTTGCTTTTCCTGACCAGCTTCTTCAGCTTATGCAGAGCTATATAGTAGCACAGCTCAGACTCAATGTTTATATTCTGAAGTTACTCATTTTAAGGAATTTCCTGAGTGGGAAAGGAAGGGGCATGAAGGCCTTCCTTCAGGCAATTTCTGAGGTGTGGGCACCCAGTCCATTGCATCGTTTTTCATTATCATGGATCATTACCCAGTAGCAAAGGAGATGTACTGATGGAGGCTGAAACAAGATGTTGTGTGTCACAGCGATATGGACATTTAAGAGTAATTGCTTGGGAAGTGAAAAGGGGTCAAAGTAGTTGAACTTAACGGTCCAAGGAGTAACCAAAAGTTGGGAAAACCTGTAAACTGAAAATGTTGGGCAAAAATAAAAGACTTGAAATACCTAATAAAAGTGATTAAAAACCAATGTTGACTTTATAAGGAAATTTTCATCATAATAGAAGACAAGATTGCTTTAAAAGAGAAAGAAGTCAAATTTTACAAAATCCAAACTAAAATATATGTATATATATTATATATATATGATCTATATAAAAACTATATATATATGGTTTTATATTTCCTCTACAACCTTTTGCCATGAGGGATGAGTAAAATTTTAAAAAGCAAAACAGTATGGTGCTTCCTCAAAAAAATGAAACTAAGCAAATTTAATTCTAAAATTAGAATTACCATATGACCCAGAAATTTATTTTAAGGTAGCTACCCAAAAGAATTCAAAGCAGGGACTCAAATAGCTGTATGTACACCAGTGTTTATAGCAGCATTATTTACAATAGTGAGAAAATAGAAACAACCCAGATGTCCATAAATGAATGAATGGATAAATAAAATATGGTATATACATGCGATGGAACATTATTTGGCCTGAAAAAGTGTATTTGTTTGCTACAACTTCCAAGAACCACAGACTAGATGGCTTAAAGAAGAGAAACTAATTTTTTCATAATTCTGGAGGCAAGAAGCACCAGAAACTAAGCCATGTTTTGTTGCCAAGAGGAGAAAAGACCTGCAAAAGTCTCCCTCTACCCCTTGCCTCTTTCCCTAAGAATCCCTAGGTCTGGAGAGAATGTGTCCAATTGGAGTGACTGCCCGTTCAATTGTTAGCTAACCACTTATTTCCAGGTTTGAAGATATAGAATAGGATGTACTTATGCTCATCATTTTTAACCAATATACCTTTTGAGACAAGGAAAATAATAAAGAGCTTTTGCTTAAAAAGGGTTCCTGGAGTTTAAACACAGCTGCTTTCATGACAAAACATCAGCTTAAAGATGAAGTGGCAAAGTTTCTTGAATTTGTGGACACCCTCCAAAACTGTTTTTGGATCATACAACAGAAATAGAAGTTAGAGAAATGGCTCTAAGCTGGGACTTCATAGTGACATCTTCATGCACATCTTTCTGCTCCCTGGTATATTTTACAGTACTCACTCTTGGTGATTTTTTCATTTTGGTATTTCAAACCTAAAAGGTGGTGGGTGACCACAGCTTGTGTAGAAAAGAAAAAGTTCCTTGACTGGGAAATATATCTTTAAGAGATTTATTTCATTCTGTTACTAGTAGTTGTCCTAAGTAAGGAGTGATCAAAAAGAAAAAAAGAAGAAAAAACCCTGAAGTCTTCAGGAATATTTGCTTTTCAGAAATGTCTGCTGGCATTTCATCTTTGACAAGCCCAATCAGATGGACTCAATGCTCAGTTGCTTTTGAAGCAAAGAAAGAATACTCTGTGTGTTATGATTTAGAGCAAGACAGTTAATTCATGTCATTTTTATGCTTGCCTCCTTCCAGTGGACACAATCCAAAGATAATACAGCAGAATGGTGGTCACCGATGTGCGTCATTGATCCAGTCATTTCCATGAGAGACCATAGCAAGTTATTATCCCTCAAATGTCTTCTATACCTTTCTTCTCTGTACTGTTCTATTTAATCTTTTTTAAAGTTTATTTTTAGCCTGAGGACCCTGCCTCACTGACCAAGTGGTAAGAGTTCATCTAGGGACAGTTACAGAAACTAGCTCATCTTCTCCTTCACTGATTTCTAAAGCTGATGTTTAATGTTCCATCAATGGCAAAAACCAGAGCTTCAAGGTCTTGGGTTGAGTGGGCATCTCTAACTAGCACAGCATCTAACATATCACGAAAGCTCAGTAAATGTTTGTTGGATAAAATAAATGATTCCTCTTAAAATGGAAGTCTTGGGTTTGTGCATCTTCTGTTGCTGGTCTTGAGTCAGTCCCATTATTTCTGGCAGGAGCGTCAATCATTGAGAATGCAGTCTTAAACCCCAGTGGTTCCAGATTTGCAATTTCCATAATTGTCCACCTAAAAATAAATGGAAATATTATATGTTGTGTGCTTTTTAATTTGCTGTGTTTGCAAAAGGCGTTCTCTATTAGTGTTCCCAATTTACCAGTCTGACTTCTATGTTTTGAAATAGATTAACATGTATCCTTACAAAAAATAGTATGCTGATGGCATTTGGGTAAGCTTGTTTCAGTCTTTTCTCCATAAATGAGTAGTAATTTCATTATTTTTTCAAAAGCAAAAAAGCATGATTTTTGCACATTTCCACACTCAATCTAAATCCTCCTTTCTCTTAAAACCTCTTCTTTTTTGTCTTCTGATAAAGACGGAGGAATAGGCAAAAGCTTTTATGATCACCTCTGGAAATTCTATTTAGAGAAAGGTATCTAGTCTATTTAGGATTATTAAAATGATATATGTTAATTCAGCTTTGAAAGAAGAAATACATACTTGAATTAACTCCCAATAAATACTTATGTTTAATAATAGTAATAATAATCTATATTACAATAAGAATCTATATTGAGCTTTCAAAAAGAATTTATTCCCCTTAAAATTCAGACTATTATGTCTTTGGTGTGCATTCTTGATGCTGACCTAGCCCAAAACATTCATTTTGCAGATGAGTAGTTCAAGCCTACTAGGTTAAGTGACTCCCTCCAGGTCTTAGGGAATTTATGGTGCCAAGAGAAGCAGCCTGGCCTCCAGACTCTCAAGCTGTGGCTTTCTTCCCAGGGAATAGCAAACTCTTGCCTGCCAGCTAAGGATGAATTTTACATTTTTAAAAGGTCATAAAGAGAATGAGACAGACACCATATGTGGCCCACAAAGCCTAAAATACTTACTCTCTGGCCCTTTACGGAAAAGACTTGCCAATCTCTACTCTATACCATTTTGGAGATAAAATGTTCACAGCCTTACTCTAGGGCCGATGCCTGGAGAATTTGAGTTCAAAGTGAAGGTGATGGTGGAGTTGTTTGGGGTCGACTTAACTGAGCTAGTGCTGCATTTCCCGGAAGTCTTCCTTGCACAGTTCTGGGTTAGTGCGGGCCATGGGAGGCCTTAGGCACGAGAGGCCTTTGGCATGAGATTTGGAACGTATGTGTGCATGTGTGCACGCAGGTTAGTATGGAGTGCTGGGCACCATCTCTGATAATTCACCTTTTTGGAGTGGTACAGCAGCTGGACCTCTGCCTCCCAGCAACTCCAGGTTTCCTCTCCCAGGCCAGGGAAGAGAGGTGGTTCCACCAGCCCCTGGTCTCCTTGTCCAGCTCCCCTAATGCCTGGTCCAGAAGCATGTTCAGCTCTAATGCAGGTCAGTAAAATCATCCAAGTTGGAGGGTGAGGCGAGGAGGTAGGTTCTTGTCCCTTCTCTTGGGTCTAGCTCTTCCTTACATTTTTGTGGGCCCTGGCTCTCCCCACTTTCCTTGAGTATTTCCTTCTGGGTTGCTTGCCCTGCCGACTTTCAGGTCCTGCCCCAAACAGAGAAGCAACAGCCTTACAAGTTGATCTGACTCCCACAATTGTGTGAGGTCAAATCCCTATCAGACATCCCATGTTATGTATTGGTCCTGGTGGTTCTGCTTCTCTGATCGAACCCTGACTGATACCGTAGCTCAAAATAAAGTGAGTCATGAGTCAAGACTAAAGAAGATAGGAAGAAAGGCTTAAAAAAAAAGAGAGAATGAGGGAGAATATATATATACATATGGTGTCTGTTAATTCTGGAAACATGGATAAAATGTACAAAATTCTGTCAAGGACATCTTCAATCTGTAAAAAAGAAAACACTAAAAATAATATTTTGTATTTTCAGACTTTATGGACTGTGGGTATATTTTAGACTCTGGAAACCTGTGGAGCTGGAAATGCTATCCAGAGTGATTTGCATAAGCTTGTGGCCCCACCAGCACAGACAGTCTCAGGTGTCTGGAATCAGAGTCTAGAAGACTTTGATCATTAATCTCACTTTTCTACTTTGAAAGTCATCAAAATTCAAACAGGTAAACAGTCATGCAAATGAACAGGTGAGTTTTCTAAAGCTTATATGGAGACGTTGCTCTATGAAATTAAAGAGAACAAAGTCTAGGACAACAAGTTGTCTCTGTTTTCTTCACAGGTTCATGGTTTTTAGTGCTAGTTTTACAATGGTGGTTTTTCATTGATTTACTAGTCTGATGTTGATGCAAATTTGGCTATCCTATCTCCCTACCACCTTCATGCATCTAGCCCAGCCACCGTAATTCCAGATAATTTCAAGTCTGAGCATTCCCAGGAAATCAGGTCTATGAATGTAATCTGGACACCTTGCTTAGTTGAACTCCAAAACATTTGCTCCTGTGAGAGCCTCTTAGTCTCATAAACAAGCTTGAATGGGATAGAAGGGTGGGCACAGCCTCTGTCTCCCTCAGCCTTCTTCTTGGCTTCTCAGCACACTCCCCTCTCATCCTCCCAGATCATATGACCTAGGGAGTCCCAGCAGCTCTCACTAGGAAGAATTGGGGGCCCTAGCTCTGGAGGACAGGTGAATCTCTCATGCTTCTTATGCACTATTGTCAAAAGCAGAAAAACAGGAAAAAGTCATCATTTTTTGTGTTCCTTTGGTTTGCTTTCAATTCCTTACTGTCCCACGGAGGTCATCACTGAAGACTAGCTCTGTCTACTGAATCTTATTTATCATCACACTTCTCCTTGAGGAGGACTTCGGAGTTCAGAGTAAATAGTAAGATGAATGCTTGCTTTGCTGATCTATCACCATTGTATCCCTTAGTAATGACCAGAGAAGAAGGAGTTTGCACATACATTATAAGTAGTTGTGCAGACGGAAAATGTAGTAAAGCAAAAAAGATTTTAAGAATTCACTGGTGAAGTTATAAGTAATTGTAAAATCTTTGGTTGAACGTTGATTCTCAAACCATGAGTAGATTTAACACATAGAACTCAAATCTGCCTGAAAGGGCTATTGGAACCTGAGCTTTCAGGTGGCAGGGAGGAATATAATTTTTATTTTATTCTGTGAGGGTTTCTTTGATTGAAAGAAAAAGTTGAAAGTTTAATAAAATTGTCCTTAAAAATGTCATGCCTATTTATATCTTTCCTCCCCTAGCATGCATCCACGTTTTGATTTATTTTTTAAAGTTTGTGTTTGTTATCAAAATGAGAAAAAAATGAGAAACATTTTAAATAATAAAGGCAGTATATATTCAATTCAGTAAGGCATAAAGAAGAAAGTGAACATCACCTGTACCCCACCACCTAGAAGTAACCACTGCTAAGACTTGGTTATACTTCCTCACGAACTTACATGCAAGTTTGGTTGGACTACACATGTGTGTTTAAGAGCATGAATTTAATGAGACCTGATCCTATCACTTATAAAATATGTAACATCAGGCAATTTCTTAACCCCAACTAAACCAGAGTTCCCCTGGCTGTAAATTGGAGTAAAGAACGATACCTGACTCATCAGGTGATGGGAGATACAAGGAGGATATATGTGTAAGGGTTCATCACAGTGTCTGACACACAGCGAGCACTTGACAAATGTGAGCCATTATTAGTTTGCAGCTTTCTCTTGCCAGTTCAAAAAAAGCCATATAACTCAACAAGTCTTTTGGTAGCTTTGAAAAAAAATACCAGTTTTCCTCCCTTGCCTCCCTATCTTAGTGGGGATTTGCATATATTTGAACTCCTGTAGTTCAAGTAGATTGAACTAGATTCAATCTAGTAGATTCCTGAACCTACAATTAGAGCCATTGTTAATAATGATGTTTATGCGTATTGCAGTTCTGTGCCAGGACTGCACACACGTCTGCTCGTTTTATAGCTCACAGCACCTCGGCGAGGTAACTGTCGTTATCCCCAGCTGCAGGGGAGAGAATCCACGCTGGAAAAGAAGAGCCAAGATCCAAACCCATGTCTTCCCCTTCCCACAGGGTTGCTCGCCCCAACACAGCCCAGTCCCAAATCTCAGCACATTCTTCTGGAGGTACTGGGATAAGTCTGAAAGTGGCTTTTGGGCCAGAATTCAGCTGGTACCTAACAGAGCAAAAACTCTCTGCTCGGCAAGGGAGGCATCCTGGATCAGAAGTCAGGAAACCTGGTCGCTAGAAGTTCCATCCTTCTCAGGGTGTTTTCTTTCCCTACAGAGTGTTGTGTGTAGGTCTGTGTTCTCTTCCTCATGAGGAATGAAGTGATAGATGAGAATGACGATAATACTAATAATATAATGGGAGTTTTAAATAGCAGTGACATGCCTCTCAACCACCATGGCTGTTTTGAATTTGTGGCTCTGGTCATTCAACGTGGGTTCCCCTCCCCCCATCCTTGATACACTAACAAGTCTTTCTGGATCTCACTAATGTCCTTCCTTCCTTCCTAACCAGCCCACCCAGGGAGCAACCATGACTTATCAGATCTTGCCAGCTACCCTGGCTCCCCTCTCTGAGTCTTACCTACAATTTCTTACTTGGAATCTCAGTTACTCTCCATGAAAACTGAAAAGTAGTAGGAGTTAGTTCCTCTTCATGCCCTTTCCCCCCAAACATGCATTTATAAATGGGTTAAACTCTCCACTCCTCAGGGTGATTTAGTCACGCCCTTTGTCACTATTTGTAAATAACATGGTTTTTGTAAACAGCACGGTTGAAGGGGCCCCTGAGACCCAGAGAAGAATCCAGTCTTTTCCTTTATGAGAATATTGTACAGAGCTTTATCAGATCCTTTGCTTTTCCCAACTAGGACTTTCTCCAGCTGGGGTGAAGCAGTAATAGACCACATCAGAACCAGGGTTGGGATCCTGGTGTTCTTTTTCTGGAAGGATTTCCCAGAGTTGGAGAGCATGCGGCGATTGGGAAGAGGAATCTGATCCTTGAGGTCAGTTTAGAAGAATTGATTGGGGAACTACTTACTAGCCATTCAGTGTTTCCTTCATGTGGTTCACTGACTTGTAAAGAGGGAGATGTTTTGATACATCATCATAAGACCAAGCAAGTCAAGGTGAAGTACTCAATTGAATGGTAATTGCTTGGGAAGGAAAGAAGGGTCAAAGTGGTTGAACTTAATGATGCAAAGAGTAATCATGGGAAGAGAATTATAAACCAAGTGAGAAAGGTAGGGCAGAGAGTTGAGGGACTCCAAGTGAGCTATAAAGATGATTAAAAACCTACCCTTATGATGCCTGGGTGGCTCAGCTGTTTAGCATCTGCCTTTGGCTCGGGGTGCGATTCTGCAGTCACGGGACCAAGTCCCACATCAGGCTCCCTGCATGGAGCCTGCTTTTCCCTCTGCCTCTGCCTCTGCCTCTCTCTGGGTGTTTCTCATGAATAAATAAATAAAAATCTTAAAATAAAATAAAATCTAAATAAATAAATAAATAAATAAATAAATAAATAAAATAAAATAAAATCTTTAAAAAACCCTACCCTTATAAGAAGATATCCATCAGAGTGAGAAACAGCATAAAGAATATTTTCAAGGGTGCCAAGTTTTAACAATGTATTGTTTTCTGGATAATTGTTTACCTATTAATGAGTGTAGATATGATTTTTATAAAAACTGAGTAACATGGGGCACCTGGGTGGCTCAATAGTAAAGCATCTGCCTTTGCTCAGGTCATGATCTCAGGATCCTGGGATTGAGCCTCACATCAGGCTCCCTGCTCAGTAGGGAGCCTACTTCTCCCTCTCCCTCTGCACCTCTCCTCGCTCATATGCTCCCTTTCTTTTTCTCTCTCTCTCAAAAAATAAAATCTTAAAAAAAAGAAAAAAAAGACTGAGAAGGAAGTATAGGTCCACAGAGACTCCTCCTGGATAGGTGCCATCTTTTCCTGGCTAGATTCATAGGACAGCTTCCTCATTCTTCTCTCTCAAATAAATAAATCTTTAAAAAAAAAAAAAAAAAACTGAGTAACAGGGACGCCTGGGTGGCTCAGTGGTTGAGTGTCTGCCTTTGGCTTGGGGCGTGATCCTGGAGTCCTGGGATCGAGTCCCACGTCGGACTCCCTGCATGGAGCCTGCTTCTCCCTCTGCCTATGTCTCTGCCTTTTCTCTGTGTCTCTCATGAATAAATAAACAAAATATTTTTTTAATAAAAATAAATAAAAACTGAGTAACAAGTACAAACCAGAGTGGTCAAGATTTAACAAATTAAAAATCTCAGCAATATTTGAGACATACTTAAAAAGTATTCATTTTTCACCTAAAATTCTAATTTAACTGGGTCTCTTATATTTTATTTGGCAACACTGGTGCAAACCTGTTTGGAAGAAAGGGCACTGGCCCCTGGTAGGTGAAGGCCTCTGGGGAAGGGAAAGTCCCTGGGATACTATCCAGTTTTAATTCTCTAAGAGTTTAGGAAGGCCCTTCTGAGTGACATAGTGCTCACTATTATAAAGCCAGCTAAGGGCAGGCCGGGTAGCTCAGCGGTTTAGCGCCACCTTCGGCTCAGGGTGTGATCCTGGAGACCTGGGATCGAGTCCCACGTCGGGCTCCCTGCATGGAGCCTGCTTCTCCCTCTGCCTGTGTCTCTGCCTCTCTCTCTCTCTCTCTCTCTCTGTGTGTCTCTCATGAATAAATAAATAAAATCTTAAAAAAGAAAAAAAAAAGCCAGCTAACAGAGCTGAGGTATCAACTGGGCCTAGAGGTAGATTGGGTTAAATGCTTCTACATCCATCCTTGACATGTCCCACTTCTCAGGGGGAGGTCAAAGTGAAGACATCTGGGGGCTGGAAGAAGTTTCTTTGGTCCAGGGAACAGAGCATGGGGAAGAGGGAGAAGGACCTTGAGTATAAATATAGGCAAGGGAGGTAGAGACAAGGAGGTGAATCTGCAATACTCTGGCATTAAGTCCTTGAAGAGAAAACATGAAGAACCGTTAAGTCATATGTGGTTGACAGGAATACATATGACTGGGATTAAGTTTGGGTAGGATTCTTTACCAGGTTAGTTGGAGTTCATGCATGCTTCTTGCAGATGGTGAGACTTATTTTTTCACTTAAATAATGAGATGGATTTAGGATATTGGATGGGAGGGAGTCGCTGCTCCATATAGGTGAGGTCGCCCCTGGGAAACTTTCAAGATGGTGAAGGAGGGACCTGTGCGAAATCTTGCCTGCATGGAGTGGTGGGAGGAGCTGGGCCACAGGGGGAAAAAAAGGGCAGTGCAAGATATTTCGGAGGCTATCAAGACTAGAATCAAAATCTGTGTTTGATGAAGGGAAGTAGAATCTACTTAACCCTTGGAGCAACCAAATATCAAAGGGAATGGTAGTTGCTGGAAGAGATCTTTACAGACAGCAATAGCGGAGAAGCTGTGCAAGGGATGTCGGGGTGGGGTGGAGGTCTGGTGATGAGGAATCTAACAAAAGGAAGTCATTTTTGTACATAACGAATCCTGTCACTGGACATGCCCAACCAACCCTTTACTAGGGGCTTTATCGCTTGCAAGTACTGAAGCTCCAGAGATAGTAAATTCCAGTTTTTACCCTCAAAGGATTCACATTCTAGCAGAGGGAAAGAGCATGTAAACTGAGCAGTGCCTGAGTTTTATCCCAGATACAGGGGAAGTACAAGTCTGCAGAGATACTCCCAAGATAGGTGCCATCTTTTCTTGGCTGGATTCATAGGACAATGAATCTGGGGGTCCCCAGACCAATAGAGTTCCACAGCTTCCTCAACCCTGTCCCTACCTCCTCCCAGCTGGTCTTCTAGGATATTCTCTTCCCTGGAGCTGGCATGATCATTCTAGGATGGAAATCTGTTCAGGGCACTCCTACTGGAAGCCCTTCAAGAATGAAGCCCAAACCACCGCCTCACAAAGCCATACTTCTCTAGCCACTGCCCTGTTTGCTGCTCTCCTTATACCAGCCACAGGTTGACCAAACTTGCAGCCAGGCTGAACCGTTGTAGACCTCAGAATGTGGCATCTCTGTTTCAGCTCTGGACCTTTGTTCTTGCCATTTTCACTTCCTGGAATCTTTTCTTCACCTTGTTAATGTCTGCTTATCCTCAAGGCTCAACTTACAGTCACTTCTGGAAGGCTTCTATGGCCTTCCAGATCTAATTAGGTGCCCTTGGTGGGCATGTCACAACTCCCTGGACTTAGCGGTTATCCCACACTATACCGTAACTAACTGCCTGGTGCCCCTTCCTTGTCCCACTGTGGTCTCTGAGCTTACTGGGCCCATGGTCAATGCTGCTTATCAGTGTTTCCTCAGTACCTAGTATGGCCCTGGCTCAATAAATCATATTCTAAAATAAATCTACTTGCTAAATTGGGCTTTTTCAGGATGTAGAATGAGACCTGCCCAGGTTATCTTAAGCAACTGAGGTTTATCAGAAGGATCTCAGCAGCATGCAGGCAGCCATTTCAACAACTAGATGATTCCTCACAGCTCCTGAGGGGAGATGACTCATTAAGAAAGTCTTCACGGTAGGGAGGATTTTTGAGCTTAATGCTGAAAGATGAATGGGTGTTTGCCTAGAGACCCAGGTTGGGAAGAGGGTGTTTTAGCCTGACCTGAGCTGATTCTCAGGCTCTCTTATTAACTATAAGTAGCAATCAGGAAAGGTTGAGCACTCTATACTTCCTGTCTGACAACCTCATTGCCAGGTGGTAGGTTACCATGAAAGCAAGTCTTTGACTCCTACCATATGTAGAGTAGGCATTAGCAAGCACACACAGAAATAGTCCCACAGCATGTTTGGTGGCTTCTCTACTGCTTCTTCTGGTAGGTGCTCCAGTGATCCCCTTCCCAGAAGGTTCCCTCGGTGGAAAGAATCACCTGAATTTATTGTCAGGCACTGTGACAAAATCCTCACTTAACTGGGGGTCCCCAGACCAATAGAGTTCCACAGCTGAAGTATCACTCATAGGTATCAGGGAGCTGGCTCTCCCCAGATTCTTACAACTCAGCAAGGAAAGAGAAGCTATACGAACCTTTCTAACCAGTTTATCTTAAAAATTTCTCATTCCACAGATGAAAAAAAAAAAAAACCAAAAAACTTCTAACTCCCATTTTGATAACTACAGAACTTTCTGCTGCAGATTGCAGATTTAGGTAGTGATATTTCAGGCGTGGATGCTGATAAGTGTCCTTCAAACATTAGCCCATGGCCTCTAGAGAGTAGATTATTAAGGTTGTCATCATTTGATGTTATCAAAATATTTTAAAATACATTTCAGGCAATATGAAGAGTGGATGGACACTTTCTAGGCAAGGGGATAGACATCAACAAAGGTCATGGGTGAATTCACAGGTAACCTTTTTTAGTTGATGTGAGTTAGGCCCATGTAAATAGACCTTGAGGAACTTAAATGTCAGAGATTTCTTTCACATAGAATCTGTGTGGTTAAGATCCGTAGCAGTGGCTTGGCCTCTTTCTTCATCTGTTTGATGGGAATGATGATGGTGTCTGCCACATAGGTTTTAGGGTGGATAATTAAAAGAGAATACATAGACGAGCTTGGCATGATGCCTAGTATATAGTAAATGTCCAATAAATGGTAGCTGTGATTGTTTTTACTGTTACTATTATTAATATTAAGGTAATAATTGCTTTCCCATTCTCTAGCCCTACTCCTGGTTCATAGTAGGCATTCAGTGAGTAATTGCAGGGATGAATGCATTTGGAAGTCTCCTGATTTTTATTCTCTCATTCAACAAATATCTGTTGGGCACCCATACACACCAGGCACAGTGCTAGGCCCTGGAAATAAAATAGTAAACAAGGCCACAGGCCCTTACCCTAAAAGAGTTTATAGTCTAGAAGGGTAAGCAGTCAAGTGAATGGGCAGTGGGGATGCTATCAAAGCTTCGAGGTTCTAGGTAAGGGTTGGGAGGAATCCCTGAAGAGGGTGATGTCTAAGCTGAGTCTGGTGAAGGTGATTAAGGCAGGGAAGACACTCCCATTTTGGATGTGTGCAGGGGCCTGAGGCGACAAAGAACCTATCTTGTTCTCACAGTTGTGGGCAGGTAGTCTAGTACAGGGAATTAAACATCTCAGAGAGGTTTAAAGATGATGGGAGACTAAAGTTTTAAATTTTTTCATATACAACTACACAAAAATCATTTATATATTCTGACTGCAAAAGGTGGAATGCAAGCAAATGTTGCCACCAAGTCTGGAGAACAGGAGATGGAAGGACTTGTTTCCTCTCTCCTCACTTCCCTTCCCATCCCTGCTCTTCCCTTCCTCTCTCTCTCCTTCTCCCTCACCCTCTCTCGTTTCTGGTTTCTGTTAATGTGATATATGCTCTATCCAGGAAGGTAGGCTTTTATTCATGGATTTCTAGTTCTTGTAACCGATATTACTAAACCTGCTGAATGAAGTCTGCCAGTAATGACTGTATGTCCTTTTTGTTTCCACCATCTTTTCCGATCCATGGACTTGATGAGAGTTCATTTGATTGGACTCCAGGTTATGTGTGGTTGTTGCAGGGGCGAGTGGTAGACAAGGGATGAGAGATTGAACAAATCCTCCCATCGTCTTCTGGCTCTTTGGCTGTATTATTCTTTGGAGTAGGGATTAAAAAGAGATAAGTGGGCATTTGCAAGGTAATAGCAAGTCAATCGGGAAGCCACCAATAAGGAAGAGCTGGTCTTTGTCTAAGTTCTTCAGCTCTCCTAGGACCAACTTTAACAGCACTTTCATTGGGCACAGGCCTCTGGTAATAGACTGGATTTCTTTCAGAATTCCTTTCCCTGAGCATGGATATTGGAAAGTTCTGGTTCTATGTTAATTAACTCCCACCCAATCCCTGCCATGGCTAGACCACACCCTCAAGTCAATTATTTACTAGTAAAATGTCTTAGGATTCATACATTCACTTACCCATTTATAAATAGGTTTACTCAACAAAGATTTACTGAATACCTACCATCAGCACAATACTGTAAAAAAGAAAGAGGAATGGAAAGATATCTTTAATAAATTTTTAATAGCATATAGGACGGTTCTTAATTTCACCACTATTGCTGTTGACATTTTGGACTGGATAATCCTTTGTTGCAGGGGCCGATCTGTATACTTTGTAAAATGTTTAGCAGCGTCACTGGCCTCTACCCACTAGGTGCCAGAAGCACCCCTCCCCAGTTATGACTATTGGTAATATTTCCAGACATTGCCAAATGTCCCTCGGGGGCAAAATAGCTGGTGGTTGAAAATCACTGGCTTACAATATTAGGCATCATCCTCAACACTTCATATACATTTTTTTATTTAATCTCTCCTCCCCAATAAGCCCATAAGGAATATGGTTTCAATAAAGTGTAAGAAAAGTTAAATTATTTACTCAGAGTCCCATGAGTAATAATTATGGCATTTGGACTTTAAATCTAGATCTTTCTACAGACTACATCCCCAGACTTCCATATAACTGTCCTACCCCCAAAAGAATTTAAAATCTAGTTAGAGAGATGTGATGTGAGCTAGGTAATTTACAGTTGTGTTCACTGCAGAATAAGTGATGTGAACTCAGAAGAGAGAGGCAACAGTGGGCTACGGTGGGGTGGGGGTGGTGGTGGTGGTCAGGGAACACATCCTGTAAGATTAGAATGCTCTTTGAATATTTGTGGGTAAACAGTTTGATTGGAATAGTGATTTTGTGCTGAGAAGTGGTAGGAGGTAAGACTTGGACAGGTAGCATTGGGTAGCACTTAAGAGCATAGCACTGGTTCCAGGTGGAATTTGTTTGAATTCTGGCTCCTGTACACACTAGTTATGTGACCATGAACTAATGAAGTAATCTTTTAGCCCAGTTTCATTGCCTGTAAAATGGGTTGATAAGGACAATATATGTTCTTAAGATTGTAATAAGGATTTAATGAGTTAATATGCAAGGGGTCTAGAACAAAACCCAGCATCCAGTAAGTGCTCAATAGATGTTGGCTACTTAGTGCTTCGATTCTGTTGGACTTCAAATAGTTTAGAATCTATATTGTAAATAGTGGGGGCTTTTGAATCAAAGTTTATAGGTACCACAGTTCCCCTCCCTGTATTTATAGCAAAATTACAAATTGGTTATCTTTGGGTTGGAAACCACCTCTGGTTCCATCAACCAGAGTACCAGTGTCAAATTGTTCAACGCCCCCGTGGGGGCTTTGGCCTTGAGGCCTCAGAGACATCTTCCTAACAGAGATTTAAAGGGGGAAAGAGGCAGCCTGGGCATCTGTTCAGACATTCATTCACTCTTCTGTACATTCAATCAACATTACTGAATACCTTTTTTATTCTGGGCATCATGTTTCTATTAACTACATCTGGAACACCAATAAGTCACCACTCTGCCCATGTGTCAGCTGCAAGTTTATTGGATAGAATTGTCATTGTTTAGTTTTAAGACAATTCAAAGTTATTTCTGTGGCTTGGGTTAAAATCTTGAGGTTTCTTCTCATGCTTCACTTGGTGCCACTGCTGGGGTTTGTATTTATGGAGATCTGATGGCCCTGGATGTGGTTGGGGATCTTCTCCTGGGAATTTCCTCTTTCTTCCTCTCTCTAGCTTTTTATAGCTACATAAGGTTTAGATCTGTTAGCAAACACATGGATAATTATGCCCCTCTCTGTTTATAGACTCAGGATAAATTGTCCTAATGGGAAAATATCTGTCCTTTGTAGTAATTTGGATCAAGGCGTTTAATTTTGTGTGTGTGGTTCGTTTGCCTTTCTAAAAATCATTTTGATGTTTGTTTCACTCATGAATCATCTATTGTTGATATACAACAGCACTTAATAAACCCCATTAAAAATCTTTTCTCAATCTAAAAGTAGTTGACATTGGAAAAATGTGTAACCCATCCATATGCTTTCTCACAGATGTCGAATTAAAGAAAACAGTTGGATTTTAAGACTCAGGGGACCTCTGATAAGAGACCCATAGAAATAATCCACTAGAGTCTGCCCACCAGCATGCTGGAAAAACTCAATTGAGCTCGGTTTGTTTCAAAGCATCACTGTCATAAGGCATTTGTATTCATTCATTCAACAGTCGTGGAAGACCTACTATATGCAAGGTTAGATTACAGATGAATAGCTGAGTGTTTCTAAGTAATAAAATAGAGGTAAACCTTGATTGGATTCTTCAGCTTTGTGAGAGACAGCAATGTATGCCTCTGATCAGAAGGCAAAGTCAGTCCTTTCCTCTGCTACACTGGAAAAAAAAAATCATTGTACTCCTCAGGTGATGAGGTGATGTAAACCTGTAGAAGTCTTGGTTTTTAAGCAATTTGGGCCAATAAGCATAAATGCTTCTTTTTGCAATGTTTCATCCCTCCCAAGAGATAAAAATACTTGACGAGAGGCAGTGGTATAATAATTAAGCACACCTTTTTTTTTAAAAGATTTTTATCTGTTCATGAGAGACAAAGAAAGAAGCAGAGACATAGGTAGAAGGAGAAGCAGGCTCCCCAGAGGGGGAGTCCCCGACATGGGACTCAATCCCAGGACCCCTAGATCACGACCTGAGCCAAGGGCAGACGCTTAGCCGCTGAGCCACCCACGGGCCCCCAAGCACACCCTTTTGAGTCAAACTAAATGAGTTTGAATTGGGACCTCCAACATTTATTAGCTTTGTTACTAACCCTGTGGTGACTCAGTTTCCCTTTTTTGCGACTCAGTTTCCTTGTGTTAGAATAAGGCTAATAACTATTCCCACTTCACAGGGCTCCTGAAAAAAGAGAGAGAGAGAGAGAGAGATAATCTACATAAAGTGCCCAACATAATTATAGTTAGAGCTTACTAATTCATAGCTGTTATTATCATTAACATCATCATCAACTAATATTTGTGTGCCCACTCAACAAAAAGCAACGTTGCCTATAGAGAGAAACAATATAGAGGAGTGAACCTATGAAATATAGTTATCATCTACTCAGTATCTAAAATTGGACATGTTTTTGGAAATACCCATTCCAATAAACAAAGGTCCAATGGGATGTGGGCCTAGGTTTGTGGGGAGGATTACGTTCTTGCGGTGCCTTGCTTGTGAGCATGGAGCTCAGGATCTTTGCTCCCACATTTAAAGGAGTAAAGACAACCACTTTAGCCCTAGAAGGGAACGAAAGGAAGGAGTCCGCTTAGCCCGGCTTCTGCCGAGAAGCCCAAGACTATCACTCAAGAGGGAGTCTGAGAGGTGGAGATTGTACAGTGATGGCAGTGTCCGATCAGCTACCATTAGCATCAAGCAAGCCTTCTTCATGTCTGACCCAAATTTTAATGTTGCATTTGTGTCTCTTACCTCTTCTGTCTCCTGTGAAGATGAAGAACAGCTGGTCGGTATCCTCTTTATAATAACCCTTCAAATGGGAGACACTGTTAAGTTTGCCTTTAAGCAGTTTTTACTCTAGACTAAACAATTGCAAATCCTTTAACCTTCCCTCAAAGGTTCTATTTTCTGTCTCTTTAATCATTTTGGTTCTCCCTTGGAACCTTTCCAGTGTCTCCCCATCGCCCTTAAAATAAGGGGCCTCACACTGGACATACCACCCTAATAAGAGTCTATCTGCTGCCAGATTCTTTATTATGGGGGAGGAAGAAGTAGGGAGAGGCACTTCCCTTTCATGTCAACCTCCCGCCAACGTGAACTCGCCCCAGTGTTGTGTTGCCTATTCCTTATCAGTACAATACGCAGATTCATATTGAATGCATGGTCGGCTGTGATCCTCACATCTTTGTTTTTCTCGAATCTAGATATCAAGCCCCATTTGTGCCTGTCATTTTGATCATCACCCCTCAGGACACTACTTTGTAATGAGCCTTCCTGCTGAACTCTAAACTCTTTTTAATGAACCATTTCCTTCATGTGTGGAAGCCACTTTGGATTCTCTTAACATATCAGCGGTTTCTGCTCAAATTAATATTGCTTATAGACTCCGGGCGTACACACATAGCAATTGTAAGTATTACTTAAGCCAGACCTAGGGTAAAATTGGAGGCCGCTTTTTAAGCACCCCTTTGTTTACTGAACCATTGATCTGTTTTCCAGTCAGCAGTGAAACGGGTGAGGGAAAAGACCAAGCACGTCGTATCTTTCTAGCCTGCTGATGAGAATGTCATATGCATTCCAAAGCTTTCCTGAAATTAAGTTATTATACAGATGTGCTCAATTTTAATTCCTGGCATATACACACCCTAAAGTGGTCTTAGACAACGATGTCGGTGGGGGAGGGGAGAATTATTTATTGGTAGTCGACTTAAAATCTTGGATTTGCTTTAAATAACATGGGTTTGCACATCATAAATTACATGCCAGATTGATGGGAGTCGAGAAAGTTAGAAGTAAAGCATTAAGAAACTATCCGTGGGGGGAATCCCTGGGTGGCTCAGCGTTTGAGCGTCTGCCTTCGGCCCAGGGTGTGATCCTGGAGTCCCGGGATCGAATTCCACATCAGGCTCCCTGTGTGGAGCCTGCTTCTCCCTCTGCCTATGTCTCAGCCTCTCTCTCTCTGTCTCTCATGAATAAATAAATAAAATCCTTTAAAAAAAAAAAAAAGAAAGAAAGAAACTATCCATGGGGAAAGCAATCAGAAGAAAGGATGACTTCTGAAATTATTAGAAAATCAATTTGAACCTAATTCCCGTACAACTTACCAGATACTGAGATGCCACATAGACGTATGCTAAGGAATCTACAGGCACTATCACCCCAAAGCAAATAGAGGGCATAGGGAGGGGGGTGAGGAGCCAACAGTTTCCGAAGCCTTCTAATATCTGTAGTCCAGACACTCTAAGAGTTTTTATATACTTGGCTTTTCCTAAAATCCTAAGTCTAACTGGCTCCGACCCAGGAATCGCAGTATTTTGAGGCCCGGCTTGCAGAGTCTGTTCTCACGGGACACCTGTAGCGTTCTGCGAAACTCCGCATATCATTTGCTGGTTGCAATTACCCACACCTCCTGGAGAAACACGCTTTCTCCTGGGGCTTCGTTGCCTTCCAGCACTTCCAAAGGAGGAACACCACCGCCTGGCATTCCCGCCTGTCTCGGGGTTTGCTGTGGTGCCAGCCTGAATGAAGCAACTGGGGGTAATTCCGGGACTGGTGATTATGAGGTTTAGCTACCAGGGTGCTCTGTGGGCCGCTTGTGAGCGAAGGCAGATTTCCAGCCTTGACATAGGTTGGCCCGTCCCGGGCTCTACTTTTACCCTTTCCAGTAACAGGAATGGTACTGAGAACTGAAGCCCTCTTTGGCCTCTTCCTCTATAATGAATTGCTTCGAATCCCGCTGGGTCTATCCCTCGCGAAGCTAATTTACTTGCAGGGGTTGCTGGATTTCTAGGAAGAGAACCACAGCTTAGAGGCACGGGTTTGAGGCAAGATTCTGGTGTGAACCCCAAGGAGTGGGATGAGTGTGTGTGTGTGTCTGTCTCCAGTCCCCGCAGGCACAGGGCTTCCTTCTGCTCCTCTCAACCACAGGTGGTCTCCCTACCTCTAGCTCCCTCCGGGACCTCCAACCTGGATCCCTGTGGAAGCCAGGTGAAAATGTGTTGTGAGCATAAGTTCCTTAATGGCTTGAGGTTTGGCAACGGGCGAGTGCTCTTACTTTTCAACAAGTGGGAAGAGTGGAAAAGTGGAATAAAATACAATTGGAAGCTTAGAAAAATAATCTCTTGGTGCAATGAAATGCAGGGTGACTCCCCTGGTCTCCGAGAGGGGCCCTCCCTCCGCTTTCAGAAAAGCAAACACTCTTTTCCTGTCTTATTTGTATTCCCATTAATTTCAGACAGGAAGCCCTGGTGGGGGTGATGTAAACAGTTGGGCCTCGCGGGTCGGGGCTTCCTCATCAGTTTGCAGCTGGAGGGGCGGCTGGTGGACCGGGCCGCAGGTTTGGGGCGGGGGGCGCGGGAGCCCCAGGAGGTATAGAGGAAATGCTTGGGCTGTGCAGTCACCCGCGATTGCAATTCAGCGGTGGTGGATCTGGTTCCTGCAGCCGAGAGCCTGTGGCTGGAGGTTTCTGAAAAGTTTCTTGACATCCTGCCCGGCGTGATGGTTGCGATTCTGGTGCGGGGCTCGGGCTCCCCCGCCCCCCCCCTCCGCCGCCCCCTGTAAGAGCCCACGCTGCTGCCGGTTATGAAACGCAGCGGTTATGAAATGAACTGGTGTCGGGGAGGTGGAGCTTCGGGCGGCGGCTGCGGGGAGAACTTTTGACCGGGCTGGAGGGTGTCCGGGGAGGGCGGCCGGGGCTCCAGGCCCGCCCCCCACCCCGCCCCGGGCCACGACCCGCGCGCTCGGGGTCAGCAGAGCGGCCCCCTCCAGGAGCCAGCGGGGAAGGGGTCCTGGGAGGCTGTGCGCTTTGCACGGGGGTGCGGGGACCCCACTGCGGACCGCGGGCCGCGCGCTGCAGGGAGGGGGGCGGCGCCCCGGGCGCGGAGCCCGAGCCCGAGCCCAGCGCCCCCTCCCGCCCCTCCGCCCCGGCCGCCGCGGCAGGTGGGACGGCGGCTCCCGGGCTGCGCAGGATTCCTCCGCCGGCTGCTGCCCCCCCACCCCGACCCCGGAGCGCCCCCCGAGGCGACTGCACCACCGGAGGTAGGAATCCCGCCGTGCAAACGGAAACCTCGGACGCGCCCCCCCGCCCCCCGGCCCCGTCCCCGGGTTGGGGTGCGGATGGAGGCGGGGGCCAGCACCGTGGACCTGCAGCCCGGCCCCGCCACCTAGCCCGGCTCGTGGGGCGCTCGCGTGCCTTGTGGGTGACGTGGGGCTTGGCGCGCTGGGAGAGGGTTTTTGCCTTAGGAGGAGCGAGCGCTTGGAACTGGTGTGTGGGTTACCGACGGAAGGAGGCGCCCCGAGTGGGGGGGGGGGCGAGGGACAAGTCTGGAGGGGCCCCAGAGCCTGCTCCTTGCAGCCGCCGGGGGTCCCTGGGGCGCGGGGGGCGCGTGTGCGGGGCGCGTGTGCGGGGCCCTCCGGCAGCCCGGCCGCCTGTCCCGCTGCCCGCATCCCGCGCCCGTCCTCTGCCGGGTGGACAGGGGAGCCCGGGGTAGAGCAAAGATGCGCCTGGACCAACCTGGAGCCCTCGGGAGGTTCCATCTCCTTGGGGACACACCTTTGCAGCAAACTACTCAACAGCCTGCTTGGACAACCCCCCCTTCCTCGCCCCCTCCGCCCCCACTGATCCGCAGAATATGTGGATGTACTGTCCGCAGATCTAAGGTCTTAAAGATCAAAGATGTTTGGAAAGAGAATGACCTTATCTATCATGTTGTCACCTCCCCCCCCCCCCGCCCCCAGTTGACAGTCTGTAAATACTAGGGGTGGAATTAAGTCCCTCTGGTCTCCTGAGATGTGGGTAAGGAGGAGATGGCCACAGCTGTCACCCTGGGAACCGTTTCTGGGAGAAAAGCTTCTGTGGATGTCACCAGGAAACACGTTTCATAAAAATAGGTCAGGCTGAGTTTGCTGTGGTGAGGGGCATGACATAAAGCGTAAGTAATGACATCACAAAAGGCAGGGCATGAGCGTCTTCAAAGGCACATGAAATGTAGTACTTTCAAACTTTGCTCGCCCGGAGGGTTTGGCTCTTGCAGATGAATTGGGGGAAAAAAGGTATACGGGGATCTTTCCACCTCCGGTGTTAACCTGACCCTATACACTCACTAACCTA
Organism: Canis lupus baileyi; assembly: GCF_048164855.1. Lineage (NCBI taxonomy): Eukaryota > Metazoa > Chordata > Mammalia > Carnivora > Canidae > Canis > Canis lupus. Next base: position 76,289,944 of record NC_132841.1, on the reverse strand, counting down.
CGGATTGAGATAGTAGCAATAGGATCTACCCACGGTTCATCGTTTTCAGGATCTCTAGCCAGATCCATCCCCCCCCCCCCCCCCCCCCCCCCGGGGGTGCCGCAGTAGGACTCACAGGGAGGTGGGCTTTGGGAGAGGAGGCCTGTGTCAGGTGCTAAAAAGAGAGAAAGGAGTTCTCGGAGGGGGCCACACACAGAAGAAACAAACAGGAGGTACCAGGGAAAGGGGGGAAAAGCAGGTGGACTGAGGATTTCAGGCCCTGGCGCTCCTCTGGCCTTGAGCTCTGGGAGCCTGTGGGTCTGAGGGAGGACTACCCTGCCTAATCTAGCAGGAAAGGAAGACCTCGGAAAGAGCAACACAGTTTCCAGAAACCGCCTTCTGCTTACCTTCTTGCTTCTATAAATTGCCTGACACCGCACTTGGCCTGTACAGCTCCCTTTAATCCTCCCTTCCTGCTAATCTCTGTAAATCCAGGCAGGTCACAATTAGGAATTGTTTCCTTTGAAGGGAAAGAGTGACCCCATTCTGGCCCGTTTCCTGGGACGTTAAGTTCTCCTCTCAGCTGCTCTGCCTAGAGCTCGGCCCTGTGTTCTTCATCAACTCTTGTTTCCCAGAGGTTTCACCAAGTTCCTTTGCCTGCCTTCTAGAAGTAGGTTCTCATTTTGGAATCTGCTTGGGTTCTCATTCTGGAATCTGATTATTACCCGAGTTTTCCTTTCTTCCTTATCATAACAGTACGTGTATATAATTTTCAAAGCCTTCCCCTTCTCCCTCTGAATTTGCTGCTTTTGAGGCCTGCCACCCACCCATCATCCTGGAATCCCCTTTCTTCATCCTACTAGGCACTGATTTTGCCTCTTTCCCATGTGACATTCTCCTGTGTTCTAGACCAACATCTTCCTCGGTCTTTGTTTCTGTTCTCTTTCTGGTAAAACATGACTTCTAGAAGTTTCTGAGAAAGAGTATGTGGGAAATTAGTTTACAATCTTCCAAGTTTGATGTTTGATGGGGTGTGAAGGTTGGAAATGCTTTTCCCTTAGAATTTGGATTGCATTGCTCTTCCAGGTTCAATATTGTCACTGAAATGTCTGTCATTCTAATTCCCGATGTTTTGAATATAATTATTTCCCTCTACCTGAAAGTTTTTACAAATTTCTCCTTGTTCTTTGTAATGTCCTTTCTCTCTGTAATGAAATTTCATTATATATCTTGCTATGAGATTTTTTTTTCATCCATTTTACTTGGCTTTCAATACACCTTCTCAATCTGGAAACTCATGTTCTTTGGTTCTGAACAGTTTTCTGGAATTAAAAAATCATTTCTCTCCTCTTTTGGAACATCGATTTAGTTGGAAGGGGATCTTCATGGATTGAATTTCTAATTATTTTCTCTCTTCTTAAAAAAAAATTCTACTTCCTGGGAAATTTCCTCCTTTTATCTTCCAACCGTATACTGAATTTTTATGGCTGCCATCAAATTTCTAATTTCCAAGAGCTCTTTAAAAATCTCTGAAATATTCTTTTTATAACCTCCTGTTCTCGTTTCACGGATGAAAAGCTTTCCAACTCTCTGCAGATCTCAATGACAGCTTCTTTGAAGTGTTCCTCTATTCCCTGCAGTTTTTTTTTTTCCCTCAGATTTCCTCTTAGTTTTTGTTTTTGTTTTTAAATCTGGAGCTTGTTAAAAACTTTAATGTCTAATGATCCTGGACTGATCACTCAAAAGCTAACTGGAAGGTCTGGATGCGTCGATGGGGCTTATTCCCAGTAATAAGTAGTTCCTTCTTACTAAGAAATACACCTAGAACAGTGTTCCGGAATCTGGAACAACGCCTGGCACACAGTAAACTTTGCCTTCCTATTTACCAAGCAACTGAATGACGTAGGATCTTGCTAGGGCCCAGGTGTAGCAAGTATTAGAAGCTCCCCAGGTGATTGGAGTGTGCGCCTGAGCACCTGTCCTGTGACAGGGCTGTCTTGCTAAGCAGTTTGATTGGAGGGCCTCCACCTTCTGTAGAAGGTCTTTCCTCTCTGAGACTGACCAGGTGAAGAGAAATCCCCGTCACCGAGGGGACTTGGTTGCCTGTGGCATTCTGTGAGCCAGATTCAGGTAGGAGACCAGGAGTCTAACATCTGGCATGGAGACTTTCTCTTGTTCCCTTGTTTTTAGGGTGGCACCTCTTCCCTCAGCTGGCTTTGGTGTCTGAGGCCAGAGTTGCTCTGATTTAGCAGAACAAACCCGTCATGGGATGTAGGCAGTCCCGTGGGAGGTAGGGCAAAGAGAGGAGGTTATGGGGGTCTGACAGCTTCTGGCACAGGCTCTTAGCCAGCCCTCCTGCCTTTGGGACCCCTGTCCGGTGGCCCCAGTTCCAGAGACTCTCTGTCTCTGGACTCTGTCTCTCAGACTCAGCTTTCTCTCATCTGCCAAGTCAGTTAACCACTGGATGGACCACTTCCCAGCTTCCAGAAACTTGTGGCAATTATTGCTTCTTCAGTTCTCTTTCAGACTTTAGCAACCCCCTTCCCCATGCTTAAAAAAATTCCTTTACTGTCATTTCAATCCGTCATGTTTACTGGGGAGTGAGTCTCTGCCTCATGCCCCAGCCTTGCCCTGGATCCCCCCTCTCAGTTCTTTCTGTATTTATCCCCCTCAACCACAGGTGTCCACTTGGAAGAGAAATGCAAATAGGCTACACTGTATGGTCTTTCAGCACTAATCATTAAAAATGCGCAAGTCCTGAATAGAGTGGTTATTGGACATTTATACTAGGTGTTAGCTTCTTCTCTGTCGGGTCATTAACCATGGGGCTTTGTGTGTGTGGAGTATCCAGCAGAAGCCATTTTTGAACGTGTTTGATGGGACTTACCAGAATTCTATCTGTGAGAATAACTGTACAGCGTGTTCACTCTTTTGAAGTATATTCCTGTTCGTTTCCTATTCTGGTCCTCACCAGAAGCCCACTGGGTGGCTTAGCGGTCATGTGGACTTGGGAGCACCCATTTTCTGAGATGATTAGCACATTCCAGCTGTGGTGCCTCCATTCCACACCCCAGAGACAAGTGGAGGAAAGAGTATGTGATCCAAGTCCGAGCAATGAGGTGTGAAGAAATGTCTCTCGTGGAGCATCTAGGGTAGATTTGCTCATTGTTAAGAAAAAGACACAAACAAATGACCCTTTTGCGTCCTTGGCACGTTGCTGTCTAGAACTGCTATAGGCATCTTGTCTCCAGCCTTAAGATGAAGCCAACACACAGGAGAGGGCAGATCCCAGAGTGTCCTCAGGAAACACCAGGCCTTCTCTTGCAGATCCCAACGTGTGAGATGATTGATTTCCTCCTGGTTCAAGCCATTTTGTTTGTTTTGTTTTAAGTGATGCGGGGCTCGAACTTATGACCCTGAGGTCGAGGCCTGAGCTGAGATCAGAAGTCCGACACTTAACCGACTGAGCCACCCAGGCGTCCCCAAAGCCATTTTGAATCAGGGTTTGGTATCACTTGCTGCCATACTGGTAGAGGAGGACATTTCTTTATGTGTGGTCTCGTTCCTAAGAGAGTTAAGGCAGATGGTGGGCTTACCTTCCCGAAGATCTAAGCTGCCTAATTCCTCATGCTGGCTCCAAGTAGGATTTCTCTCTACTCTGTTTTCCGGGCAGATGAAATTAATTTTATTCTCTCTTCCAACTTTAAAAGAAGAAATAACTGTGGAGACATTTGGTGGGGAAAGGAGGAGTCCTTGCTTTGGAGATGGTTAGCCAATCCCAGTGAGAACATCCTGGAGCTGTCACAGAAGTGAAGACTGTTCTTAAAACAACAAGGCAATGAAGAAACCTCGTGCATCCCACCCTATGAGAAGCCAAGCACTAGTTTTCATTCATTCCTGTGGTTGCGAGGCTGGCAAGTCTTGCCTGCGTGCTTGGCATTCTTGCCTCTGTCTTCTATCCTTTGTCTTTTGGGCATCTCAGACTTTGGGAAGCTTTGAAGATGAAATAAGCTCTGGAAGTGCCCAGTGGTGTCAGGAAGACTGAATGCAGGAGAAAGTAGACTGTCTGTAGCCCTGTTTGCTCCAGTCTGACTCCAGTGGCAATGGCATACCCTTTATTTTTATGAATAGGAAGCCCTCCTAATCTCTCGCATTCCCGGTATAATGTTAGCCTAAAGAGAACCCCTTCATTACACTTAGCATTATACCATCATTTTCCTGTTTATGTCTTTTACTAAACCAAGACCGTAAGGCTGGGAACTTCATATTGTAATATAGCTAGGATTTGCTGAGCACTTACTACCTGCCTGGCACTATCATAAGCTTTACACGTATGAGCTAATCTGATCCTCACAACGGTCTTATAAAGAAGGTGCCACGAGCATCCCATTTACAATGGAGATTGCTTGAGACACACCGTGTTTAGGGAAATTGCTCAAGGTTGTCCAGCTTGTCAGTGGTGGAGTGGAGATTCAAATGTGGGCCGTCTGGTTCTGGAGGCCACTGCGTGCCCTATAACATGTATGCTTTATGCACTATATAACTCCTCATTATAGCCCGAGCACCCTTACACCATCTGTAATGTGCAATAGGGATTCAAGTGTTACTGTGAATGAATAAACACGAGGTATTTTCATGTCATTACAGACTCATTAATTTTAATGGCAGTATATTTCCCCAAGGACCATAATTTGTGCAATTGTTTCCCCAGGATTAGACATTGCAGTAGTCTGGGCTAGGATATCTGAGACTGGGAGTGGCCCGAGAAATCCCAGAGATGTGATCATTAATCGGGAAGTAACCAGACCTATTTAACCTCTTCTTCCTCCCCCACGCATTGCCCTCCCCACCCTCTGCCACCCTTAGGAGCGATCCTAATCCTCATTCCATTCCAGATTCCCATGGCCATCCACAGAACTCTGCATGACAGTAGATGGCTTTAATACTTTGGAATGTTTTCTGAAGGTCCCTGTTTGGGGTTGAGCATTAGTTGGCAGGGAATTGCTCTAAGAAATGTGGACCCCCTGAAATGTCGCCTGCCAAGTGCCGTTTTCCAGGTGGTTTCTCATAACATGTCATTTTGCACTTTTGAATCCAGAGATAGTATATCTGACTCTCATTTGTTATTTAAGACTTTTGGCTGACCTCTGGGGATTCTTGTTTTAATTGCCAGCTGATAGAAAATATAAACGGAAAAATGTGTTAGTGTGCAAACGTTGGAGTTTGTTTTATCTCTGAAAACTGGCAGGGGCGGGGGTGGGGACTGTTAGGGATAAAAGATTAAGGAAAACTTATGAGACAATTTTGTCTGGCTAATGGGCTATCTTCTTAACAGTTTGACTTGGTAGGCCCTGTGTCAACAAATACACCATGTATCAAACAATATGAGCATTATGTAGAAGTCATTTGCAGTTTAAAAAGTTTGTTTTTATAAATTAAATTGTATCTGAGATATGTGAGGAGACCTTGATGTTTAAATTTAGATTAATCCTGTGGCGAAACCCTTTTGTAGAACAAATACTTTCTTTTGAAAAGTCAAAGAGAGACTGATTCCAAATATATCTCAAATGCATATACATGTGCATATAATTTATAAAAGAGCGTATGGACACATGTGTGTCGTCTTTCCTCCCCTGACCCCCTAATTCATTCTCTGCCTTCCACTGCACCAAGAGGCTTCATGCTATGAACTACAACATCTGGACTCCCTTGTCTTATTTCTGGTTGGCTTCAGCCAATGGGAGGCACAGACAGGGGATCAGCTGGCTGGAGGAGAGAGTGTCCCCCTCGTCCCTGTCCCCTCAGCCTTGCAAAGGTTCTGACCATGGCTCATTTGTTCTAAGCTCTTGATGGGCAGCTCACTTTCACGGCTCCAGTTTGCACTACTTCCTGTCATTGCCCTGCAGACCTAAAGGTGGTAATGGTTTCCCAGCTAGCTAGTTGCTAGCCCCTGGGAACTTCATCCTGCCCACGGCTCTCTAAGTAGTTCCTACATAAAATTCTCTCCCGTTAAACCCTTTTGAGTGTGCCTTCTGTTTCCTGCCGGTACCCCCCGATAAGGTGTATGTTCATCTCTTATATGAAATCTTGCCATGTTTGGCTCTGAGATGCCAGTTACAGCTACATTAGTACCTCTGAATTTAAATTGTAGCTTGTCCTGTCCAGGAGTTGTCCTTTTATCCTTGTGTCTTTATCTTTTCCATTAGATCACTAGTCCTGGGAAGTAAGGCAGTGGTGTGAATTACTCTGGTTTTTCCCTACAACACCTAAAACGCTGTTTTACATACAGAGGTCACAACAATTGGTGACTCAAAGAAATATAACATATGAGTACATGTATGTGTGTGGTATACAGCTGGATGTAATCTGTGACTATTGGTTTTTTTAAATAACTTTTATTTGTATCCTTATCAGCATTGGTTCATTCATTTGTGCAATAAACAATTACCGGGTGCCAGTTAGAGGCAACACGTTAGGCTAGGTATTCACATGGTGGTCTCAGAGTTCATAAAGAGTCATAAAGGGGTTTCATGAAGAAGTGAAAGAGAATTTTCGAGCAGGAAGGAATCCGAGAGGCTATCCGATCTGGTTTTATCATTTTCAGGTGAAGCTCAGGCTGAGTGTGTCAGGGCTTCGTTCTGGGGGCACACGGAGTAGGTGGCATGGATGACCAGAACTGGGTGCCCTGGCTCTGTCTGCCTGGGATTCTTTCCCCAGCCCCCTCCTGTCACATTGCCTGCTCAGCTCCTAGGTGCTTTCTGGCCAAAGGAACCTCCATGAGGTATCCTTTGGAAAGCCTCTCTGCTGTCCCTTATTGCTTCCCTCTGTGTTGCAAATGCAAACCAGATAGTCATGCTCTGAGCTCATAAAAGGGCCTAATAGGATGCAGACGGTGGATTCTAACCCAGGCTCCAACATCAGCCCCATGTGTAGACAGCTGGGGGGATATTTGGACCAAGCCACAGCCCCTCTAGGACCTCTCCCTTCACCAGCCATAAACTCTGGAGCAACATTTTACATGGGGGTATGAGGTGTTGGTGTTGGGTTGGCCCATTCTGCAGTCTCTGCGCCATAGTCTCAGGCCTCCTGTAGAAGATATGACCTCCAGGTCAGGTCTGGGCTGCTCACAGAGCTGTTCCCTGGAGGGCCCTGGCTGACTGGCACTTTTCCTGTGATGATGGCACTTTATGAGTCCACTCGGTGCAAGGACCAGAGTACAGGTATTCCCTATAAAATCAAAAACCTTTGGCTCCATTATAGTCACCTTAAAATTAGTCTAAGACAGACGAGAAAAAAGAGTTTGCTTAACAGAAACAAAGCAGATTGGCCTAGGTCCGCAGGTGATGAGATGTTACATTCTTTCACAGATGCAGGTCTGCTGGGGGCGCTGATAAATTGTTAGTCCTCACCTGTTCTACTTGAGTTCAAGATTAGGGAACGAGGGACGCCTGGGTGGCTCAGTGGTTGAGTGTCTGCCTTTGGCTCAGGTCGTGATCCCCAAGTCTCGTATCAGGCTTCCCTCAGGGAGCCTGCTTCTTCCTCTGCCTGTGTCTCTGCCTCTCTCTGTGTGTGTCTTTCATGAACAAATAAATAAAATCTTAAAAAAAAAGATTAGGAAACCAGAAGGCAGGATAGTGAATTATTTATTAAATTTTAAGTTATAAAATTAAATATTAATAAAATAAATAAAATAAATAAATATTTATTTATTAGGCAGGCTTTGTGCTGGGGGCTTTAACTAAAGGCTCTCACACCCAGATAAGTTAAGTGTTACGTGCCCATTTTGCAGATCTGTCAACTGAGACTCAAGTAGGGTTGTGACACATTCAGAATTACGTAAAGTGATAGATCTCGTTCTCAGTTCCGACTCCCCAGAGAAGCCTTGTCAGTGAAGTAGTGACATTCCAAACCCAGCTGGCCCACACTGGCGCTGAGCAACGCTGGGGAGAGTTAGCTGCTCTGAGTTGGTTTCCTCAACTGTAAAGTGGGAATAAGGTGTGTCACTCCCATTAGTGGTGACAGCTGAGGCACTGCGCATAAAGTGTTCATCACTGTGTCGGACACATAAGCCTTTAATGAAATTGAGCTCCTGGGCCCTGGAGCCGGGTTTTCTGTTTCTCTTTTCTGGACGTGCTTTGTCAACTGTCAGCTGTTAACTTCCCTGAGCTGTTTCCTTAGTCATAAAATGGGGCTTGGGGGTAAAGGTCAGTTCATTAATGGAGAAAAAACCTGAGAAGAACAAGGCAAATCCCCATCTTTTGTGTTATAACTGTCAAGCTTCCAGAAGTATGCGGTCTGTGTGTTACTTTAGGATATAACCCACTCCAGTCTACTGTGAGATGGAGACTTGGTCACTTGCCCTGGAGGTAGCTTTTTGAGTCCAGCCAAATTTCAGCAACACTTCCTCAGTTCCTACCACTCAGGTTTTCCTCTTTTTCATGACTCACGGTCCCTGTTGAAAAGAAAAACTCTATTGTTTTCATTTATGTTACACACAATATCGCCAAATACTACTTCACTTCTGGTCACCAAGTTGTGTGTGTGTGTAGTAGGGAAAGGTTTCCCCACACCAAACAATTCTGAGACTCCAGCTGGGTGTCCTCCAATTAAGTTTAATTGGGACCCTGTCTACCTGGAGAGACTGTCAGACCCCACAGGTTAAATGCTCAGACCTACAAGACGGCCCCCTTCACTTCCTCACAGCACATGCTCCAACTGAAAGTCCAAATTGTCACTTGTGCTTCTGACTGACTATAAATAGGTTCCCATGACCCCTCCTGTTGGTTCTTAGTATTAATTCATTGGGTTTGATGAGTTTGCTAGAGCCGCTCACAAAATGCAGGGAAACAGCTTACTGGCTTATTATCAAAGGATACAACCCAGGAACAGTCAAATGGAAGATACATGGGGAAGCTCATGGAGAAAGAGGTCTGGAAGCTCTTTCAACCCCAGCCTTTTGGGTTTTTATGGAGGCTTTGTTACATAGACATGTTTGATTAAATCACTGGCCATTGATGATTGGAAATCTCCAGCCTCTCTCCCCTCCCTGGAGGTAGAAGAGTGGGATTGAAAGTTCCAATCATCTCATCCGAGTCTGGGTCCCCTGGCATCCAGCCCCCATTCTTAAGGACTTTCCAGAAGTCACCCACATTATCATAAACTCAGATGTAATTGAAAGGGGCTTTTTAAGAGTAACAAAAGACACCTATTTCACCTTCTATTGCTCTGGAGCTATTTCAGGAACTAAATACTATGAGGAAAGATGCCCCTATGGCTGTTATATAGGGAATTATAAGGGTTTTAGAAGCTCCATGCCAGGAACAGTGAACAAAGACCAAATTATTTCTTATAATTAATCACAATATCACACTTTGCTGTATATTCATCATTATTATCATCCTATTTTCTCCTCCCCCATTCCCCCAACTGAAATTTAAGGGCTGCAATTAGCACCTTTACAGCTTGAAGTGCTGTCTATTCTTTTCCACTTGGGTCACTGAAATAGGTAATAGGCAGGGGCCCAGTGAAGCTTCTAAGGTAGAACTTTCTCTAGAAAGTTCTGGAAAGTTCTCCCCATCTCTTACATACAGCCATCTCTGGCTTTCTTTGCCAGTAGAAGGCTATTTAGCAATGCTAGAATGGGGCTCAGAGGCTTTTTTTTTTTTTTATTATGTTTTTATTCATGAGAGACACACAGAGAGAGGCAGAGACACAGGCAGAGGGAGAAGCAGGCTCTCTATGGGGAGCCTGATGTGGGACTCAATCCCAGGACCCCAGGGATCACAACTTGAGCCAAAGGCAGACGCTCAACCACTGAGCACTCAGGTGCCCTCAGAGTCTTGCTGCTGGAGCATGTGAGAGCAGAGAGAGGATGGGTGTCACCTCCTTCAGCAGGTAGTGATGGGATCCGGGAAGACTCTCGACCACACAGCTGCCCAGGAGTCTCCCCACTGCAGAGAGTCTCATGCAACTCTTACAGTCACCACACCACAGCTGCATATACTATGTTGAAAAAAAGAGCCTGCCTTTGGCCCAGGGCGCGATCCTGGAGACCCGGGATCGAATCCCACGTCGGGCTCCCGGTGCATGGAGCCTGCTTCTCCCTCTGCCTGTGTCTCTGCCTCTCTCTCTCTCTCTCTCTCTCTGTGAGACTATCATAATAAATAAAAATTAAAAAAAAAAAAAAGAAAAAAAGAAAGAAAAGCCAGAAAGGCAAGTAGCCCTCTCAACCTGGCTTGTATAGCAGCATCCATCTGTCCTGTGGGGGAGAAGCCTGATTCTAGATCCTCTAGTTTTAGCATTTTGGAATTCCCTCAGAATCCCCCAATTCTACCCTGAGAAAGTCCACTTATGGTTCTGTACCATGTTGCCTTGGCTGCCTGCTGAGGAGGAAAGGCAGATGTGAGGAAATGGGGAAATGAAGTTACATGATTTATGTCATATGCCCAAATGGAAGGCATGGTTCCCTCACCCCTTAAAGAGTTATGAACAGAGATGAAGGAGTTGTCTTAAATTGAAGTCTACAAATTTTCTCATGCTGTGGGAGGATCTCACAATTATTTTATTTTGAACATCAAAGTATTATTTAGGGAATACACATTAGCCTGGGATGACTCTTGTCAATGCTGGTTTTAGATGCATCTAGAGGTCAATTGAGGAAATCATATTTTTAAAAAATCTAGTAATATTTCTGGGCATCTGACCTCACAATAACAAGTGTTGGATTTCTTTGTAAACAAGACTTTTAAAGATCATTTAAAAATGGAACAAGTTAAGAACAATATCCAAATAACCGGAAGAAGATCATGGAGAACTCAATGTGTAGCCATGCTCACAGGAACAGGTGTAAAAATGCCAGTGCCACTGAAGACTTCGAATAAATGTTTTTCTAAGGTGTGAGGAAACCAGAAATATTTCTAAATTAGCACTAACTTATACGATTAAATAATATCTGCATATATATTTATGCACATACAATTATGTGTATTGTGATATTAATATCTTAAATAGCTTAAGGTATATATTAAAAGCAGAACGTTTAAAATACTTACCTGTTTTAAAATATTTAAATGGGGGATCCCTGGGTGGCTCAGCAGTTTAGCGCCTGCCTTTGGCCCAGGGCGCGATCCTGGAGTTCCGGGATGGAGTCCTGCGTCGGGCTCCCTGCGTGGAGCCTGCTTCTCCCTCCTCCTGTGTCTCTGCCTCTCTCTCTCTCTCTCTCTCTCTCTGTCTATCATAAATAAATAAGTAAATAAATCTTTAAAAAAATAAAATAAAATATTTAAATGTTCTATTTTTAATATCTTATGTGAAATGTTTATCTAATGATATCAATTTTTTCATTTACATCATTTCAATTTATCTAACCAAATCCCCCCACCCCCAATATTTAGCTTCTTCTGATTGGGGCAGTAGGGGATCACTTATGTTTGAGTCACCTTTATCCAACTGGGATGTCTTTTGTTCATCTCTAACTCTTTAGGAAACGCAAACCGATGTCAAGAACTATTTTTATAATATATGTTGTTTTTTTTAAAGATTTTATTTATTCAAGAGAGAGAGAGACAGAGACAGAGACACAGGCAGAGGGAGCAAAGGCTCCATGCAGGGAGCCCGACGTGGGACTCGATCCTGGGTCTCCAGGATCACACTCTGAGCTGAAGACGCACTAAACTGTTGAGCCACCAGGGCTGCCCATATATATTGCTTTGTTACCTTGAATGATTGCTTCAGTAATTCTATTCTTGTTTTTTTTTTTTTTTTAATTTATTTATGATAGGCACACAGTGAGAGAGAGAGAGGCAGAGACACAGGCAGAGGGAGAAGCAGGCTCCATGCACCGGGAGCCCGACGTGGGATTCGATCCCGGGTCTCCAGGATCGCGCCCTGGGCCAAAGGCAGGCGCCAAACCGCTGCGCCACCCAGGGATCCCCGTCTATTCTTGTTTTTACTTAAACACTCTTGGTTTGCCATTGCCACACCAAAATAAAACAAAGTGAACAGAAAAGCAGAATATAAAAATGGCTCAAATTTTAATATTTTGCCTAAAATCAGCAAGGGATCTAAACTGGGAAAGGAGTACTACCTTATACGTAGGGGTCCTTCTTTCTAGACATGTGACATTAAGAGGTGCATTGAGCAGATGAAGAAGAGTGTGGGCTGTTATAGAAAGCTAGAGCACGTGACACTGTTGATGACTGTGTGTGACGAGCTGAGAGCCAGTCTGTGGAGAAGTAGCCTATAGAGCACAGTCAACCTTGGGCAGCCTGTCAACTGGTGGTTTTTGGTGAAACAAATGAGGAGAATTTCCCTCAGGAGAATCACGGGCATAGGAAGAAGAGACCTCACTCACTCCTCTGGCTCTTTTTTATCCTCCACATGGGAGTATGGATGTGGGTCCTCCATGTGGAATATCTGTCCAACAAGAAATCACAGGCCAATAGGGAAATTTCCACTCAGAAAAAAACACATCTCCAAAAAGAAGCCACCTTAGGAAGAACTTTATCTTCTCATGAGGTAGATTTTTCTAGAAAGTAAACCCAAGATGTGTTTAATTCCAATGTGTCAGTGTTAACTGAATGTATCATAGTCCCATCCCTCCTCCAAAGCATGGTTTTCTCCCCTTTTATATGTTACAAAAATTGTGGACCATTTCAGTTGCTGAGAAACATGGTTACTCCAAAACTTGCAACATTGATATTAGTCAAGGTTCTCCAGAGAAACAGAATGAAAAGGAATGATATGTGTGGGGGGGGTGGGGGTGGGGGGGTGCGGAGGTGTTATTTTAAGAAGTTGGCTCATATGATTGTAGAGACTAGCAAGTCTGAAATCTGTAGGGCAAGCCAATAGGCTGAAAATTCAGGCAGGGTTTCTATGTTAGTCTTAAGAATAATCCCTCCTCCTTTAGGAAACCTCAATTGGATGAGGCCCGCCCACCTTATGGAGAGTAATCTGTTTCATGAAGTTTACTGATTGAAATGTTGATCACATCTTAAAAAAAAAACCAAAAAAACCTTCACAGCAACATCCTGACTGGACTGTTTGACCAAACATCTGGGTACCATAGTGTAGCCAAGTTGACACATAAACTAACCATTACGGCTGGGATTGATAACTGCATTTCTGTCTGCCCTATTTATGTACTGTATTTTGAAGTAAGAATAAGATTATAGGTAATCAAGAAAATACCCTGTGGGTTGATAGGGAAGTTTATGAAGAAAATCTATTTTTATCATTCAAGTTTTGAGAATTCTTTCTAAAAAAAAAACTTAAGAGATATATAACATGCAAAAATAATCTAGTGAGCATCCATTCATATTCCTGCCACTCAGATTTAAGAGCTATTAGTATCTTGTCTTATTTGCTTTTCGGGTTTTGTTTAAACAAACACTAGTGAGGGGCACCTGGATGGCTAGTGGTTGGGTGTCTGCCTTTGGATCAGGTCGTGATCCCAGGTCCTGGGATCAAGTCCTTCATCAGGTTCCCGCAGGGAGCCTGCTTCTCCATCTGCCTACGTCTCTGCCTCTCTGTCTGTGTCTCTCATGAATAAATAAGATCTTTTTAAAAAAATAAACACTAGTCACAACTAACACTCCTTTTGCCCCTCCCCATATTTCCTTCCAGTCTAGTATATATCCTTCCAGACTAAGTTTTAGATATTTAAATACTATAATTTATACATGAACATATGTATCTTAATGTGTTTTAATTGACATAAAGAGTATCATATTGCATCTTGCTTTTTATACTCTTTATTTATTTATTTATTTATTTATTTATTTATTTATTTATTTTTGAGATCTGGCCAAGGTGATAGAGTCATTCATTTTAACTGCCTTTTCTATTTTAAGAAAATTCTGGGAGCACCTGTGTAGCTCAGTCGGTTAAGTGGCCAACTCTTGGTTTTGGCTCAGGTCATGGTCTTACGGGTCATGAGACTGAGCCCCTCATCAGGCTCCACACTCAGTAGGGAGTCTGCTAGAAGATTCTCTCCCTCTGCCCCTCCCCCCACTCATGCTCACTTTCTAAAAGAAATAAATCTTAAAGAAAAACTCATGTTTTTCATCCAGTAATTTTTCATATTTAGGTGGGCAGTTTCTTGGCTGTCATGTGGAATATATATGATCTGATCCTGAAGTCTAAAGATAAAAACAGAGTTAAGATGCATTAAAAATAAATTTCAAATGGATTATAAATCTAGCACAGTGATTAGCATACCCTCATCACATGTATCATGTAGTTCCCTAAAATTACTATATCTAGGTAGGTCAGTTTCAGGGTTCTTTATTCCATTCTGATACTTTGTCTACTCCATCAGTATCACATTGTCTTAATTATTATAGTACTTTTTAAGGCAGCCCATCCTCTTTGTACTTTTTCAAAATTGTCACAGTTATTCTTAATTCCATACTCTCCCATATAAATATTAAAATATTTTCAAAGTTTCCTAAAAATTCCTGTTGAGATCTTATTAGAATTTCACTGAAATTATTAACTAGGAAACACTGACTTCTTTTTTTTTTTCACTGACTTCTTTAAAATGTTGTCTTTCAACACTCTATTAATCCAAATCACCTTTTATATCCTTCAATAAAGTTTTATAATTTCTACTAATGTTACTTTTATAAGTCTCTACTTTATAGTTTGCCTTACTACGGAAGCCAATTTTTTCTTCCTTTATTCTCTGTTTGGTTAAAGGTATAAAGGACTGCTATCGATCTTTGAATTTGGGTGTTTGTTCTTAGCAATTTTGCAGCATGTCCTATTCTAATTGGTTAGAGATTGATAACTAAATATAAACTGGCTGCAGGTCTTCACTACCATCCTGAATTATATATAAATTTTATAATTACATTGTCCATTGCTGAGCATAATGAGTGCAAAGGACCTTGACTCTGAATTTGGGCTAGGTGCCAAGACATACAGGTGAAAAAGACAGTGGGCCACCAGTTCTGAGTGGTGACCAGGTACAGCCTCAAATTGAATTCTTACAAAATTTAAATGTAAATGCAGCTTTTCACACTGCTGAGTTCCAATGCCAGACTGCCCAGTTTCTTATATTATCACATCGGGATGGCAGTGGAAGCTATCTGTGCCTCAGATTTCTTTAAAGTGGAGGTAATAGTAGTATCTATCTACTCATGGTAGATTATGAGGTGCTGATGAGTTATTGCATATACCTGGCCTAGTTTAAGCTTTCAGTAAGCATTAACTATTATTGTGAGCTCTCCTTATTGAATTTTTTTACCATCAGGTATTTTGAAATCTTTCAGATGTGTAGCATAGGACTGGTATTAGTTTAGGCTTAGTCCTTTATCAGAATGTTGACCTTTTCTCTTTCATCACTTGCTTTAACATGCTTTGCTGTGTTCACTGTAATCATATCACTTCCAGTAAGATCATGGTTAGTATAGTAAGGCAGGTTTCTGGGCTCCTCCTCTATTCACTGGAAATGCTCTCTGTCCCAGGCCTCCCACAGTGGCCTTCTTTCTTGGTCCCACATGACTAGCTCCATTCTTTCTCAGTGTCTCCATCTCCCCCACTGGCTTCCTAGACTTTGCTCTAAAGCACTGTTCTTCTCTTTATGTGACCCTTAGAAGAACACAGACAGTCTGGAAACCCTGAATGGCATTGCTTGCTTAAGGCTTCTGGGCCTCTAGTGGTTGAATGGCCTCAGCTTATTTTGGAATTTGGTAGAGAGTAGCTAACCTAGTGTTTAATACACCCTGCTGTTGGCGGTCTGCCACTGTAAAGACCCGGTCCTGTGGAGTGATGAAGGTGGATACTAGCTGGACTATGACATTGGCATGGTTATTCACTGGGAAATGAGTTCACATTCATTTATATTCTAAGTCCTGGGGGTGCTGGGGTGCTCAAGAGGGTTTAAGAGTTGAAATTGCTCAGGTACCTGGGTAGCTCAGTGGTTGAGCATCTACCTTTGGCTCAAGTCATGATCCTGGGTCCTGGGATCAAGTCCTACATCGGGCTCCCCATGGGGAGTCTTCTCCTTCAAAAGAGTTGAAATTGCTCTTCAACCCACCAAGTTGTTTTGTACTCTGCTTTTTAGAGAACAAAGGCTGGGGTTGAGAGCAACTCTAGTCATTCTGAGAACCTTCTTCGGTGTCTCTCCTTAGCAGGAAATGAAGAGCATCCAGTGTTAAGAATAGTCAAATCAATTTTAGCAAGCAGCAAACCTGGTTGGTTGATGTTGCATGCCTGCATTTTGGTTGTCTCCTTCTCTTTTAGCCTCTGCAAGATTCAGAGATTCAGGGATCTATAGGGTTGGAGGTTTCATTTCTTCTCAAATCACATTATAAATGTTTTTCTGTTTAGCCCTTCTTTTTATCTTCAGTATCCTTGTTAAGTATAGAAAATTTTGTTTGTTTGTTTGTTTGTTTTTCTGAGATGAAAAGAAGGGTGCCTTCGGTGACCAAGCCGACCTGGATGTGATTCAGCCCCTATATCTGATGTTGACTCTGCTAAAGGTGGAGACTACTCACATTTTCTCTAGCAACATCTGACTTTAAAAGACCAGAATAGGGACTCCTGGGTGGTTCAGTTGGTTAAGCGTCTGCCTTCAGCTTGTGTCATGATCTCAGGGTCCTGGGATCAAGCCCCACATCAGGCTCCTCACTCACTGGGAAGTCTGCTTGTTCCTCTGCCTCTGTCCTTTCCCTTGCTTGTGCTCTTCCTCTCTCTCTCAAATAAATAAATAAAATCTTTAAAAGAAATAAAAGACCAGGGTAATGTGGGCATTTTTATTTATGATTTATACTAAAACCCATGAAGAGTTGTCCTGCTTTGGCCAATTTGAAGACACAGATTGTTCCATTATTATTTTTGCCTTTTAGGATGCACCAAAATCCTACAACGCACTCTACAATCGCCGGGGTCTCAACATTCCGCTCTAAAATGCATTTCATCACTGCTTCAGTAACCACTTCTGTGAATGGGTAGCAAACAAACTGTTCAAAATCCTATGAACAGAATGTCTGTTCTTTTCTTTTTCAGAGTGGCTTTACCCAGTATTCTCATTGGCAGAGATCAGAATTTGATCTTTAGAAACCCAATTTTGATTGGCTACAGGTATTTAGCCTGTAGCTAAATACCAATGTATGAAATGGTTCTTGTTCCCTGTGGCCTGGGCCAGAACACAGGCTTTGTGTGGGGAGCAGATGGGTGTAAATGTCCCTGCAGCCAAGTCAAGTCAATGGGAGTTCCTATAACCTCAGACACAGTTAAAAGGGTAGCCCTCTGGCTATGGGTTGATGGTTTTTTAGTGTTGTTGTTTTATTGTGGTTTTTTTTTTTTTCCTATGGTCTGGGACTGGGATTTCTAATCAGCTGGCTGGCATTTAACTGAAGGCTCTCCGTCAATCTTCCCCTCTGTGGTCTAGGAATTCTAAGACCTACACCTAATATTTACCATTACGATTGGATTTGACTTGCTCTGTAAATTAGGGTTATTCTCTCAGGAATGTATTTTTAATAATGCTGGCTCATCTCATCCCATTTCCTCGTATTCAATAGTGTGTAGTCTACTCTCTCCTCTCATTCTGGGCATGCAAAAACCCATCCTAAGAGTTGACAGCTCTGCAGACCTGATAACTGCTAAAACAAACTCCAGTGATCCCATATGCGTGGCATTGCTAAGCAACTTATGTTCATTAACACTAAACCTGAAAACCTAAGAGGTTCAGGCCTATTACTGTGTCTACTTTAAGAAGAGGAATCTGGAACTTGAGGCCTACGGTTGCTTAACTTCCTCAGGTTCCCACAGTCAGTAGTTAGTATTACAGCAGGTAAGAGAAAGGTCTTGGACTGGAGCAGCCGACTCCATCTGTATGAGGTTTTTGAAAGGGGCCCCACAAATGCTAAATGGCCTGAAAAACAGGCATAACAAACTAGAAGCCCAAAGATTTGCATAAATAGGAAAGAGGAGAGTGGTCATATGTTCTCAGCAGTATTGCTCTCAATTATTCCACTTGGATTTTCATGACCCTGACATTCCTTCTTACATCCCACTTCTTAGGCCGCCTGCTAATGGGTGGCTGTTCTGCAGAGGTTACATTGATCAATGCAGTTGAAATTTCTTGAGCAATTGGATCATTTTTTGCTTGTTTTTAGCTATCTTGAATGGTTTTGGAGGTAAAAATTTATTGAGACCTATAATCTGACAGGCTTAGTCTGGGTTGTAGAGATCCAGGAGAGAATCGACAGACAGACAGGATCGAGGACAGACAGGATTCCTTGTTTAGCTTCTATCTGAGTGGGAAGAAAGAAGCAGGAAGTTGACACAGTAACACCTAACTAGAAAGCTATGATAAATGTCTTTGTAAGTTGAGTTTCTGAGTGAAAATGTCTGTTTATTTTATTAGCATGTTACTTTCTTTTCCTTTGATGGGAGAAAAGTACATGAATCAGATGCTGAATAGCTACATTTTGTTGTCAGATCAAATTGGAATGAATCCAGACTCTATTTTAAAGACTTAATACTTTAAAGACTGCACTAGGTTCATAGAACCAGAACCTCGGTTCTGGTCTTAGCTCTCTCTGTGAAGAGGCCTTGAGCTCCTCTTCCAGCAGCCCTTATCCTGTATTTCTTCCTTTATAACATGAGGACTGAATCTGTGATTTCAACCTCTGCTCTTGGTCCCTCAGAATCAGGGTGGGGGAGTTGGTGGGACCCTAAGAGGCTGGTTCATCCTCAACCAGAGCAGTTTTGCTATTGTCTGTCTGTTATTGTGGGTTCCCCTAGATTGGAGAAAGGAATCTATTGCTGGAAAGAATCATTTGGAAGCCAATGTGTTGTGCATTGGAAACCACCCTGTTTATGGGAAGCTTCCATGAGCAAAGTTTTAAAAAGACTGGGAGGAATGTGTAAAACATGTAGAATAGATGATGGATTGTCAGGATATGTAAAAACCTATAAATTGGGGGAGGGGGGAGCAAATGACCCAAAAGAAAATGGGCAGAGAAATGGCAAATCACAGAAGAGAAAATGCAGATGACCAATAAACATAAGACAAAATGCTTATGCTCTCAGTTAATCATGGAAATGCAATTTAAAGCAGTAGGATTTTTTTTTTTCTAATACTGCCTACCATCTAATCTGATCGTGTCTGGCTTAGGGTGAGGCTTTGGCAAAAATTAAGAGGACAATAGAACCAGGTATAGGTAGTTTAGGGCAATGAGCGCTCCCATACCACTAGTGGGAGTTCACCTGCCACAGGCTTTTTTCCAGTATCAAAATTGCACATGCAAGTGTGTGACCCAGTGATTTCGCTTCTAGAATTGTATGCTAGCAAAATACTTGCATCTGAACATATATCCACTCCAGAACTGTTTGAAAGGTGGGGGGTGAGGGGGGAAATGAAGATTAAGTAGGAGTACAAGAACAAGTAACTAAAATACGGTGAGCCCACCGTGTATAATACTATGTGGCAGTTTCAAGAATGAAGTGTGGGTCCCTGTGTAGATAGAATGAGCTCTAAAATATATCGTTAAGTGTAGAAAACAGCACAGTGTAGAAGGGTAAGTACAATATGTAGCCAATTAAGGAAAGCAATACGTTTTTTTCCCTATACGAATATCACAGTGTGTGAATGCTGCATCCAGAAGGTCTAGATGAAAAACAGAAAACAGTGGGTATTTGGGGGAAGGCAAGTGGAATTAAGGAGGAAATGAAGGCTTGTCTCCATAGTTGGGGTAAAATGCAGAAAGAACGTATCCATACAGACCTTAAGCAGTTGAACACCGCATTTGTTCAAAGCCGGTCATGATCCCAGGCGAACCCTAGGACAGTGGGGGCCCGGAGGTCTGGTTCGGTGTGGCTTGCCCTTGGTTGCCAGGCTGCTGCTGCGCGTCCAGTGGGCCTCTTCCTTCCCTGCCGCTCCTTCTTCCTCCCCGCTTGCTGAGCCCGACTCCCTTCCTCTCCCCCCCTGCCTGAAGACATTCCTGCCTTCGCCCTTTCACCCTTCTAAGGGCTGTGGCCTGGCTGAGGACCAGCCACCTCCCTGCAGGAAGCTGCTTCGGTGAGGGGGGGGGGGGCTGGCACGCCTGGGCTGGGCAAAGCCACACCTCTGCCACATCCCTGGCCCTCCCACCCAGGCTGGACTGCACTTCTCACAGTGGGACCAAGTGACTCCACACACCAAGGCCAGAAGTACCAATGCTTCAAGTCGGCTCTGACAAAGTCTTTGAATGTCCACTGGGTGCAAGACTTTGTGCCAGACTGTAGGTTTATGGGCTCTTGCATGGGCATATCCTTTCTGTGCCTCGTTGCTAACATTCTGATATGAGGTGGACTCATTCTTCCGTTGGATTTCTCTATATTGATCACTGATATGTTCTGGAATTCCTACAAGCTTGTTGGAGGGGGGATGCTTTAAGTATGGGTTTAGTCGTTTCTCAGTAGGCCAAAGCACAGATCCGTACATGCACACAGTCAATGGGCAGTGCAGAGGCGGGAACAGAGTAAGAATTGTATTAGGAGAATGACTCTTGCCTCAGAAACACTTGGCCTGAATGTGGTGCCCTGGAGACTCTCGGAGGAGGGACCTCAGATGTTGGGAGAGAGGATCATGTTATGAAGCTGTGAGCAGTTTTCACTCATCCACACACTGTATTTTGTTTCATTTTGCTTTTTGAGATTGAGAAGTGGACCTGAGGGAGGAGGAGGCTCTGGAGACAGCAGCTTTTTTGATAGGAACTGGTTTTTATTTGTTTTGGCTTGGGTTTTTTTTTTAATTTAAATTTGGAAGTTAAGATATAGTGCAATATGGGTTTCTGGAATAGAATTCAGTGATTCATCACTTACGTACAACACCCAGTGCTCATACCCAGTGCCCTCTTAATCCCCATCCCCCATCTAGCCCATCCCCCACCCCCTCTCCATCAACCTCCAGTTTGTTCTCTGTCATTAAGAGTCACTTATGGCTTATTTCCCTCTCTCCCTTTTTTCTTTCCCTCCTTCCCCCAATAGGAACTGTTTTAACAGCAGAAAAGTACCGTCTCTGAGATGCACAAATCGGCTTCCCTTGTCTCACTGTGCTTATCATCAGTTGCCCATTGTTCTTGCGGAACAATGGGACTGATTTTTTCCATAGGAGTCTGTCAGAACTCAGTATAGCCACACAGAGAACTGTCCGTTAGGAGGACAAAGTCAAGATTGCCACCAGCACAAATGCAGAGGGTCCCCCACATACTCTATTTCAGAACTTTCTCTTCTCTTCGGTTTCAGCTGTCAGTTTTATATGTTTTTTTAAAAAGCTTTTTCTAAAGGAAAAATAAAATATATTGGCCTACTGGGGCCACACATAGCTCTGAAAGCCTGCTTACCAAAGGCCAGTGAGAGTGGGGTTAACCTCAGACATCGGCTGCTGTTTAGGGGCACATCAGAAAGGAACAAGTCTATTTTCCAAGCCTGGGTTCCAGGGGTGCAGCTGTTTCGGCCCATTTAGGGCACTGGGATTTGGAAGGAGCAGCCAATGCCCATGGAAGTTTTGCTAAACAAGAGAATAGGATTGGGCTGCTCAAGACCAAATACTAGGGTTTTCGAAGTAGTGGTATCCCTGTGGGTTTGACTGTTAACTTGCTGGTTTATATTCCTCAAAGCATGTTAAATTATTTGGCGGGGGGAGGGGGGGCAAGAGGTGAGTGTTTATGGCATTTCTGTAGTAGCTGGCACACAATGTAGTCAATAACCAACTGTTGATGATACAGCTTTTCTTAACACTCAATCATTTACTGAGAGGAGTCAATAGCCTAACTGATTTTTTTTTTTAAGATTTTATTTATTTATTCATGAGAGACACAGGCAGAGGGAGAAGCAGGCTCCCTGCGGTGAGCCTGATGCGGGACTCGATCCAGGGACCCTGGGATCACGACCTGAGCCAAATGCAGATGCTCAACCACTGAGCCATCCAGGTGTCCCAACCCAGCTGATTTTAATTGCCTGCTACTTGGAAATCTTTATGGTAAATACTGCGAAGGATAAGAAGATGAAGATACCGTCTGGCATCTCACACTTAGGGTTCAGCACCTCAGTCCCATTGGATGATGGATTAACAAATGCTGGACAGAACAGAGATGTCCAGTCAAGATATTCTAATGTGTGGAATATGCAGGAAAAACTCTAGACCAGTCTCTCTCTGTTTCTCAGCGCCTTTTCCCTCAGTTAGCTTACCTCTCCTCCCCATTTCCCCCAATCACACACATTTGCTGAATTGGTCTATTGTTTATCTTTGAAAAGATTGATTTATACGTTTGCACAGAAAATCCCAGAGCCTTTTCCTCTTAATGCTATAAAGTTGCCATTTAATGAGGCATTGGGAAGGCCACCCAGCCACTTGAAATCCAAAGTGTCACGCTAAAGGATTTTTACCAACAAGTATTTACATTGGAGCCAGGGTTTTACTTTCCCTTGGCAATTGACTAATTTGCTGAAAGAGCCAATAAATCCTTGGCCAATGAAGAACAGATTGGGGGGGAGGAGCTTCTGTTTCAGGCCATTTTCTTTAGGAATGCTTTTAGCACTTGGCCTTGGGGAGGACTGTGTCCTTTGGTTTTGTTAAAGAGCCGGAATTGGCCATTTTGGGATCCTGTAAGGAAAGTCCTGTCAGGTGGGAATGAAGTGACTGGGTCTCCCTGGTCCCTCGATTTGCACAAACCTAATGCTCCTGTTGAGAGAATGTTTCAAAATGCATTTTCTTAAAAGTAGGACTGTATAAATAATAGATTAGGTCTGTAAGAGTGACCTGAGTAGAACAGGCAGGGGAGCGGTGGGAGAAAGTCCCCCACTGGCCTGTGCCTGTTTTATGTGTTGGGAAGAAAAACTCAGCCGCTTTCTTTGGAAGAGAGCCTAGTTGTGGCCCTACTGTGTCAATATAAAGGGCTTCTCTCTTTGTAGGCATTAAGTACACATGGACCATTGCCTTCCTGGGCATTTGACAGGGCTGGAGTGTTCTGGGTTTCGTTTTGGTTTGTTTGGAGAGAAATTCAAGAGGCTCTAGAGCAGAGCTGCCCAATGGAACTTTCTGGATGGTGGCCAGAAAGTTGGTCCTTTATCTTTGGTGGCCAGCATGATAGCCAGTAGCCACATGTGGCTACTGAGTCCTTGGAATGTGTGAGCAAAGAATTGAATTTTTTATTTTAACTAGTGTGAGTTTATTTTTTTTTTTTTTTAAGATTTTATTATTTGTTCATGAGAGATGCAGAGAGAGAGGTAGAGACACAGGCAGAGGGTGAAGCAGGCTCCACGCAGGGAACCCGATGTGGGACTTGATCCCGGGTCCCCAGGATCACACCCTGGGCTGAAGACAGCGCTAAACTGCTGAGCCACCTGGGCTGCCCACTAGTGTGAGTTTAAATAGCCGCATGTGATGAGTGGGTACGTATCATTGGGTAGTGCAGGTCTGGAGGGCTTCTATGCTTTTTCTGTAAGAACTCTTGAGTTAATCCCCTTTGACTTTCACAGCCTACTTGAGAGGGCTGGAGGTTTTTGGTAGGTAGTCTATTCCCAATAGGGAGAAATGAAGAAGCCAGGACCCAGAGGAGCCAAAGGACCGATTCAGATCACTGACTAATAAAACAGCAAAGCTGGGATGAGGGCCAGGGCCTCTCTGCCTTGAGTCCTCTAACAGCCCCTCAGAGCCCAGCTTTAGATGTTAATTAGAAGTATGACTTAGTAGGGGACCCCAACCACAAAGGGAAGGCTTGCTGAACATCTGGAATCTTGGCTGTGGGCTGTGCATTTAATCTTCTTCTTTAAAATCAAACAGGCTTAATGAGCAACGGGATTTGGGAAATCCCTCTGGGCCCTTAAATCCAAGGAGGAGTTTCTCTGGAACCAGAGGAAATGGGCCAGACAGGTGAAGTACTCCCCTTCCCTCTGGCCTCCTTTACATGGCCCTGTCTGTGACCATTACAAGTCGGAAAGGACCCGTGGAGACTTGTGGTTCTAGTTTCCTATCCTTAATGTGCTGTAAAAAGGCCAGACCCTGGGACAAATAGCATACACTTGGATAATCCGGATTTTATCAGTGCTTCTGGCAACCCTATTAACATGCCCCTTGCTGCTGTATAAACCAGAACCTCAAACACCAAGTCTGTTAATTGGCTCCAGCTCCATCCTCACCTTCTCTGGTTCCTGCCACTCCTCCATCCTTGAGGACTATGAGAAAAGCTCAGGGATTTTTCCACTTCTGAGGGGCACCTTAGAGACAGAGAATGAGTGGTGTCATGGGCAGAACTCTGAGCCATGGAGCAGTGCGTCTGGGTTGCAACAGTGAGCACCTGCTGATACCAATGATTCTCAGTAGTCCTGGTGTGGATTTCATATCCGTGTTGCTCTTCCCACTGCCCCCTTCTAGCTGTTGCTAGACTCTTCTAGCATCCACACCGTGCCAGGGTGCTTAGAGAAAGCAAAGTCCTTTTACTGTTATCAAAGGATTGACTACATAATTAGAAGGGAAGTCTGCTGTGACAAATCAAAGCTGCACAACCTGCTTTCTAATTCTTAAACTAATTTCTGGATTACCTGTTTCTCATTCAGTCTACTCATCTACCCAACCACCAACCTACCTGTCTGCCTATAGTAACTGCGGCAGATGATGTGGAGATGACTTTAAAAATAAAGAAGAATGAACAAACCTCATAAAAAAACCAACAGCTGACCTCCATCTACTGTCTCTTGATAGGGTGTTCATAGGATTTATCATACAAATTGGTGCACTTCTGTGAGGGCAAGGGGGCATGCATAATTACGCTGGGATAACTGGTTTAAACCAGGATGCCCCAAGGACAGATGGAGCACAGATGAAGCATCTGCTGTGTGCCAGGCACCGTGCTTGAGTTGGGGTGCACACTGGTAATGAAGACCTAATTTCTTCTCACAGGGAACCCATGGTCTGGCAGGGAGACAGGGACATAAATAAATTAATACTGTGCCATTGAATTGAAATGGTATTGAAGTGGGTGTTCACAAGTCATTGGGGTGGGAAGAAGCAACAGAGATGGTAACGGGGACTGGTTTTAGAAGGAAGATCAGACAAATTATCGAATTTGCATCCATTGACCAGGAGGGATCTTGAGACTCGCCCTTGTTGGGGTTATTTGTGGAAGCCTTGCCTGAGTCATGTATTGGTGAAGACTGTATATTCCAAGAATCATCCTTTGAGATCATCCTGTACCCAAATTACTGTCTAGTCCAGTATTGACTGTGGTTTGTATAAAACTAAAATGTGATTAATGAATTCTAATGGATGTAGGTGACTTTTCAGTGGGACTTCGAAAGTTAAAAGTGAGCAATTAGGTCTGAAGTCTGTTTTAAGGCATAAGCTGGGATATGTAGGATCTCCTCCTTAGGAGGCCATTTAGTTCCTCAGCAGGGATGTGCATGTGTCTGTGTGCTGCAGGGCGACTAAAAAATTCACCCTAGTTAGAAAATACTGATTTAAGTATTTTTTTTAGCATAAAGTCGTATAGACCAAAACTTCTCTAGTCTAGTTTGAGAACAGCAGAGTGCATTATAAGGCTGCTGCATGTGGGTAAAATTTATATTGAAGTTTTGACAAACAGAAATATAGCCTTGAGCCTCTCAGACCCCTCAGCTCCGGACTTGGTGGGCTGCACTCCCCGTCCTACTGCTGAGTGGCTCGGAAGGGGGCATGATGAAGTGTGTGCTTTCAATGGTGGTCTCTGTTCAAAGTCTCCCATGGTAGTCTATGTGGTATGGATGAGATTGGGCGGTTTCCTGACTCGATCTTTTTTACATATTGTAATAAAATAACAATTTAAAAAATAATTCTTAAAAGGGAAAATTCTACCATCTAATATGTATTAACCATATTTTGCTTTTCCAGACTGCTGTCTCCAAGTATACTTCTGATAACATAGTTATCGTTGTAGTGTATCCTGAGTTTATTTTATTCTGGATTGACCATGTCTTAAAATTAAGTTTGGGAAGACCTGGTGTTTACCTAAAGGATTGCAAGGCCGTGTCCTGAGAATGGCTCTATCCTCACTTCATTGAATCTTTAATGGTGGATGAGGGCAGTGTCCTGGCAGGCAAACCAAAGGTTCTCTCGGATACTGGAAAGTCCCTCAGCAGACTGCCTCGTTGCCCACTGTTGGGCCACTTTGCTGGTGGCACAAATGCTTTGTATCTACCATTTCTCTCTCTTCCTTTACCAAGTCGCTTTCAGCTCACTGACCTGTCTTCTGTTGGGGTTTTTGAATTTGTCAAGACAAGGATCGTCTCATCTGTCTGAGCCAATGGAATGACTCGAAGCTCTGGCACCTGAACTGAACATGTGGTAAATCTGCTTCATCTTTGTTTACACTCAACCACGAAGTAAGCACTTCTCCCTGGGGAAGGCGGCTCTACCCCTTCCTCTCCTCGCTTCCACTCTGCTCGCCCTGCCCGAAGACTGTTTATGCCTGGCCTTAGGTCTCTTTCCCATCCAGAATCTATCCTCCCTTCCCGACCCTGGGTGACAGCCTCTGTCCTCCTGCCCATGTCCGGGAACTGGCTCTATCAGCCACCGACGGTGTACATTCTGACGTGTACACCTCCCAGTAACACTGTGGCATAGCTGCTCGTTCCATTTGACTAATGAGGAAACAAAGTTAGAATTGAGGAAACAATGCCTAAGGACACAGACCCAGTAAATGGCAAGATCCAGAACTGGCTGGCTTCAGATCCTGCCATGTTTTCCAGGAGACCAGGCTTGCCTCTGACCCTCTCTTTGACACATGCCAGTACTGTGACAGAAAAGTAGGACAAAACTATACTACTAGGCAAAGTGGGTGTGTGTGCATTAAGTGACATCCGTGGGGCAGGGAAGTAGCCCTTAATTGTCCTCATCAGCTAGTCTCCTGGTGGTAACCACAGATGGAGTTAGCCGGTGGTGAAGTCCTAGGCGACTTAATTGCCTCTTCAAACTCAGATTTGATGATCTCTTGTGATTCTTTCTTAAATCCAGCTGCCCAGGGTCACAGTTCGGCGCTTGCCTGGGCTTGCCCACCCCAGCAGTGTTTTATGCTTTGGACTTTACTCAGCCTCTGCCTCTAATCATGTAAATGCTTTCACTCTAAAAGAGTTTACTGAACACCTCCTGTGTGCCAAGCCCTGTGCTAGGAGCTGGATATTAATCTGTTACAAGCCATTAAATAAGTTAAAGCTGTGATTCTCAAACAAGGGTTTCTAAATCTTTACATGCATACAAATTTTTAAACTATTCATTACAGTAATCCTTTAAGAAGTATTTTGCCAGTTATTCAGAACAAACTCCTCTTCTGCAGCGATAATTTGCAATGGAAAGATATAGCAATAAAATAAGATTTTATACTCTTAAGTCAGCATGACTCAAAATGAGGTCTATGTAGGGCTCTGATAAGATTTTTTTTCCCTTTAAAATTGGTCTATACATTAGCCCTATGTGGAAAATGCAAGGTTGAAATATTTTTCCTCCTGCAGAAACACATTTTATTTTAAAAATTTTAAAGATTTCATTTATTTATTTATTTGAGAGAAAGAGAGTGAAGGGTTCAGGGAGGGGCAGGGGAAGAGGGAGAGAACCTCAAGCAGACTCTGCACAGAGCCAGACACAGGGCTCAGTCTCATGACCCGGAGATCATGAGCTGAGCCAAAACCAAGAGTCAGACGCTAGATGGACTGAGCCACTCAGGTGCCCCAAAACATATTTACATTTTAAAAGACTTTCTGAAATAATACACAAACCAATGGGTTAACTGACACCTTGGAATTAGGGCCCCAGGACTAACTACATCAGGTTGATACAAGAGGTATTTTGGGGAAAGTAAGCCTCAGTGTCCCTGAACACAGCATGAAAACTGTGGTCCTGCCTTTGGAGAATCTGGGCGGTTTCTCCTCTGTGATACTTGCCAGCCACTCCCTATGATCACTCTGTCCCCTCCAACCTCTGCGTGCTATACACACGTCTGCTATTGCTACTCTGTGCTGTCCGGTGTTCACAGATAAGTCAGGAGTAACATATGTTCAGAAGAAACATTGGCTAAAGTTGCACTTGAGACCCCAATTATGAGTGACCCCAAGACTCTCTGCCTTCCCTGGCATTATCGAGTGCTTTCCGTTGGTGTAAAAGTTTCTTTTTTTGAGGTTAGGGCAGATAAAGAAGTAGTGTGCATAAAGCCCCCAACTACCAACAAATCACCACCTCATTAAGTACAGCAGAAATGGGTAAGACACATCAAATGATTCAAGGTCTTATTTGAGTGACTGTTGTCTCACATGTAAATCTTTGATCTTCACTCTTGGGAGAGGGGACTCTTAGACATTTGTTTCCTCCTTGGAGTTGACTATATTATAGGCATTTTATTCAGTGAAGAACTAAAATAAATCACACTCCCAAAAGTAGAGAGGATGCTAGGACCCCGAGCTGGCTAGCTTCAAACCTATTGGTTTCCATTAGACTGGGCTCGCCTCCACAGAGCTGGCCACTTCTATCATTTACCACGTTGTTGCACATAATAACTGACATAAAAGTGAGGGCGTACAGATGTAAAGTATGGCTTCAGGACAGTGAGCCCTTCGCATCGAAGCTCTAGGAAGGAGCAGTGGCAGCAAAGCCTCCTCTAGCCAGTTGCCAGGGATGGAGGACCACTGATGGGGCGTCTAGAACACGCACACTCCAGGGTGCTGCTGTCAGAGCTGCCAAGTGCAGGCGGAGGCTTCACCACTTTAAGACAAAAGGCCTTTCTGGGAGCTGCTCTTGCCCAGTTTCCTTCCAAGCTGAGTGTCCACTTTCCACCCCAGGCGTCTATAAGCTGTGGGCTCAGGGATTCGGTTCTACTGGAACATATTGCCTGCTTTGGACTGGACTCCCCTCTGAGCTGGGGCAGTAGGTCTGCAGACATAGTGTGTGGACACTGAGCCTTGCTGAACCATTTTCTCCCAGCCAAGCCTTTCCTGGCTCCAAGGGAATCCCTAACCAGCTCACCCAGGATGGCTTTTTGGGTCAGTCCTAGGAATAGATGAAGTCTCTCTTCTCGTGGAGAGGCAACAGACTTGCCTCTTGCTGGTACATCAGCTTCTTGCTGCCCATCTAGTGTTAGGAGGCGTATCTCTGCTCTCCTGTGATTAACCAGATCAGCTACGAGAGCCTGGGATCTCATCATGGCTCTACCACATACTGGCCACGTAGCCTTGGGTGAGTTTTTTAGCTTTATATATAAATTGAGAATAAGGACTATGCTTTCCACTCAGATTTATTGCTGGGCTTGCGTGAAAGAATGCACGTAAAGCCAATGACATGTTGACCCTCTACAAATGTTGTAGTAGGCGATGGTGACCACGAGGTAGAGAATGTCAGAGTGCGAGTGATGGAATGGGTGAGGTGTGTCTTCACATTTGCCTCCTCTGGAGGCTCCTGTCAGTTCTAGATTTTGGGGAGATGTGGATAGCACTGGTGTACCCCGTTTCCACGGTCCTGGCACTGCATTAGACAGGAATCACTCATGAGCACATGCAGTCTTGACTGGGTTTATGGATGTGCTGACTCTGGCTCTCCCTCTATAGAAAGCTCCTACACAGAATTGGGAAGGGCTCACCTGTTAGTGCTGATGGAAGTCAGACCTCCTCCCTTAGCTGAAGGTGACAGGGAGAGGGCCTGGAGGGAGGTCAGCTCCAGGCTGCCGGAGGGTCTGCTTTCCTGAGAAAGGCGAGGCCGGGTAGGGGGATGGACACAGGCTCCTGCAGGGTCTGGCCAGCCTCTATCACTCTCCATTTGTTCCTGTTGTTGAGCATCTGTCCTCCTTGGCCTGAGGAAGCAAGACCCTGCCAAAACAGAATGAAACTGGAGGCCATAATTAGGCAGTTTCACATGTAAAATGCTATTTGTTTATTTCTTGAGCAACAGAACGTAGAGGAATATGTGAGCTTCTGGGAGTGTTGAAGCTACCTCCCTTAATTATGACCTTGAGGAATAGCTAGTTTTATTTCCCTGAATGTTTCTTTATCAATATAAAGGCTTACTTGCGTTGACCCCTACTTCTTAGAATAAGGAAACTAAATGTTCTCTTTTTTTTTTTTTTTTTTTTTTTTTTTTGCTGGGCCCCAAGGTTTATGTGGAATGTAGGATGAAGAGAAGGGAAAACCCAGCAAGAATGCTGACTATCTTACTTATTACTTCTCTATTAAAAAGTGCCTTCATAAATCTTCCTGAACAGATACTTACTCTTCTTACTTTTAAAATAATGATTTGATAATTTTTCTAGTTTTGCCCCACCACTAGTGTGTTGCCAGTTCAGAAAAGAGGTTGAGGAGTTGGAGGCTGGAGCTGATCTTCTAAGATGTTTGCACTTGTCAAGCATTTGAAGTATGCATTGAGGGACCCCTGGGTGGCTCAGTAGTTGAGCAGCTGCCTTTGGCTCAGGCGTGATCCCCGGCTCCTGGGATGGAGTCCTGCGTTGGGCTCCCCGCAGGGAGCCTGCTTCTCCCTCTGCCTCTGTCTCTGCCTTTCCTTGTGTGTCTCTCATGAATGAATAAATAAAATCTTAAAAAAAAAAATAAAGCAAAATATGCATGTGGGTTAACTGCTGCTATAAGAATAAGTGATTTTAATTAACCTAGAGAGTTTTAGTTCCTCTTGACTTTACCTGTTTAACATCTGAAGTTAGTACTTCCCCTGAATCCATCTTTAGTGCCTTCATAAGGGCAGATAGTGTTAGGGAATCCACATGCCCATGTCTGCCCTCCTAGGAGTTTTTACAATTTTACAATTCACATATTTAAAATGCACAATTAAATGGTTTTTGGTATATTCAGAATTGTGCAAACATCCTCACTCTCTAATTTTAGAACATTCTTATTAACCCAAAAAAAGAAACCCTGTACCCATTCATCCCTCCTCATTTGCCCCCAGTCTTGTAGGCCCGGGCAGCCACTAAGCTGGTTTCTGTTTCTATAAATCCCCGATTCTGGACACTTCACATAAATGGAATCAGACAACATGTGGTCTTTTGTGGCTGGCTCCTTTTCCTTATCTAGTATAATGTTTTCAAGATTTACCCATGTTGTAGCATATATCAGAACTTTCATTTCTTTTTATCACCAAATAATTAAGAATCGCAGGCTCTACTGACTGAGCCAGCCAGGTGCCCCCATTTTTTAATATTTTAAAGCAGTGTTTAAATGTGTCTGTTTTAATGAGGCAAAATACAACTAAAAACAAATCAGCAAAATAATCAATACATCTTTATAGTGTGATGTTGACTTGACATTGAGTTTATGCCATTTCTTACAAGCTTAATGATTAAATAGGATCATGCCACATCTTTCTGCAAATGACAGATTGGTCAGGGTTAACCTACTGAAAATAGCCATAACTGTTAAAAATCAGGGAAAAGTTTATTTACTCAACAATCCTTCAGTTACACATTTATTGAGTAATTACTATGGGCAAGGCTGCTCATGGTTGACATCAAGGAAATGGAACAGATTTTTCTTCCTCGGGCCTTTTCAACGAACCTGTATTTGTAAACATGCCGGTACATTGCCTGGAGAAAACAATAAACACAGCTATTAGCATCACCTAGGAGCTACAACGTAGAGAAATTTGAGCCCAGGGAGTTTAACTGAAGCAGTAGATGCTGGATGTTGTTAGAGAAATAGAGATGAAGAATTT
The DNA here is from genome assembly GCF_048164855.1 of Canis lupus baileyi. Classification (NCBI taxonomy): domain Eukaryota; kingdom Metazoa; phylum Chordata; class Mammalia; order Carnivora; family Canidae; genus Canis; species Canis lupus. The sequence continues at coordinate 76,258,299 of NC_132841.1, read as the reverse complement.
TGAGCACGATTCCACTGAATAAAGCTGAGGCTAGAAGGTAGCAGGACATGCTAAATGAGCGCCTGGTGTTTTAAAGTAGCCTATAAAACTCTACTAGTGAGTCTGCCTTTACCTGTGGGAGTATGTCTGGTGAGCACCCCTTTCCCCTTTCTTTGTGACTGGATGAAGGAATGCAAAGCAAACCTTCCTACTACCTTGTGGGTGTTCTAGTTTAAGCCTAAGTGGTTTGGTCATTTCTACACCTAAACCCCATGGGTACTGGGGCTGCCCTTCTTCCTCTTCTAACTAAGCCAGGTAATGGAAATTTTATCCATGTTTTGGCCTGTATTTTCCTCCTTTCGGGTTGAATTCAGTCTACCGTTGAAAGATGTTTGCATTTTCCAACCCAGCAGACCCCTCGTTCTACACCATTAAATATAACTTCATCTTGGCTCTCTGCAGATTCTTCTTACTCAGAAATGTGTCGTCTTAAGACGACAGGGAGCTACATCTCTCTGCTGAGAGCTTCCCAGAGTAAGAGCAGCTTTATTCAAAAATTGCACGCCTTCTGATGATGCTGAGTTTTGGCAGCACCGATTCATAGCATTTTAGATGACTTGAAAGGCTTGGAACAACTCAGTCGGAACCTGGAGGACATGGCCCATCTGCTAGAAGTAATCTCTCTTACCGGGTTTGGGGAGTGTAGGAAGGGTTTGTTGGGTGTTACCTATTGTCTTTCCTCAGTACAGTTACACATCACTCCACTCTTTTATGTCAGCTCTTTTTTTTTTTTTTCCTTTCCAACTGTTGGGCTACCTTGAGTAATTCCTTCTGGTTTTGAAGAATGTGTACGTGTGTGTGTTGCTGAGTAGGAAATTGAGATCATTTTAACTGACATTCCACACAGGTGGAATATGCCTCATCTTACCGATGTCTTCACTGGTTTGGTTTTAGCAGTGATTTAGAAAATCTATTAAGAGGCTGCTTACAATATCTTGAACAGAAGGTTTGGATTTTTCCACATTTGGATAGTCTGATATCCAATAAGAACTATATTTAATGTTCTGTCTAAATTTTTGAGAACTGTACAAACTATCTAATTTGGGGTAGAATGCTTGGTTAGCATGAGTTTATAATCACGTTGCAACAGAACTGAGAACAAGGTCAGCGTAAAAGGGTTATTTTGTTGAAATGGACGGTAGTCTTTGTTGACAATTGAGTTATGATCCCCTCTTGGCACTTTAAGTGGCCTCGTTCCTAACCCTTTGGATTCTCCTTCATACGTCATAAACATCATAAATGTTTGATAAGCCTTTCAAGGTTATCGTGTATCTCCTTCAAAGGAACCACTGAAACTACATGATATGGAATGTCTGGCCATATTCATCTCTCCATTTCTAGTGAAGTAGAGATAAGACCCCGTGAAATAAAATATAATCTTTCCTTTGTATCACATTCCATGCTTTATGAATGTAGAAAATCTTATTATCTTTGTTGGATTTTTTTTTATCCCCACTCCCAAGAAAAATGAAGGCATAACGAAGATATCAGATAAACGCAGTTGGGTAACATCTTTGCCCATTTTGGAGGTTATATATATTTAAGACACATGAAGATATTTTACATTTCCCTCCATTTTATTTTATTTTGGTTTGATGCTCCTTATTTTTGTTTGAAATCTAAAAAACAGGAATGGGGTCATAAGAGCACTAATTTAAGAGCAGGGACATATGGTTTAAGATGTTTCTTGATAACAGTTTGAATTTTCTATGCTGATGAAAAAGAGAGTAGGATTTTCTTTTACCAAATATAATGGAATATAAGCCCCATACATAAGCAAGAGGATCTGCAAAAGGATTTTTGGCCAGAATATATATAGATGAAGTAGTATCTTAGAATACTAATAGTATAGCATTCAGTATACCAATAATGTGGCAGTATGTATAAGAGAGTCATGTCTATAATATCTGCTTTATTAATTTAATTCACACACATTTAAAATGCCATTTAAAATTTAAATGGTGTATTAATTTTGAATATTCCTTCTCCAACTCATCTGCTTTATAAAGTAAATTTATTCAAACTCAAACTTAAACCCATGGTTTAAGCCCAATGAGTCCATTTTTCAAAGAGCATCAATTACCTTCATTTCCATCTTCACTGTTTGAGAGCAGTTTTTGTATCCTCCTATAATGCTGTCCCTGGACCTTTTAAGACCGCAAGAATCCATTCATTCTTGCACAGTTCTCCCATCCATTCATTCTCAGAATGGCTTGATTTTCTGGTGCATTTGCCATGTGCAAGCACTGTCATAGGTGCTTTACATGTAATAGACTTATTTACTCCTCAAAACAACCTTGTGAGAAAGAAACCTTTTTTTTTTTTTTTATCTCATTTTACTTTGGGAATTGAGGTCCAGAGAGATCAAGGAACTTGCTCAAAGTCACACAGCTCATGGAAGGCAGAGTCAGGATTCAAACCCAGCTATTAAGCACCAGAGTTCATGCTTCCTTTTTTATTTTTTTTTAAGATTTTATTTATTTGACAGAGAGAGAGAGTGAGTGAGCAAGCGCGGGCACAAGCAAGGGGTGTGGCAGGCACAGGGAGAGGGAGGAGCAGACTCCCTGAGCAGGGAGACTTCTGTGGGGCTCGATCCCAGGACCCTGAGATCATGACCTGGGCTGAAGGCAGAGGCTTAACCAACTGAGCCACCCAGGTGCCCCCAGAGTTCATGCTTTTAACCACTGTGCTACTCTGCTACAAAGAAATCCAGCACCTAAATGTGAGGTCATTCCTTCCTGGAATAATTGTTGAATTCATTGTCGAATTTATTTCCTGCCTTTATTTTAAACCATTTCTGACCTCTATAAACCTCTAAAATGGCATCGGTGGACCTGAGACAATTGTGTCTTCTCCAAACAGTACTTTACCACCCAAATGAATTAAAAGAGAGATTCATAATATAGCTGTATAGACTCAAATGTAAGATATCTTCCTCTTTTGTGAGGATAATTTTAGGGAAAAAATATAATCTTATATTTTGACACATATGGTATATTTCTCTATATTAGCGTGTGAGCCAAAGCAGTTAGTGAAGACTGGGGAGGAGGGGGCTGCTGTATTATTTCTCAAACAAATGCTGATCACTGGGCTCTGTATCAGGCTGTTTACACATATTACCTCGTTATTCCCTGCACAACCCTAGTAAATAAACAGCATCATTCCCATTTTGTAGGTGAGTAAACTCCACCTCGGAGAGTATTAGAAACTTGCCCAGCAGATCCAGGGGTTGGGTAGTTGGGCTGAGATTTCAGCCCATATGCAGCCAACACGAAAGCCTGTGCTCTGTGGATGACCCTAGGTGGCCTCATTGGGCACACAACACTGGGTTGAGAAGCTCCGACTTAGCGCATGTGGGCACCGCACCGCTCGTGCCAGCTGGCTTCCACTGTCCTCCCAGCTTCCTCTCATTTCTCTGCTTTCTGCCTTGCTGAGCCCAGCAGGGCTTTTGGCTGCAAACAACAGAAATTCCTGTAGCTACTTTAAGCAGAAAGGGATGTATTAAAAGATGCTGGTTAGGTGGTTCATAGGATTTCTAGGAGGGACCAAGCATCAGGCTAGATGTTGCAGAGCCAGGAAAAGAGCCAGACCACACGGAGGGGACTGTTCTAGCAGAAAAAGCCACAGTTCCTGGAGCCCAGGACTTTAGGGAGGGAATGCCAGAACCGTGCCTCTCTTGCACAGCACTCCCCCACGAAGCTCGGTCTCAGTGGGTGACCGCTGCCCCCTTCTGCAGGCAGGTCTGGGGAAACTAGCCCCTGTGCCTGCTCTCTGGCTACAAGGGAACGGGAGACACGAGAGTTTTCAGATTTTTCCACTAAATGGGGGTTGATGAGCCAATCTACAGCTTCTGTGACACTTAACCCACCCCAGGCCCAGCCTGGCCTTGGCTGCAGCACGCTAAGGTCAGATGGGCAGTGTTTGTCCTCAGTACCTACTGCCTTGGTGGATGCAGAGGGATGCTTCTCTGCTCCCCCGAGGGCTGGGCCCAGTTCACCCTGCCCTACTGGTCTGACTGCAGCTGGTACCAGCAGCAGTGGGGCTAACCTGAGGATCCACGTGAGGACCCTCACCCCTGCGGAGGCATCCATCCATCTACCATGATGGTATCTCCCAAGTTACGTTCTACTCTCAGAAGCCTTTCCTCCTGACCCCAGTGAACTCGTTGAAAATCTACTCGGGAAGGAGCAGGACCTTGACTCCCACCAAGTGCCTCTCAAATCAGGGCTTTTATCCACTGAGGCCTGCGTCCTGAGCACAGCGATCACAAAAGTAACAAGGGACAAAAGGGTTAGCATCCTTCCTCTTTATAAGAAACACATTGTGTACCCCTTTCAGCCTTCAGGTTTTCAACTGCTTTTGTTGAAAGCATCAAGTGGAAGCCCCAGGCCTGAAAAGAATACACTTGAGGGTAATATGTTGATTGGAAGAAGAGTCTAAGAACACAAGGATCACAAACCCAGGAATTAGCTGATGGTCTGCTTATCAACGGGCCTTGGTCAGACAAATGTAATTTGTATTTCTGACTCGTTACCTAACCTGTAAAACTGGAAAAGAGAACAAACATTAAGACCCTAAGAGGCATTGTAAGAACTAAATACTTAAACTCTGGACCCCAGTGTCTGGCACACAGATTTTTAATCTTCTTGTCTTCTTGTCCTTGCAAGAAACCACAGTCGGGCTATGTGAGGCCACTCCCCCCGCACCCCCCCACCTCCCTGCTTTGGATGCCCACCTGGGTTTTGTCTTTCTCAGCTGGGACTTACATGGGTAGTTTACATTATCAAATGAATACACAGAGGGAAGTTTAAAACACTCAAGGTGACTGGGGAAAACAAGCCAGATCTTATTCTGTAGCACCCTTTTTCACTGTGACGAGGGTTTGGAGCTTACCCATCAGAGATAAAGTCATCATGAAAGATCTTAGTTTAGTTTGCATTTTTCCGGTCATCTTGAAATCTTGATTTGGCCAGGGGCTTGCTGTATCTGTATTAATTTTCCTTCAGAGTTCATTTAGCAGCAACAAGCAGAGGAATCATTTGCATTTTAATTGGGTCGTTGTCCTTCCCCTGTCCCCACCCCCAGCATTCTCTCAGCTGCGGAGAGCTGGAGCCAGATGTCACTCCCTGCCTCTCAGTGGCACCACAGAGTGCCTCCATGAACTCCCCAAGAACAGCTAGGAAGATTCTCTGCTCAAGTGGCACATGCCTGGGCACCTCCAAAACATTAAAAACTCAGGGACTTTCTGGGGCACCTGGGTGGCTCAGTCAGTTAAGTGTCTGACTCTTGGTTTTGGCTCAGGTCATAATCTCATGGGTCAGGAGATGGAGCCCTGTGTTGGGCTCTGTGCTCAGCGGGAGTCTGCTTGGGATTCTCTCCATCTCCCTCTGCCCCTTCCTCCACTCACAGGCATGCGCGCACTCTCTCTCTCTCTCTCAAATAAATTTTAAAAAATTTTTAAAGATTTTTATTTATTTAACTAATACAGAGAGAGAACTAGAGAGGACAAGCAGGGGGAACAGCAGAGGGAGAGGGAAAAGCAGGCTCCCCACTGAGTACAGAGCCCAACGTGGGGCTTGATCCCAAGTTGGGATCACAACTTGAGCTGAAGGCAGACACTTAACTCACTGAGCCACCAGGTGCCCCTAAATAAAATCTTTAAAAAAAAAAAAAAGCTTAGGAGTTTTGTAAATTAAAATCACTAATGACAAAAATCTGCATCGACATTCCCAGTGATTCATACTAAAGGAGCTCATTTTGAAAAAAAAAAGTCTTATAAATGAATGGTGCATGTCTCAGGGAACAGCTTGGAAATTTTTGGAGGACAGAGGTAAATGTGAGTCACCCAGTGGAATCTGGCACCACTGTTGATTCCAGTCTCTTAGATGAAGAAACTAAGGCAATAATTCGGTGATAAAAGTGGTCCTTGTTCCAGCTGGAAGCTCCGTTGAAATCAAGGCTACCCTGTGTAAGTGCCACGCCTGACACACAGCTGACTTGGAAAGCTGGTGGAGCAAACCTGAATCCAGGCTGCAGCCTCAGTGATTCTGACATGTGCTTGTAAGGGAGGTGGGGGCAGCATGAAATATTTACAGCAAGCCCGGCGGGGATTAGCATATATACAGAGGGTGAGCTGAGCAAAATGTAGGACACGGAAAAAGCCTTAAATGATGAAAATGTGCCTAGTTGTCGCTGGGAGAGAGGCGAAGTTTGGCATGTGAATTCCTGTTTCTAGGGCTGCCTCCCTGGTCACCTTTACCTTCTCAAGAAAGGTAGGTTAGATGTTTCCAGAACCGTGCAGTGGTGCAAGGGAACATGGGGAAGAGTGATGTCACCTTCCCTCCTATTACCTACACCTTGGGTAGGAGAATTACCTTTCACTCAAAATGTGCAGATTTTCTTAGATTGCCACCATCAAGCCTGGGCAAAAAAAATGATGGCCCTGGACTCACGACAGTTGGCCCTTTCTAGATCGGTTTCAACCTTGCAGCCTCCCCTAGATTTTGTTCAATCTCCGCAGTTAACCGGTCAACCGGCCACAGACCTTCTGTGCTGGGTGGTGGTCCTGCAGGGACAGCACGCCTCCTAGAAGCCTTGCTGCTGATCCTCTGGGCGCTTAGCCAAAAGGACCATCTCTGTCAGGGTCTAGATGCTTCTGCCTAGAGGCAGGCGAGCTCTCCAAACTAGCCCTGCTCTCTCCTGAAGAGAAAGGGGTTTCTGGGTTTGACTGCAAACATTCTGACGGCTTGTGAGCACGCCACTTGATGTGTGTACAGGCCAGAGAGTTTCAAACACCGAGGCTGAAGATATAAGAGAAAGGGAGTTCTCATCTGTGTGTGTGTGTGTACGCGCGCTCTCATGTGAGGGTGTGTTCACTGATCTTTAAATTTTTTTTTTGTTTCAACACTGAGCCTGCTTAGAACCAAATATGAATCTTAGACCTGTTTATGAAAAATAGATGAAAGGACCAGGAGTATACAGACAGGTTAATGAGCTCTTCTTGGTCCCTCTCTGAGCATAGTCCTGTTTTCACTGTGTCAGTGGGAAAAATTTCCTTTTAACCTGGAATTTTCAGACCAGTGCTTGTTCAAAAAAAGAAAAAAAAACAAACCCTTTATTCAGAGCCTCTTGTTTTTAGAAGAATTTATTGGACGCTGCTCTGGCAAACGCTAGAGTCATCTCAACATACATGTGTGGGGACCGCCGTGGAGGGAGGGTAGGGGCCCATGCATGCTCTTATTGCTTGCAAATGCTCATAAAGTCTAAAGACTGAATCCTTGGAAGGCAAACCACAATTTGGGGGCTTTTGTGCTGGCATTTTTTTTCCATTTTTTCCCCTGGACATCTTCTAGATGCAGCACACTGTGCTTACAAAAAACCTTCCTCATTGGTTCGTTCTAGAATAGGGTGTTGGTGTCCATGTTGGCAGCTGCTGCTTGTCTGCCCTGCTTGGAGCAGCCACATCCTCCTGGTGTCATTCAGAGATTGCTGGCCGTGTCTGAGCTTCTCCACTCCAGTTAGAGCTGTATTGAATGGGGGAGTGCCTTTTGTGTGCTCTCAGCCACGTATGAGCCTGCGTTCTACTCCCACTGGGTCCTTGATTGCCTTTGAGCAAGAAGTGAATGAGTACACCTGTGCCATTTTTGTGTGGCTTCAAACCCGGAGCACCGGCTGTCCCAGCCCGGTGAGTGAACCGTGTGAGCTAGGTGTGGCATCGTTGTGCTTTCTGATACCTTCTGATGTCCTAATTCAGGTGCACCTATTTTTAGACCGGGCTTGCCCTGATTTGAGTGTGACTTCTGCAAGGCTGTGGCCTCCTACATGTGTTCAGATGTTTTCTTCAAGGATCTCTGGGTGTTCACTGATTCCCACTCTCGGAAGGCCTTGTGATCTGCAAAGTGCTGCAAGTGCAGAAACAAGTTGCCTCGCTGTCCTTGGGCAGGAATGTCTCGTTTGGCTAGAGGGAAGATGCAGGGTCCAGGTGCCTGAGGAAGGGAGGAAGCCCCAGGATTGATGGGGCAGGTTCCTTGAGTGTGAAATAGGACAGAAGGGTGGGCCTCCCACCAAAACCTGTCAGTATTTACTGAAGCTCCTCGTGCTCATTGTCACCATGGTAGGTACAGCTTGTGTGTAACCATTTATAAACTCAGCAGTATTTGCAAACTTGAGAAGCCTGTAGCGGGGAGGCATAGGTTGATGAAAACAGTCACCACCATTTGAGGACAAGAAAGAACAGAGGAGTTCTCTGAAATGGTTTCCCAAGAGCTCAGAGCGGAGATGCCCTTGAGGCTGAAGGGAGTCCCTTGGGGAAGGGAGAGGCGATGAGCTGGGTAAAAGGTTATTGGTACCATTCAGTTGCAAGTGTCAACCCCCCACAGGTAACACGGAACCAGGTAGGGGCAGTACACAGAGTTACTGGGATTGAGAAGTTAAGTCAGAGAAAGAACCATCTGGAAATCATTTGTGGACACCATTCTGGATATTTCAGAATTCTCCCCAGGGCTATATTATAAGGAAGTCTATGGAGAGGACAAAGAAAGACACCCATGGCTCTCCTGGGGGGGGGTCCCAGGGGCTCTCAGAGAGGACATTTCTTCTCAAGTAGTGGAGCTCATCCAGTACAGGCTTCCCCTTTAAGCTTTAAAGTAATTTTAGCCATTATACTTCTTCTTTCTTCCATTTGTTCATCAATAAAAAGAAGAAGAAGGAAAAGGGGAAGGGAAAGAGGAAGAGGAAGAAGAAGAGGACCTGGCTCTCATGCCTATCCGGACAGGAAATAATTTGGAAAATAAGATAGATGACACTCTTGGCTCTCCTGAGAAGGAAGGTGCTGTGCCCTTCCGAGTGGAAGCCCCGATCTTGTCGATGACACGAGCGGTTACCCAGAAGGATGGCCAAGATGTTTTTCAGTAGAACTCCATGTGGATGTTCTGTGTGGCTTTTCGGGGAAAACCCTGGGCAGCGTGTGGTTCCCTCTTGGCTCCTCTTGTCAAGGAACGGGTGGCTTGATGGGGGCTGCAGCCCCTCTGGGGAGCCCTCAGCACGAGCTCCTGGATCTTTTGCCACTGCCCTCCCCACTTTCCCCTTTGTCACTTTCAATTAAGCCAGAAATGTTTGGAACCGGGACAAGCCACGTATAATTTGGTTAGTGATCTAAGTAAGTCAAGACGACAGAGGAAACGTAAATGTAAAGAAACAGGGGTGGGGTGAGTAGGTCTCCTACACCAGTGGCTATAGCCAGGGTTTGCTGAGTGCCCCTCCGTGGGCAGCACTGAGATGCCCTCTGATATCACCATGTCTCTCTCTCTCTCTCTTTCTCTCTCTTTCCAGAAACCCTGAAAATGTGCATTTTCAGATGAGGAAGGCGAGGCACCCAGGTGTTTGGTTATTGCTCACCTAGGGAGTATGCGGAGAATGCTCTTGACCCCTGGAGGTCTAACTGAGGCTCACCCCCTTTTCACAAGATGTGCTGTCCCCCTAAGAGGCTCTGTGACAAATGGGACACATTGCAAAAACAGGGCCGAAGAGTAGACAACAGAGGATTTAAGGCAGTAACAAGCAGACCTGGTTTGGTTGGCAACTCTCCCCTTCTCCGTGAGTTAGAGAAGTTACTTAAACCCGAGCCATAGTCTCAGCTGTCAACCTGGGTGCGCTGGGTGAGGCCTCGGGCCCTGTGGGCTCTCTGGACCCTGTGTACTGTGTCACCGAAGGTTGTAGCTAAAGTAATTTTTCTAGTTCTTGAGCCTAGTTTATTTTCTTTGAGAGTCTCATATTCTAGCTTATTAGAATCTGAAGTTCCCTTTTTTTATTTTTATTTTTTTTTAAGATTTTATTTATTTATTCATGAGAGAGAGAGACAGAGAGGCAGAGACACAGGCAGAGGGAGAAACAGGCTCCATGCAGGGAGCCCAACGTGGGCCTTGATCCTGGGTTGAAGGCAGACGCTCAACCACTGAACCACCCAGGCATCCCTAAAGTCCCCTTTTAAAAATATTTTTATTTATTTATTTGAGAGAGAGAGAGAGAGAGAGCTCATGCACAAGCAGTGGGGAGGGGCAGGGTTAGCGGGAGAAGTAGGTTCCAGGACCCTGGGATCATGACCTGAGCCAAAGGCAGATGCCTAACCTACTGAGCCACCCAGGTGCCCCCTTTTTTTCCTTTTCTTTCTTCTGAAGGCCCTTCTGTGAACTCTTCCTCACCAATCTTAAACATTGCACTTGAATCCATCAGTGCTAGAGCACCACACTCTTCTTGGTTGAGTACAAACCCAAGAGGCTTCGCCCCAGGGCCCACCCTCCTGTGAGGTATGAGGAGTTTTGTGCTCTGGCTGTTGTTCTTGCTGCCAAAGTCCTCATTGTTACAAGGCCCCGAAAGGCACATTCTTGAGTCTTTTGTTTTTAAACTGCTTCAGATAACGTTTAAGACCTGGAAGTCACCATTGCCGGATTCCCATGGGAAATCTCCAATTATTTAGAGAAATTCTTCTTGTGGGAAAAACAGAGGGGGAAACAAATAACTAATTGTTTGGAGGCTCATAGAAAGAAACTGCCACATATGACCCAGCTTCCTCACCACTGCTTCTGAAAACTATAGTTTTGTAAATCAAGCTTCCACCCCACGGAACCATACATGAGTTCCAGAAAAGATTCTTCCCAGTAGAGATGAGAAGTACCTTGAAAATGCAGCTGAGCCCAAACATGTCATTGAGTGTCATGTGGTTTTGATGGATTTCTTCCTCCAAGAGCTTCACCCACCCTTTCCTACTTGAGGAAGAAAGACTCTAATAATTTTTAATCATAATGTAGGCTCAGTAAGCTTAGGGGACTGTATTTTTTTTTAAGAGGAATTAACTTTCAGATCTGAAAATTACAGACTGGGTACAGTAAACCTTGAAAACTCAAAGGTACCACAGGGAACTGCACTGCCACTGGGAAGCTTACAGAAGAGCTGAGGGAGACGGGGCAGGAGGGTGAGGGGGGGTCGGCTAGTTATGGAAACTGCTTTGAAAAACCATGTATCACCAGCCCTTCTGAGATGCACCTGCAGCCCGATCGTGGTGTGGAGAGTGTGCAGTGTCCACTTTGATCAGGTGACCAAAGCGGCGTAGCGTCAGTGGCTTCCTTTGACCACTTAGCATCTTGGCAGGAGTCAGCATTAAGCTCTTTCTCTGGCTGCAGGGGAACAATGCCTAGGACTCTGCCAGCTGCTCTGAGTCTTCTGGGAACTTCTACGCTCTGCCTGTGTTTAGGGAGTAGCCGCCCCACTCGGTGGAGTCGTTGAAGAGTGATGAAACATCCACGTCACCTTCAATTTCTGCAAATTGAGTGATTGGCAACACCTTCACTATCTGCCAATATCAGTGTAGGAAAAATGAAATATAAAAGGTTGGAGATTCCAAACCCTGCCCACTGTTTTTATTTCCTTATGTGGCATTTTGATGGGAGTGTGACTGTGGCCTCTGTCATGATTATCCAGTTCCTATACTCCAAGTGGCGTGGGCAGCTATCTGGTCCCAAACCTGCCTGGCAGCAGTCCTTTCCAGAATGCCTGGTTAACAAGCCTGCCATTTGACATGTTCTGCTCGCTATGCCGGTGTCAAGCCAGGTGAGTCTGGCCAGAACACAGTTGTCTCCAGGTGCAGCATCCATGGGCGTAGCCTACTCACCTTTATCTATGAGGGGGAAAAGTGTGGAATTGTGGGAAATGCCAAGACTAAGAAGCCAACTTTCAGGCCTTCCTTAAGACCCACTTCCTGTGGAGGTGGCTCTTGATGAGCCCCGCCCATCACGACACCTCCCTGTGGAAATCCTGGAGCCCTGGCTGCCTTTATCTGACACTTCTCCTTCAGCACATGTTGCGCTGCAGGGGTGGGAATCATTTTGAATGAACAGGGTCTTGCCTGTCCTGCAAACTCACATAGCACAAGTGCTTACAGGAGACCCTTCTTAATTATTTGTCTGATTCTGGTCTCGAGGGGTAGCTAATCTTGTGGAACCCTTAGGGGAAACATCTGCAGGAATGCGCACAAAAATTGATTTCTTGGAGAGCCCAGGCCCATGAGAGGCATTAGAGAGAAGTCTCAAGCTGAAGGTAGCTGGTGACATTGGCTAAGGAAATTGCTTGTTCCCTGTGCTCAGCCGAGTGAGGGTTATCAACACTCATGGCCTAATCCATGGTGGTGGTGGGGTGGGGAGGGGTGTCCTCAGGTCTGTGGCAGGATTCCCAGGAATGAGTTCAAGTTGTGATGGGGGTAGATTTAGTTTCCAAAACCAAAAATATCTCCATTTCTACAAAAGAAACTACCCCAATTGGAAGGATTGATTGGACTGACAAGCCAAGACAGAAAGTAGGGTCTGAGCATTGCCCTTGTGCCTGAGACCAGTAGACCAGTGGCTAGTGGGTCTAAGCAGTTTGTCCTAGGCTGGGAGCCAAGGAGGTACAAATGCCTTGAACTGAGGGCATGGACCGGTCCAGCTCTTTGCGGGCAGGTGTGCGTCTGGTAGTGTCCAACGTGAAGACTTTCTGCTTCTCTGAAGTTAGGCTTTCCTTGTCCCAAATGATTGGTCCTTTTCTCCATTTTCAGAAGAGACATACTTTTCTTTTTGAACAGACTGACCTAATCCTCATTGATAGGCCCTGATTCTGAAAAGGTGGCCCTAAGAATCATGTGTCATTGTCCAAAGCCCTCAGGTCCTTGGGCCACACTGATGTGTACTTCCTGTTCGGTTACAACCCCTGACCATAGCAGAACTCTTTATTTCCCCCCTCCATCTTTTCCTAAGAGCTCTTTCCTAAAGAAAGCTGGGCCGTTTTAACATACCAACATTCGTGTAGATGTGGAGACAAGCTACGAAGATGGGAAGAATGAGAAGAAATGCATCCCGGCCTCAGAGACAGGGACTGAGTCACGGGGTGCAGGCACTTTCCTGCACACACGTGGAAGTTTAAACCAAAGAGCACCCCCTCCAGAAGGAAGGGCAAGTCCATTGGCCAAGGAGAATGCTTGAGAGTGTTTGAAAAGTCCTCAGCACACCTATTTCCTGCTAACAAGCTATATTATAAAAAGGCGGGGATGGGAACTGTTTGATAAAATGAGATCTGGCCGCACCAGCCAAAGGAAGAGCTGGTATGGGACACTCCTCAAACGTATTCGACCATGGAGCCCTTCTTCGTAGGGCATCTTCTCAAACTGGTATTTCGTAGACTGTATTTGTGGCAAAACCAGAGTAAGGTAATTAGAAATATTACAAAGGAGGAGCCCTTGTGGAAAAAATATTCAAAAGGACAGTGAAACTGTTTTAAGGATCTGACATGAAAGAGAGCTTTGTCCTGTCTTTCCATTTGTTTGCTAGAACTTAGGGGTACGCTGGGCTCTGAAGCAAATAAGAGGGAACTTTCCAGTAACTATTGATCCAGCGCTTCCAGTGGAGCCAGCACCAAAGTGAAGGATCCTCAGCTCTGCTCGAGAGCCCCGTAGCAGCCGAGAGGATTCCGCTCAGGGTTTTGGGGGTGTTGAGTGTGGATGCTCCAGGAAGGAGATGGGCTGCTCCAGTTCTCAGCCGGCCGACGCTCTTGCCTAACCTGCTTCTCTCATTCATCTAGCTTTCTGCACCCTGATGACAGTCACCCTGGCAGCCCCGAGTGGGACCCGTCGTGGTAGTGACCACAGTGTAGGCCGATGCTCTAAGAACCCGAGTCGTTGCAGAGGGTTGTCTCGCCTTGTGGCCTGTTGAGCACTGTCTTTGGCCTCTGCCCTTCAGATGCCAGGAGCAAGGGCTCCCCCTTCCCACGGTGGGGGTACGGGGGGGACCGGGACCTGCCCCCCTTGCAAAACCACTGGTTTAAGTGAAAGGCATGGAGGAGAAAGGGCGGCAGCCAGTGTGTTCCACGATGCGGGCGCTGGGCTGGACCCAGCGTGAAGGTGTCGGGGCTTCGGCCGTGGGCGATGAGGCACGAGGGGAGCCGTGGGGAGTTACCTGGCAGCCCCCCCTCCCCGCTTGCTGGCCGGCGTCTGTGCCCAGGATACCGGACAGACCGACAAGCGGGGAACAGAATAGGTGGGACCTGAGCCCTGCAGGGGCCCGTGCAGGGAGGGGGCGGCGAGAGCCAGCACCACGTGCGAGGGGGACAGGTGGGGGGGGCGGGGGCGGTGCTGGGTGACCCAGGGTGACAGTCATTAAAAGAGGGGGTGCCGGGGGCGGGCCGGGTGGGGGGGGTCCACGCTGGGTTTTACATCAGGGCACGCTGAGTTGAGACGCTACGGGACAGGCGGTGGAGCAGGCGGGAGGCGGACGGACAGACGGACGGACGGGGTCTGGGCCTGAAGCTCTGGAGGAAGACGAGGGGGCGGCGCTGGAGGCAGTTGCCGAGGGAGCCGGGCGTCCCCCAGGCGGGCTGCGCCGCGGCGGAGGCGGGAGAGCCCGGGCGCGGGCCGTGGGCTGCAGGCGCGTCCATCCGCCAGACTTTCGGTGTCAGGGGTCAGATTCAGTTGCAGAACCGACGCAGACCCAGGCCGGTTCTGGGCGCAAGCAGAGCCGCGGCGGGGGAGCTGCGCGGAGGAAGCCCGCCCGCCCGGTGGCTTCCCGGGGTGCTGGGGGGCCTCTGCGCTGGAGGCGAGCTGCGGGGCGGCTGCTGGGCCGCATGTCCAGGCCAGGCTCTCCCTGCGAGCGCAAGGTGGACGGGCGCAAGCTGGCCGTGCCCAAACTGGACGTGCGCAACCTGGACGTGCCCAAACTGGACGTGCCCAAGCTGGATGTGCGCAAGCTGGGCATGCGCAAGCTGGACGTGCCCAAACTGGACGTGCGCAAGCTGGACATGCCCAAGCTACACATGCCCAAGCTGGACGTGCGCAAGCTGGATGGGTGCAAGCTGGACGTGCCCAAGCTGGACATGTGCAAGCTGCACGTGTGCAAGCTGGACGTGCCCAAGCTAGATGTGCCCAAACCAGACGTGCCCAAGCTAGATGTGCCCAAGCTAGATGTGCCCAAGGTAGACGTGCCCAAGCTAGACATCCCCAAGCTAGACATGTCCAAGCTAGACATGTGCAAGCTAGACGTGCCCAAGCTAGACATGTGCAAGCTGGACATGCCCAAAATAGACATGCCCAAGCTGGATGTGTGCAAACTGGACATGCACAAGCCAGGCTTCCCCTACGTGCGCAAGCTGGACGTGCCCAAACTAGACGTGCCCAAGCTAGACGTGCCCAAGCTAGACATGCCCAAGCTAGACATGTGCAAGCTGGACGTGCCCAAAATAGACATGCCCAAGCTAGATGTGTGCAAACTGGACATGCACAAGCCAGGCTTCTCCTACGTGCGCAAGCTGGACGTGCCCAAACTAGACGTGCGCAAGCTAGATGTGCCCAAGCTAGACGTGTACAAGCTGGACATGCGCAAGCTGGACGTGCCCAAGCTAGATGGCTGCCCTCCGTGTAGCATCGTCATCTCCCAGCTCCGAATACAGGAACAGCCTGAGCCCTTGGTTGGTGTTCCTGACTTTCTGGGAGTTACTTTTGACTGGGCGGTGGGGAGACAGAGGAGGAAACTTTAGTGCTGCCTGTTGTTTTAGGGTCATTTATGAGTTTAACCTTAGGGCACGTGGTGGTCTTTTCATGCTGTGACTTTAATAATATGAAGCGTGACAGCCATAGGACTGGCCAAGGGACAGTTGCAAGGAAAGTCCAGGTTCCAGTAGCTTTTTAAGAAATATATTTAATAGCAGATTTATCATTTTAGCTGGTTTTTTAAAAAGAGTTTATTTATTCATGAGAGACACAGAGGCAGAGACACAGGCAGAGGGAGGGAGAAGCAGGCTCCCCTTAAGGAGCCTGATGCAGGACTCGATCCTAGGACCCCATGACCACAACCTGAGCTGAAGGCAGATGCCCAACCACTGAGCCACCCAGGTGTCCCCATTTTAGCTTTTTTTTTTAATTTAAATTCAATTTGCTAACATATAGTATGACACCCAGTGCTCATCCCATCAAGTGCCCTCCTTAGTGCCCATCACCCAGTTACCCCATTCCCCCCAATTTTAGCTATTTTTAAGTATCCCGTTCTGTGGTGTTAGGTATACCCCATTGTTGTGCAACCACCACCACCATCCATCTCCAGAACACCTTGTGCAAAACCGAACCTCTGTCCCCATTAAACACTAACTCCCTGTTCTCCCCTTTCCCAGGCCCTGGCACTCACCATTTTATTTTCTGTCTCTGTGAATCTGACTACTCTTGGGCACCTCACAGATGAGGAAGCATGTCATACTTACCTTTCTGTGACTGGTTTATTCACTTAGCATAATGTCCTCAAGGCTCAGGCTGGTTGTAGCGTGTGTCAGAATTTCCTCCCTTTTTAAGGCTAAATAATAGTCCACATTTGTCTATCCGTTAATTAGTCCGTGAACACCTGGGCTGCTTCCGCCTGTTGGGGGTCGTGGCGTGACCATGGTTGTGCACATAGCATTCGTGTTGCTGCTTTCGATCCTGTGGGCCGAGCACCCGGAGCGTCTATGGCCTTGTGTGGCTCTTAACCTCTTTCTATCAGGGATTGCTAGAATCACATTCTAGCTGCCTGTTCTGATGCTGCCTTTGTTACCTTTTGCTTTTGGTCCTGAGAGAGACTTAGGGTGTAAATGTGGCTGGGCTCTGGGACCAGCTGGGGAGCCGTTCCTGAGCCCCTGCCCATAGTCCTTGGCTCTGAGGACCTGTATCTTGTCCACTTAGTGCCGTCCTAGCATTTGAATGAGGAAGATCCGAGTCCTGATCTGAGTACTTCAACTAATATGCCATAACCTCAGCGAAGAAGTTTCCTCATCTCTCTGAGCCTCTGTTTCAACCTCCTCCTAAAGAGGAGGCAGAGCTAAGTGATTCTAGAACTCCTCCCAGGTCACAGAGGGGGAGGGCATAGCGGTCTCGTAAGCCCAGGGAGCACCTCCCAAGGTGGGTGAGAAGAAAGCAGAGCTCCAGATTCCTACCATGGGCAGTTTGACCCAAATCTTCCCTTTCTCAAACCTTGGATGGTTGCAGGTGTCTAATGGCTTGTGTGCTTGCTGTGTCCTGGTCCATGCTGCGTGGCTAGTTTCATGAGTAAATGTAGCAGCAATTCCCCTTAAAGCAAAATTATATAATATGTATTATCCGCCCTTTGTTGAGAGAATGGGAGAAAGGCGGAATGACTGGTTTCACCATAGCTTTTTGGCGACCTCACAAACTAATACTGGAGAGAATATTCTATAGTCAGGCTTTACCTCTGATTAAGACTGTAGTTGGTCATGGACCAAGAAAATGTTAACCCCCTTTTTTTCCTCACTTCTTAATTTTTTTTTTTTTTTTTTTTTTTGAAGAACAGACCTCTTTCTTCTTAGCTTACATTCAAAACAAGTTAATTGTCCTGGAAATGGAGAGGTGAATCCCAGAAGGGCACCCACATGGTCAACTTTCAGGCCCCTGGATGGCACATGAAAATTTGGACTGGTCTGGGATTCCCTGCTCAGGTTTGGAGACCTGTCAAGTCCCCCTCTGCCCGACCAGTGAAGCACTGTGTATATACCAGTGACTTTGTGTCTTACTTTTATTGGTCTCATCTGTAAAAAGCAGATCACCTGCTGTTTTCAAGGATGTGGTATTAGACTAGATGACTAGAACCCATTTGAAACATGTGAAAATGTATAGCATTTTCTTCTCAGGGGACATTTTAACCACCTAATTAAAGAAAAAACAGACTTTCTTTAAGTCTGGATACTAAGTCATCAGCTTTTTTTTTTTTTAAGATTTTATTTATTCATGAGAGACACACACACACAGAGAGAGAGAGGCAGAGACACAGGCAGAGGGAGAAGCAGGCTCCATGCAGGGAGCCCGATGTGGGACTCGATCCCGGGTCTCCAGGATCATGACCTGGGCTGAAGGTGGTGCTAAACCGCTGAGCTCCCCAGACTGCCCAAGTCATCAGCTTTTTAATATAGAAGAATTAGGGATGCCTGGGTAGCTCAGTGGTTGAGCGTCTGTCTCCAGCTCAGGGCGTGATCCTGGGTCCCGAGATCAAGTCTCGCATCAGGCTCCCTGCAGGGAGCCTGCTTCTCCCTCTGCCTGTGTCTCTGCCTCTCTCTGTGTCTCTGATGAATGAATAAATAAAATATTTAAAAAGAAAAATTATAAAAACAGTATTTTAGGTGAAGAACTTCCCATGGTGATTGGGACTAGCTTTTGACCATACAAGGTTTATAGGGGGAAATCCGTATTGGATAGAACTCTAAAATAAATTAATAGAGTAAAAATAGAATAATAAATTAATAGACAAACTTTGATTCTGAAGCCTAACAGTTTTTACAGCTTTTTCAAAAGTATGACCTGAGAATGACTGCAGATAAGCAGAGGACATTGCTCCTTTTTTGTTCCTGACAAGTGTAGCTGCTAAAAGGCTGTCAGTATTTTAATAACAAGACATCATTCCCATTTTAATAGCTTTATGTAAATTTTAATACCCACTCTGAAGGCCATGGGGTTTTTAGGACCTGTGTCTCTGGTTGATGTACATGAAAGACCCCTTTTGCTCCAGCTGCAAATAAGGTGAATTTTATGCGTAGTGGATGTCACGATCTCTTGTGTTGGTTTAGGGGCACTTATTTTTAAAAATTCTATTTCCTGATAAAAGCTTATCATCTTTGTAGTTGCTGACATTCTAGCTAAGTAAGTATTCTTAGGATCTGGCTCATCATCTCTGTTTTTGCAAGTAGTGGTCTGGGATGGAAGATTGGAAGTGTTATTGGCGTAGGAAAGTTGTAGATTTAGGATTATTATGAAACTGGGCTTTTCTTTCTTTCTTTCTTTCTTTCTTTCTTTCTTTCTTTCTTTTTTTTTTTTTTTACAAATAGTGTTTTACTTACCAATGGGCTTCTTTACAAAATTATTTAAGGTCTCCATTTTTATTCCTGTTTTTTTTTAAAGATTTATTTATTTATTTATTCAGAGAGAGCAAAAGAGAGGCAGAGACACAGGCAGAGAGAGAAGCAGGCTCCATGCAGGGAGCCCGACCCGGGACTCGATCCCGGGACTCCAGGATCACACCCCAGGCTGCCGGTGGCGCTAATCCGCTGCGCCACCGGGGCTGCCCTTATTCCTGTTTAAATACAACAAGAAATCTGGCCCTTTAATACGTGCAAAGTAAAATAGGTCACTAGGTGGTAAGTTTCTCAACTGATCATCCTGGCTTCACATTTTGGGTGTGTTTTTGTTGTCTCGTGCCTGAAATCTTCAGTGCGCTTCAGGTTGTGGTGGCATCTGCATAATGATGCTGTTTTGACTCCATCACTAGGGTGTGGGTCCTTTGTGGATGGAAGTCCAGTCTGCAGACACCTGCGGGAGGAAACCACGGATGACTTCTGCCAGGATCTAATTCTCCCCCGCACTCCTGGCAAATTAAAGTCGTTTCTAACAGCATGGTTCCAGTACACTGGCAGGGCAAGGGTTGGCTCATTCTCTTACAAACACAGTTTAGCTGGATGCACTCATAAATGAAAAATGATCTGAGTGCTGTGGGTGGGGCCCTCGAGCTCAGGAGGTGAAGTGGAGGAGGAGAGAGAAAAATCTGCTCCTAAGCTCAGTAGAGCATGGGGAGCGGGCAGGAAGTCGGAGCACGCACTGGCATGGCTCACATTTTTGTTGATAGCTAATAACCCAGGACTTTAAAGAACTGAATGGAGAAGGGAAATGAAGCACAACAGACTTTGGAGCCTGTCCTGGGCAAGCGGCCGTGAAGCACAGTGGAGCGCGCTCACCTGACCAGCTCAGAAGCAGGTAGGAGGGGAGACCCGAATAGGGGAGAGAATCACAGCTTCTCTCTGAACACAACTTCTATGCTTTTGCTATTTTTTTTTTTAAAGAATATGAGGAATGAGTAGATGATAATGACACAAGAAGCAGACCCAGCCTGGATTGTGCTGATATCTGCCCAAGTGAGGAGTTTTTCTCAGTTACTAGTTTGATGACCAAATGACTGTTACGTTCTAGGGGTTGCTTTAAAAACAATCACACCAAGTCGTGCAGCTCTCAGTTAAAACTGATTTTAAAATTGGCAGATGATAAATGAACTGCAGGCACCGTTTTAGAACAAACACTTTGAGGATAGCCAACCAGAAACTGATTTGCCGGCTTGACCGTTGTTATATTTTCATATTTGAGCGCCAACAAGGTGCTTGCTAATTTTTGCTGGCTTTTGTAAGAAGGGAGGTGGATGTATAACAGCTGTGAAAAAATATCCAGAAATTGTCTGGGATCCAGAGTGAAGCCTGAATGCACTAATGTTTTCTCCATTAAGGCAGGCTTTCTCTGCTCAGCTTCTAAGTCAGGGAATTGGAGAGTAAAGTGTATATAGATCCTGAGCATTTTGACATGGGGGTGGGGGGCGGGGGAGGGGGGAGGGCAGAGGCTGGGAAACTGGCACAGTGACGTCTTCACACTCAGAGGTAGAAAATAAATGGGGAGGGCCAGGGGTCGCCGCCACACACAAAGATAACTTAAAGAGTGATCTGTGATTCCCGCTGTAGCCGTGTCTCAGAGCATCCTTTCCATTGTTGGGGCTTGTGAGGGAAGAGCAGAGCGGAATAAAGACTGTCTCGGGCCTGGGTTTCTAACCCATTGTCAGGCCTTGCTTCTGATAGGCGCCTGGATCATTTGACACGGATTTATTCTCTGCTCCCCCACCCCACCCCCCCGCCATGAAGTGGTCAGAGCAGCGGAATTGAGGCGACATGGGGGAGGTTAGACATGGTGTGGGTGATCAGAGTGACAGGAGCATCAGAATTAGATCGAGGATTTCATATTGCGGTCAAGCAGTCCCGCCTGAGTGCTGGCACTCTTTGGAGTTGAGCCTTTGAGATGCCCTATTAGCCACAGGGGTGCGTCTGAGGAGGAGATGCAAGCGCTGCTCGCCTCCTGCTGGCTGTGTCCTCACGCTGGGGAGGCCACATCTTCAGGCTTTGCATTTTGGGCCTGGAGGCTGGGAGACGACTGTGCTCAGTCAAGGCAGGCCCATACCTTATCTTTTTTCTTTTTCTGCCTGCCTTCCCTGCCTTCCACAGCGACACTGCATGGGGCAAGGGGGTGGAGGGGGAGAGGCCTCTCCTGTCCCCCACCGCCCCCAACTCTTGTTCTTTCTGGCCTGTTCCCCATCATGTGGGTGGGGCCCCTTTATCTCCTTTCCTTTACCTGCTTGTCCCAGGCACTTTTGCAGCGAATTAAGGTGACCCGGGGGACAGACTCCTCTCCAGAGTCCATTCTGGAAGCAGCCAGAGGTCAGCCAACTGTGGCCTATGGGCCAAATCCAGCCTGTCTCAGCCTGTTTTCGAGGGGCTCAGGAGCTTAATGTCTATTTTACATTTTAAAGGGTTGAAGAAACAAACAAGAATCTAGAACGGAGACCGATATGGCCTGCAAAGCCTACGATATTTTGTCTAGGACCTTTCAGAGAAAATTAGTTGCTGACCTCTGATTTTTAACATCGTTCATGACCAGAATGATCAATGGGTTGAACCCAGCTCAAGTTCTCAACAGTTTCAACGAGCTGTTGTTTTGGAAATTGATTTTCATTTCTCAGTCTGTTAAATGACATTATTGCCTTTAAAAAGGGTGGATTCAGAAGCAGGGAAGTTGGAAGATTTCCTGCAGGGTCCAGTCAATGGGAAGGAAGCATCAGATGAGCTGTGCACTACGGTTGGATTTTGCCCCTCTCCCCTTGTTGGTGAACCTGCTGGTGAAGCCATCTATGAGCCCCACCACGTGTTGATGGTGCCCCCCGCCAAAAAGAACCTGATGGGGGAAGGAAACACTCTGCTAACTTACACAAAAATGATTCACTTCCTTGTTTCTCTTCTGTGCTGGCCAAAATTCTACAATCCGAGTTGTTTGGTATTGCCAAATACTTTGGGGGGGGGCGGGAGGAGGATGTTTTCTGTAATAAAAAAGATAGTGAGTTAAGTGAATATCACGTTTTCTCATATCCAGAACAGTGTTCCTTTATTGCTCTCTAAGAAAACTTACTACAGGTCCCCCAGCCTTTCTCCTGAACATGCAGTTCTCCTCAACCCAGCACAGTATTTCATTGTTAAAGACATTTCTAATAAGGGAAGAGGAAAATCTGGTGACCTTGCTCATGTTTAACTTGTGTCAAAACCGGAGGCCTGGACGTGGAGCAGGCTTCTGTAAGCAGCTCATTGTCCACTGCAGAAACACAGAAAAGTTTCTCACAAGGAGACTGTAGTTTAAGAAGAAAAACAAAACAGCCAGTATTAATTTTCTTTCTTCTCCGAGACATTTCAGCCATCCAGCGTCCCGTATTTGGAAGTTGGATGCTGTCAGTGGAGAAGAATGGGGGTAGGGCCCAGTTTGACAGATGAAAACAAGTGAGGAAGTATGAAAATATGTATAGCATCGTGTCCCATGGGAGTTTGGGGCTGGAAAAGAAGATGGTGGCAACGCACTTGACAAGTCGGCTCGTCAGAGCTGGCAAGGGTGGGTCCTTTAATCTGCCATGTGAGCCAGGTAGCACCTTTGTCTGTATTTAGAAAGGAGTTTGGCTCTGAATGTAGAGATTAAGCAACCTGCTATTCCTGTATGCGCTGGAATTTCTCAGACACAGTCAGAAACCTGATTTGCGTAACTGCTGAAACTCAACTAGAAGCCAAGCACACTGAGGCCTGGACTCCCCAAGCAAGGAGCAGTTAGGAATCACAGCACGTGAGGGAGTTTATTAAGCTTGTCCAAGAGGGTGTGGCGCTCTGTGGCCAGATTTAATGGGGCAGGCTCTGGGGTGAAGGGTCA
The DNA here is from genome assembly GCF_048164855.1 of Canis lupus baileyi. NCBI lineage: Eukaryota > Metazoa > Chordata > Mammalia > Carnivora > Canidae > Canis > Canis lupus. Next base: position 76,235,447 of record NC_132841.1, on the reverse strand, counting down.
GCTTTGGGTTCCCATCAGCAGGCCATGATTACAGGGTGAGTAATCTCTTCTCCATGAGTTGGTGCTCTAGAACTACCTGGTATCTCAAAGTAGCTTGAGGGACCTTTTCGTTCCTGAGCCATGTGACCAAGCTGGCTCATAAGGAGACAGAAACTGCCAGGCAGTCAGAGTCTGATCATGAGCTAAACTGGAGGATAAGCCACGAGCAGCACTTAATTAACCAACTCATTTATAGCGTATTGGGAGGGCGAGTGTGTGGGCTCAAAGCTGGAGCATCTGCCCCCTCCCTTTGGCTCTCTGATCAGGGCTGGAATCTGACCTCTGTTCATCAGCTTTTTCCTGACCGTGAATAGGATAAAAGATGGAGCTAAACGTGCACCTGTGTGTGTAAAAGTATGTAAATCTAGAAGAGATGAACACCAAGTAAATAGAAGTTATGATCCTGAGTTAGAAAGGGAGACTCGTGATCATGTCCACCAAAGGGAATTGATAATTTCACGTCTCAGTGGCTGGCAAGGATCCCCTTGTGTAGCTCTGTTGTTCATGTACAGGTTGTGTCCCTCTTAAGAACTTCTGTAGGGGCACCTGGGTGGCTCAGTGGGTTAAGCGTCTGCCTTCAGCTCAGGTCATGATCCTGGGGTCCTGGGATGGAGCCCCAAGTCAGACTCCCTGCTCAGCGGGGAGCCTGATTTTCCCTCTCCCTCTGCTGCTCTCCCTGTTTGTGTGCTCTCGCTCTCTCTCTCTCAAAGAAATAAATAAAATCTTTTTTAAAAAATATAAAGAAAGAACTTCTGTAAGCAATACACCCTCTCAACTCCAAACACCCTTTCTGTACCTTCCCTGAAGTGGGGGCCAGGGGCTGTAACACAACATCCCTCTCACCTTGGATGTCCTGACTGAAGCTGTGCTGTGTCCTCAGTGGCGGGGAATAAGATAGCAGCATTCCTCTTCCATTGAGTGACGCCTGCTCTGCTTAGTGAAGGAGGTGGCTGAGTGTGCCTACTAGGACGTCTTCTGACGGCTTTGCTATCCCCGTTGGCCCACTGCCTCAGGTTCCCGTGGTTTGTTAACTCTAAGTGTGCATGGGCATGCGGCTGCACTACACTATATTCCACAGACGGCCTCAGCAGGACACGGGGTGAGCTCACGGCCTCTGCTTAGGTACAAGGTCCATGTGCGATGAGTCCGGCCATGGCAGCAAGTGACCTGGGACTCTAGATCCACCTCCCTTTTTATAACCTCTTCCTGAAGAAGCAATATAACTATATTTTACCAGAGGAAACTTGGCACTTAGAAGGACCCAGAGCGATTCCTTTGGTAAAAGAAAAGCATTAATTTATATTTTTGGTAACTTTGAGGTTCAGAGGCTGTCAGGTATACTTAAAGCAAGACACACCTGGACTATCTTCTTTGCCTTTCTAATTTCCACTCGAGTCCTTCTACCAAATTAGAAGACGGAAAACGAGCTGGAAACTGGCAGAGGAGGGCAAGTCTGAAGAATGACCAGAGTGGCCCTTGAGAATCAGGTCAGTTAAAGGCCTCTATTTCAATGGGCCTACCTAGATGGGGGGGCAGGGGGGCAGGACATTTGTAGATTTACCTTATCTACCCTTAAAGGGTAGATAGGTGGTCTTCTGTGTCTACATTATATCTTCCCAAGCCTTGCCCTTTTAACAAGAGCTTAAACATTCTTACAGGCTCTCTTCCCACCTCTTGCAAACAAAAAAAGTGGCCTTATAGTGAACAATTTAGAATTCCCACCCAGGTCAGAACACACATGGAAGTGGCCTAGCCAGGGGGAACTGGGAGGGTATTCAAAGGCACCATAGTTGCCTTCATTTGAATAGCATGAATCTCTAGATTCATCATGATGTTCTTGATGGAAGAGCAGCCCTGTCCCCATGCCTTTTGCTCTTATTTCTGCTCCTTTGGCAATAAATGTTCTTCTTTTCTCCTGTGGGCTGGTTCCATCGGCCAGAGGAGAATCTGTCTTCCAAGGAACCATGCCTTTGCCTTCAACTTCCCAAATTCCACCTTAGTCTTCACCTTGCAACGCTTTGACTGAAGTTCCGAGACGGCTGCCTGGAGGGTAGAGGGTTCAATGTTGGCAGTAAGCTGCGGGCTTTGGAAAACATCACAGGTATTTTATTGTAACAGATGCAAGCAGTTTTGGCAGGAGAGCAATAAAGACCTGGAGGAGAAATAGAAAATTACCTCTAAGCAACATAGGGGAGAAGGTGGCAGGAATGAAGGGTACAGTTTGGGTTTACAAAGCTAAGTGCTTTGCACAATCCTTTTTACAGGCTAGAACTTGCTTGACTTCAGTTTCTCCCTCAAGTCAGTTAAAGAATGGTGGAGGAGAACAGAATGCTAGAGCTGAGAATGTACCTGAGGGCATCTTGGTGGGTGAGGATTTTATGGAGGTCCCGGTGGCCCAAGGAAACTTTGTGGGGTGGAAATCCTGCTGTTTTCATAATGCTGAGGCATTAGACATTCTTAGGCCTCTAACTAATTAGGCATTCTTAATGCATTTCTTATGGTAACAAAAATTCAACACTTCGCCTTAAAAGTGAATAGAGTCAGTTATTTCAAACTTTCACTAGGAGGAACGTGAGTCATCTCTACAGTATTCTGGTGGCTTAATTAATTACATTTGTTGCCATTGGGATTTCAGGGTGGGGAGAGAATCTGCCGTCAGCTCTAGTCTTTTTACTGGGGGTTCTTTCCTCCAAGAAAACGTTTGGGTTTTCTCTAAAACTAGAGCAGTCTGAAAGCTAAGATATCAAATCTTGCAAATAGTCTCCTTTCTAGGCCCGATGACCGTAAATAATAGAGTGCTGAATTTTAAAGGCAGTGTTACTGTGATACGATATACCGCGATAGATTCCTATTATCCACAGGTTGACCCTCAAATCTGTGAGGTTTCCTCTGCTTTCAGCCTATTTTCTTACTTATAACCACATCCTAGATTACCAGCCCCTGGACCAAGATGGGTGGGGAAAAGTAATACAACTCATCACAGGGTGTTCAAAAGCAAGGTTTAGCACTCTTTCTCAGATGAGCAAACCTAGCTAGAGAAAAGCTAAGCGTGAGTGACCTGTGTGTGTGTGTGTGTACATTAGGGAGAGGAGCTGCAAGCAGAAATTAATTCATGACGCTCACATGGACCTGGAGACATGGCTATTTTCGAGCAAAAATCTTTATGTAAGACTGTGTCTCGAGTTTGGAGGTCTTTCTTCCATTTGTGAACATGTGGCTCAAACATGCTCACATGATTTGTGTTTGTTAGAGAAATGCCTCATTGTGTAGTAGCGACTTTCCTGTGAGAGTTCAAACCGAGTGTCAGATGAATTCCCCAAGGCTGATGTGTTCAGTTCCATTTTGCTTTCATGGCACTTTGGTTAGTGTGAGGGGAAAGCGGCCTGCAGAGCGGCGTAGATGCCTTGGATGTACAGTTTTGAAATTCAGAGACAAATCGATTTTGGCTTTTTCTGAAAATGGATCTTATTTTGAGAACCACAGTTGACATGGCTGTGGGAAGTGTTGCTTATTCTTGGCAAGAAAACCACCCTGAAAAGGTGCCGTGCTTATGATCCAAGAGACAGGGAGCCTGCCCCAGGCCCTCTGGCAGAGCACGGAGAATGTTTCAGGACTCAGTGTCAGTAATTTATATTAAATCCATATTCGAATGGAAGTACCTATACAGATGGAGAAGGCAACTGCCTGCAAAATAGGATCCTTTTAGTTGCTCTGTGTAATGGTATTCAGAATGTAGCCTGGCATGTCTGTTTCAGAAATATTTGGGATCCCAACCTAAAGAACTTGATCAAAAGTACTCCTTAAATATCTAAGTGTTCAACCCTGTGGTGGGAACTTGCATCAAAGCCAGCAGACAGAAGTCAAAAAGGCAAATTCACTCTCAGAGAAGGAAGTGATTTGACCAGCTTTGCTCAAACTAAGATGAGACAGACAGACAGATATGGGGCACAACTCCCTACCTCCTTTTGCATAAGATCCCTAAGCATCTCTTACTCTTTTTTTTTTTTTTAAGATTTTATTTATTTATTCATGAGAGACACAGGGAGAGAGGCAGAGGCACGGGCAGAGGGAGAAGCAGGCTCCATGCAGGGAGCCCAACGTGGGACTCGATCCCAGGTCTCCAGGATCACGCCCTGGGCTGCAGGCGGCGCTAAACTACTGAGCCACCCAGTCACCCCAGCATCTCTTACTCTTAACCTAGATTTTATTAATAGATTTCAGAGGGACCGTGGACCTGGAAGAGAGGAAAATTAAATATTTGTTGTCACTAAAACTAGTTCAAATTTAGTATCCTTCGTGAATGGATATAGGGAACAAAGCACAGTAGTATGAGCAGTCGCCACACCTGGCACCAGTGATGCGTATTACCTGTAGGAGATATCTTCCAATATCATGCTCATTACAACTTTGAAAATATATCCGTTGATAAACCTGTTGCTAGATCTCATTTTTTTATTTAAATTCAATCAGCCAACATATAGTGCTTCATTAGTTTCAGATGTAGAGTTCAGTAATTCATCAGTTGTGTATAACATGTGGTGCTCATCACATCACGTGCCCTCCTTAATGCCCATCACCCAATTACCCCATCCCCTCACCCACCTCCCCTCCAACAACCCTCAGGTTGTTTCCTAGAGTTAAGAGCCTCTCATGATTTTTCTCCCTGACTTCCCACTCAGTTTTCCCTCCCTTCCTCTGACCCTCTGTGCTGTTTCTTATATTCCATATGAACGAAACCATGACAATTGTCTTTCTCTGATTGGCTTATTTCGCTCAGCACAAAACCCTCCAGTTCCATCCACGTCAATGTAAATGGTAGGTACTCATCCTTTCTGATGGCTGAGTAATATTCCATTGTACATATATACCACATCTTCTTTATCCATTCATCTGTCAGTCTTATTTAATGTGTTAATTAAGAAGCACATAGGTTATGGTATACATTTAAAAACATTTAGGGTATTCTGTTTTAACATAATTGGTTTTCTTTGTAATCCTAAATATTTTATGCATTTAAAGATATTATCATGAGATTTTACCAGATAGCCAGAAAGGCCCGTGGTATAAAAATGAAAGAAAGAAAGCCAGCCAGCCAGCTTGTCTTTAACTTTTAAAGGCTACCATTTGATATTTAGATCTTCATTTACCAAGAGAAAAATAATAACCCAGGACAGTAGAGTGTGTTCCAATCTATGATTCACCTGGGGATAAAATGCAGATTCTTGTGCAGTGGGTCAGGATGGAAGCTGAGGTCTCTGCATTTCTAGTAAATTCAGAGTAGCCAGGCTGTAGCCCACAGCAATCTGAATAAAGGCCCATGTTTTCCAAACTCACTTGTAATCATCTTAAGCAATTTTCATTATAGATAATATATAGCTTAACTATGATAACAGTTGGTTGTGGGAAGAGATGTCCCAAGAGAGGGAAAGTGGGAGAAGCTCAAAAGACAAACTTCACCTGCTTCAAAGTGTCCTACATTCAGTCTTTCAGAGCCCAGAGTAGCTGCTGGGCTGGCAAGTGAACGTGGTGGAGGCTCAGGCCTGGGAGAGGCCGCCAAGGTAAAGGGCATCGTAGCAGATGTGTGTGTCTCACATGTTTCTATCATGGGATGCCTTGTCTGGGAAGCTGGGGCAGCCAGTGCCTGTGAGGGGCCGTCTCCCGAGCCCTTGGAGCTGGTGTGTGCCAGGTGACCCGGGGACAGTGCTGCAGCTGCCTGAAGAGGGCAGGATTCCCATCCCATCCTGTGTGTGCGATTTGACCTCCTGCTCTGCCCCAGGAGCATTGCCTATGGCCTTCTTCCTTCCCGAAGGGTGATTTGTTACGTGTGTAATTAGATGATGCAAGTCGTGTATCTTTGTAAGATTTTCATAGATGTTTGCAAATTAGAGAAAGGTCCTTTGGCAGAGTATGAAGGGGAAAAGATCACTGGCCTCCATGACCCAAGCAATTTTCTTTAATAACCCAGGACCCCCAGTCCTGACCTGCCCTTTTCTGCAGGTGCTGCTGACCTGCTGACCTCGGTCAAACCATGCACATCATGTAGCTTGCTGGTGGCTTCACAGAGTGGCCACTGAGGTCTGGAAATCCAATTTTGTCCATGTTCCAGAGGTTATCAGCTGCCTGGAGACTGACTCCTGCTAATCAGACTCCCCAGACATGGGCATCCAAAACCCATTAACTCCTAGTGAAGAAAGGAGCCTTGCAGTCACCAAATACGGTGCTGCCATCTTTGTCACTTGTTTCTGCCATCTTAGCCCTATGTTCCCAGAAGAGAGGCAACATGAGGACTTCATATGAAGTAAGTCTTAAGGAATGTTCCAGGTACCTAGATTCCATGTTCTCCCTCATGTATAGAGCTGAATAATCATACCAAGATTCCCTCAGCTTTGGGGCTCGCCTTGACTAGTTTTCCTTAAGTCTACTCCTTCCCTCACCCGGTTCCAGTATAGTGGCCCCTCAGCTATTCTGCTTCAGCTTCCATATTTCTGGGCCCTGCCTGCCTGCGACCATCTCTGCACCCCCCACACCCATTCTTGGATCATCTCTGAGGAAGGGTGCGTGTGTGGATGCGGCAGGTGGGACAGCATAGGTGCACAGCCATTACAAGGAGACTCCTAATGTTTCTACTCTCTTCCTTTTTTTTTTTTTTCTTTTAATTTTTTTTTTTTTTTTTATTTATTTATGATAGTCACAGAGAGAGAGAGAGGCAGAGACACAGGCAGAGGGAGAAGCAGGCTCCATGCACCGGGAGCCCGACGTGGGATTCGATCCTGGGTCTCCAGGATCGCGCCCTGGGCCAAAGGCAGGCGCCAAACCGCTGCGCCACCCAGGGATCCCTTTTTTTTTTTCTTTTAACTCTCTTATTATTTCTACTTTCAGGGCCAATCCCCTGTAGCCCCAAAAGTGGTGATCCCAGTTTTGAGGAAATACAGATGACCCTTCCTGACCAGAAGACTGCTCCCTAAAAAAATGTGTTGTTTTATTCCAGTCTCTGCAATAAGACTCCCTAGTTACCGTCAATATTCTGGTTCCCAAAAGCCAGCCCGTCATTCCGGCTATGTCACACAAGGCATTTTTATAAAATACAGATTACTGAGCCCCAATCTCCATTCTGAGTGAGAGTCTAGAGTTGTACTTGTAAAACATTCTGCAGGAGTAGAGGAATCCCTCAAATGGTGGCCACCTGTTTCAGAATGTTTTTGTGTCAGTGCTGTCCTGTCAGCAATGGATGAGGGTGATTGGAAATCTCTTTTATTTCTTATGGATACTTTTCCTGTTTGCTTAAGTTCTTGTATGTAATCAATGTGTGTTGTCTTACAAAGCGATTTTTTTTTCTTCTTTGGATAAAAGGCTCCCCAGATTATTCTTCTAATCAGCCAAGCTTGAAACCACTGCCATAGACCTGTTGTCCCAAATTCAGAGCCTCATTTTATCAATGAGAAAGCTGAGGCTTTGGAGATGAACCAGCTACCCAGAATCGGGAGAGGGGTGCCTTCTGGGTTGATGTGTGTAGACCATGCCCAATACAGATTCTCTGCTCCTTGACTAGAGCCACTTACTCTAAGCCTCAAGGGCCTTATTCCTGGGGTGTCTCTATAGAGGAACAATAATGCCCATACGTACAAGGCGCCAGACCAAATTTCACCAAAATATTGTCCCCAGTTCTAGCACTAAAATGTCAGTGACATCCACCATCCTGTTGCTTCCACAGTTGACAGATTGAGGCCCCCAGAGCACCCAGGGGGCCCCACCTCTTCATTAGATCACTTCGGCCTCCAAAACCTCAAATTCTCCATCTGTAAAATGAGGATAATTCTGTCTCACTACCTCCTTTACAAACTTGTGCAAATCAAACAAAACTGTATGTGAAGGGCTTTGGGGGAGAAAAGAACAAAGCATTATATCATCTTAAGGTGGCCACCGATATTATTACATGTTACATTTCTGCTTACTGGCCCCAAATAGAATCACTCTGGGTAGAGAAATACTTTATTCTATTATAACCCAGTGAAAGGCTTACTTTGGGGAGAAGGTTGGGAGGAAGATCAGGATTCCCATAGAAATCTACCACTTCTGAATTTCCTGAATAAAGCCTCTCTATGGCCCTTTAGTGAATCATTTCATACCCTCTACCCATCAACGGCCACTTTCCAGCTGTACTCCAGAGCCAGGAATTGTTTAGGGGAGCAAGTTGGTACATGTAAGTCCCAGGATGTTTTTCTGTCTGCGTAAAGGCGGGGACTGTCTTTCATGCCTCTCCTACTGCTCTGGGTGGTGAAAACACTTCAAGATTTGTCATTTTGAGAATGGCAGGGTTTTTGACCTTGTGTTCCAGACTAGATTAAGAACCAGACAGATTTTAGTATCTGTAAAAATGTCTGCAACTGTTCCAACAGAGGGAGATCCCTAGAATGGATTAAGCTTTACTTTTCTGCCCAAGAAATAACACTGCTTGGGAATGAGGGAACTCAGTGTGTGGTAAAGTAACCTTAGTGATATTAAGCACCAGCAATGTTTCCATAGAGTTGCTGAAAGAAAACTTAAGGACTTGGAGAGATAAAGACAATTTATTGGTTTATTGGTATAAAGACAATAAAAACTGAAATTACATATAACAAATTAGTTCTAAGAAAGGAAGATGTGAGTAAAGACATGACACAGATGGCATGCACTTAACTAGAGGAGGCTTCCAGCTCCAAAATTATGTAACTTTGCAAAGAAAAAAAAAATCCTAGGTTGGAATGAATGGGAAAGAGTGCATGAAAGAAGCCATTCTTAAATGGACGTTGATGCCAAAGGAGGATCTGTGTAGGCAGGGAGAATGGGAAGTGCCCTCCCAGAGAGTGAAAGTCCAGAGTAGAGGCTCAGGGGTGAAGCAGGTTTTTGTGGGTTTATAGAGAGAGGTATACACTAACAAGAAGAGTGGGAGTTGAGATTGACCCTGTTGACTCTCGTAGATTGGTCAGATTTGGCCTAATACAGAGGAGATTGAAGAGACTTTAGTAAACCAGACAAATTATTTAATGGCTCAACTCACTTTCATTTACTTAGAAACCCAAATGCCAGGCTCCTGAGAATCGGCATTAGAATTACCCAGAAAATTTTAGAGGGGAAAAAACATGCTGGCTTCTACTCAGCCATCCCCAGGCCCTGATTTAGTATTTCAGACCTTGGAAACAATTAGGGGTAGTGGTAAAGGTAGAGATCCTGATTTTTTTTCTTAAGCTCTCTAAATACAACCAATAATAGGAGCCAGCCATGAAAATTTTTAAAGACTTTCACCCTCATATATGACATAAGAGTAATATGAAATAGCTCTTTCTTTAAAGATTTTATTTATTTATCCGAGAGAGAGCACAAGTAGGGGAAGCAGCAGGTAGAGGGAGAAGCAGGCTCCCCACTGAGCAAGGAGCTCGAGGGTGGGACTTGATCCCAGGACTCTGGGATCATGACCTGAGCCAAAGGCAGATGTTTAACCAACTGAGCCACACAGGCATCCCTTTAAAATAGCTCTTAAGTACCCAATTTGTGTGATTCTAACAGAATTTTGAGGTTGCAAGTAATAGAAACCAATTCTGGCTCATTTAAGCAGAAAAGAAATTTAGTGACAGAATGTTGGGTAGCTTACAGAAGACAGTAGAAGCGTTGAGGTCTGGGCTCAAGAGAATGGGCAAGAACCAAGTAGCCAAGAAACACACCCAAGGTATGGCACAGGAACAGCCTACTTAGGATACCACTACTGCTGCCACTACAATTACTAGACTCTCGTGACCAGCCTTGATCTGTTCCTGTGTCCTAGCATCATTTCCGCATGATCCAGAGTGCCACACAAGAGCCTCCAGTGGGCCAAATCTAAGTCATGTGCCTGTGGGCTGGTTCCTGGGAGTAGGGGCAGATAACAAACGTCCCTTCCCCACTACCCTTCATGTAACAGTGCTTCTCCAAATCCAAATCCAAAGGCTGATCCAATGACAGATAGGTAGCCTCCGGATCATCAGGCAAAATGAGCTAGAGAGTTTCTCTCCTTCCCCATCTCCTTTCCATATCTTTTTCTTCCCCTGCCTTTCCTATCCTTCACTACCTTTCCCAGATGCCCTGTTCTCTTTCAGGTACTGGCAAAGTTGGTAAACCACCAAGCTCAATGTGACTGGCTTACTGCTGGTCTCCTCTCTTCGTGGAAGCCCTTTCACTCAGCTGACTACCAAATCCCAAACCCTGCCTACAGCTTCCCTGCCTCCAAAGGCAGCCACTCCATCATGGGATTACCCTAGGTGTTTAAAACGTTGTTTCTTAAAGCCAAATATCTTTCATCCTTTATCTTTTTCTTATGGGTACTAATCCTATAAGCTGTGACACCTTGAATGGTCTACCCCTTTCCTCATATAACCATTCATATATTTGTGTATAAAACCATTATATTCCTCCTACACCCCCATCCTATTATCTTCTTTCTCCAGGATAAGCATCCTTAGTCTCTTCAGCTGCTCATTATAAGACAGGATTGCCACTTTAAAAAAAAAAAAAAAGATTTTATTTATTTATTCATGAGAGACACACAGGCAGAGACATAGGCAGAGGGAGAAGCAGGATCCCTGTGGGGAGCTTGATGCAGGACTCGATCCCAGGATCACACCCTGAGCCAAAGGCAGATGCTCAACCACTGAGCCACCCAGATGCCCCAAGATTGCCATTTTTTGTGCCTGAACTGAATCAAACCCTCTATGTGCAATCCTCTCTAGAAGAGGATTATCACCTCCTTTTGGGCAGTATCCTTCTAATGCAAATGTAGAAATGTCTTTAGTTGGTTCTGTTATGAGATTAAGTTGACTATCCATGGAAACTTGTAGATAGGATCAGATTCTGGCCCAGGAGCCTAGGACCACCATCCTTACCTAACCTGAGTCACTTGAGAGAAATTCCACATTGCTCTGTGGACTCAGAAGGTAAGTTCTAGATGCTGGAAAAATGAAGGGCACAAGCCAGCAAGAAGATCCCATTACACACTTTTACTGCACTAAATGGATCCTTCCTACAGAAGTAAATAGTTAACATGCTATTGATGAACAGAAGATGGTATCATCTTCAGAAGATAGAGTTTGGGGGATCCCTGGGTGGCTCAGCGGTTTAGCGCCTGCCTTTGGCCCAGGGCGCGATCCTGGAGTCCCTGGATCGAGTCCCACGTCGGGCTCCCGGCATGGAGCCTGCTTCTCCCTCCTCCTGTGTCTCTGCCTCTCTCTCTCTCTCTCTCTATGTCTATCATAAATAAATAAATAAATCTTTAAAAAAAAAAAAGAAGATAGAGTTTGGTTTGCAAAAGTCTCTTTCTTTCTTTCTTTCTTTCTTTCTTTCTTTCTTTTTCTTTCTTTCTTTCTTTCTTTTTTTTTCTTTCTTTCTTACACACAAACAATGTGAGGCAGAGGGAGAGAGAGAATTTCAAGCAGACACTGCTGAGAGCAAAGCCCAACACAGGGCTTAATTTTACAAGACTGAACCACTCAGGCACCCCTCTTCTTTATTATTATTAAGTCAAGTTTATTGAGATAGAATTTGCTTACACTTTTTAGCATAATGGATTTTACCTAATTCCAGAAGACAGGATTAAATGCAATATACTTAAATGCTGAGACATCATGCTAACATAAGAAATAAACTTTCCAGTTGTCCCGGTCTTATCAGTTCTGACAAACACAAGTCATGTAAATCACCACCTCAGTCAAGAGGGAGAACCCTTCCATTCCCCCTAGGAAGTACCCCCCTATGGTCAAACCCACTCATCACCCCCAGCTTCTGGCAATCGCTTATGTGTTCCCTGTCCCTATTGTTTTGCCTTTTCCAGAATGCCACATAAGTGGAATCCTACAGCAGGTAACCATTTAGCATAATGCATTTGAGCATCATCCATAATTGTTACGTGTATCAGTGACCTTCCTTTCCACTGTGGGTAACCTTCCAGCGTACACATGTGCCACAGTCCGTTTATCTGTTCACTCCTTGAATGTGTTGTTACATCAGAGCAAGGTCTTTGCAATGTCTCACCAAAGAGAGGTTTGTGGCCCTTCTCTCCTGGCCAAATGCAGTCTACCGAACAGAGAAATTGTTGCTCTCGCGTGTGATCTCTGCCCTTCAGTCATGCTAGATTGTTATCTTTATGCTACCTCCTGAAGCATGGAAAAAATATGAAAACTAGACTACACAGAGTATGTATGTTTTCTTTTTCTTTGCCCACAAGCATCAGTACTCGATTTTTGTCTATTTTAAATAGAGATCTTATTTCTATCTCTTATTACACTTCGAAACCAGTTTGAACCCTTCTTATTTTTGGTTTTCGTTTGCTTTTTTTATATATATATTTTTAAGGAAAAATCTGTTTCACCTTCTCTAAAGGAAATCTGTCACTGTTTTAATACTATGACTTATTATTGAATTGTAATTATTATATAAACAGGGATGCCAGAATTAAAAAATCTCTTTTAAAGTACTGTTTTCAGTTTAAAATTGGACTTGTTCCACTAAATGTCTATGGTAATAATTTTGAGATATCTCTGCCAGGAGATATAGTATATCATAAAAACTGCACTCTGAAATTCAGGTTAGAATGGAGAAGGGAGAGCGATTTGAAATAATTATGTGATGGGAACGTCTGAATTCGTAACCTCTGTATACCTTTGATTTATAATTTGGTAAAAATAACTTTTAAAGAAAACCTTCTTGGATTTCATAACCTCAATTGAAAACTTGTGGGATGCTGATTACAGCATGGATATTTACTTTAAAGATTCTAAGCTAGGGCTGGCTGGGGTGAATTTGTTGTCTGTTTTTTAACGGGGGCGATCTTAGCTTATCACATCCTTAACTAAAGAACAACTATTCAGATTCTGTAGCTATAATCATGGTTCTTGAACGTACAGCTCTACAGACAATCCTTTAAGGATACTAGATGCTGCTGCCTTCCTTTCCTATCTATAACTAAATGCAATTTCCATCAAAATCTGAAAAGAATTATTTTGGAACTTGAACAAATGAGCTTGAATTCATCTGGAAGGGAGAGAAGTAAGTGAATAGCTAAGAGAATTTTTGGAAAAATAAGAACAGTGAGGAAGGATGTGGGCTCTCTCACCAGAGAGCAAACTATACTTTAAACCTATAGTAATCCAAACAGTATGGTACAGGAATAGCCAAATAGATCAGTGGAACAAAGTAAGGAATTCCAGACAGGCCCATATATGTCAGGAAACTCGGTGTATGAAAAGGAGACACTTCAAAACTAGAAGACAAGTAACAGTTGGCTTCATGGATTTTATTGCAATAATTAGCTAAAACTTTTACAGGAGACTATGACGCTAAGTCCTGCCTTAAAATAAATGAATAAATTCCAGATGAGATAAAAAGCTAAACATAAAAATGAAACCTGTGAAAATATTAGGAGAAAATAGAATATTATCTGGGGGTGAGGGGAAAGCCTCATAAGTAAAACCATAAATACAAGAATTCATAAAGAAGACACACCAAACTTATGGATAAAAGGTGAAAGTTATAAGAATGGTTTTGAGGGTGATATGAAGGAGTGACTTTCACATCTTACTATACCTCTGCACCATATAAGTTTTTGCAAGACCATGTTCACAAACTGTGTCATTTTCTCAATGTGCTGACCACAGTGTGCAGACCATGGCACATGCTTATCAAGTATAGTAGCTACTACTATTTCTAAACCCCTTCCTCACTTGCAGTGATTCATGTTTCAAAAAATGTAGCTCTGTGTCTAAATATTTTTATGTAAAATTCTCTCATGTTTTGAAAATCCTCACCTTATTATTGATACTCTGAATGCTGCTTTCTACCACTTCACATTACTTCTCAATGCTGAGGGGTAAGGATTCAATTCTATTATTAAATGCATTGTGACTGTTGGCTTACAGTGTGCTTGGGAATACATTACACTCTAGGCAAGAACAGAAGAGAGACAGGGATGAGAGGTTGGAAAAGAGCCATGAACCTGCTTTAAGCTGTACATGGTCTTGTCAATCAGCATGACAAGCTCATAAAAACAACTGGGTAGCAATTTGAGGAGGTTTTTTATCATCAAATGCCAAGTTAAATGTAATCAACCCAAGGGTGGGGCATTGGAGGATGTCTAAGACCTGTGTTCTGTGGAACTGCTGAGGGACCTGCTTCTCAAGGGGTTGAGAAGAGAGGAGTCAAGGAGCCCAACAGTGGAAGACAGACATCTCTGGAAATTTTCCCTGTCCTCATGCTCCTTTGAAACAAGTGTCTTTCTAGCTGAGCCTATACTCTGAATTTGGGCTGATTCACACGTGATACTTTAGAATGTCAGATAAGAAAGTTAGCTTGCTTGTGGGGCTATAGTAGAGCTGACTTTCTCTGAGTATGTAGGGCAGAGCCTTGGGGCTGATGTCTGCTTCCCCAACATTTTCAACTTCATCATGTGGGTTTTCATTCTTCCCCTTCACCAATGGAGATTTTCATGTGTAGTTAGTTGACTTGTCTGCACATGTAGTCCAGGGGCTTGGATATAGTCATTGTGAACATTTTTCAGGTATTGCACTTGTATGCATCATGCTTTATATCTAAATATTTAATTCTCAAAGCAACCCATTTCGGATGAGGAAACTGAGGCAAAAAAAGAAAAAAACATAATTCATTTCGAGGTCATACAACTGGCAAGTGATAGAATCTGGATTCAAACTCAGGTCTGCCAGGCTTCAAAACCTGCATTCTGTACAATAGGCTGTTAGGTCTAACCCAGACCATTCCCAAGTGAACATCACATTCTCTCTGTGGCATCGGAGAATTCTGGAAGATCTTCCCAACCACAGTCCAACCAGTTCCTAAAACAGCAGCTTTTCCATCTCTTTCCCTCTGTACAGAAGGAGGAAGGTGCTCTGGACCAGGAGTCCAGATGGGCTCAATGAAGCTCCATCACCCTAAATATAGACTAGTGATAGCCACATCTTCCTTACACACCTCACAAGTGTGAAGTGGTCAGATAGTGATGATGATAGTATGACTACTACTGACTTTTGTAAGATGTAGTTATACCAAAGTAGGGTAGTATTAATGATAGCAGTGAGTGTCTGATGTGTAACCCCAGTAGTTCTGATTGGTCTTTTATCCCTCCACTGATACACTTTGCCTGACACAATTCTCTTGACCTTTCCTCCCACTCTCCCCTCCCTAGAAGGTGGCAAGTAAAGCAAATTCAAACTTTATTGGATAAGGAAGGGAAAATAGCCCTGTGAGATGAAGGCACCCACTAGAAATGTGGGCATGTTTGAAAGCAAATGTGACTGGGGACCCTCTCTTCACAAGAACTTTTAGGTGAGGTCTGAGCAATGCAAATGACTCAAGTCTTTAATGCTATTATGTAACATGCCTGTCCATGCTTCGCTGACAAGATGGCAGTCCATTTCTCGTGCTACAAGAAAAGGAAGGAGCTGCTGCCAAGTTAAAACATATGTTCTGATAACCTGTCAGATGCCGAAGGGAAAGGACACAGGAAACCGAACCCCTTCCAAAGTTTAGGGTCCTTTAGAAACCTGTGGGAAACATGGATAATACATGTTGACATCTTTATTGGGTTTGTTTGCTTTTTAAATACCTTCTGAAGCATGCTTAGTGAGGAGAGAAGCTGGAATGACAGCAGTTAATGCCTGTTGGCTCTGACCCAGGGGGAAATCACCACTCAGTGGTTTGAGCTCTCTGAAGCTCACTGTACCACAAGACCCCACCCTCGGGCAGGAGGTCACACATTACAAACCTATGACTGGGAAGTTACCAAGAATCGGCAGTGGCGTTACTGAGGTCATATTGTTAAGAGTGATCACGGAATCAACTTCAGTTGTCTTGCTGAAAATCGGAAAGTAAAATAATTGCTTAAACATGTTCCCTCCAACATGGTTTAAGAATCTCAGAGGCAGATACTGAATGGGAAAATAGTTGGTGTTTTGTGACTCAGATACCCAGATGACTTCATCTCATAGATAGATGATCAGCTTTAGCCACCCTAGTGGTTTTGCCCATTGTATGGTCCTAAATCATTTCCCCTGCTTGGTAATATCTTTGTTGCTATGCCTCTTTAAAAAGTCATAAAAGACCAGGAAGATAGGGGCACTGATGATTCAAATTAATGAGGAATGTAACTGTGATGATTCTCCTGACGATGGTCTTCACCAGATCTTTAGGTTCCATTGCCTGATCAAAATGCATACATAACCTCTGTCTCTTGCTCTAACCAACGTTGCTGCTGTTTATCAGAAAAATGATTTACAAGTTGCAGCTGGAAATCTCTTTCATCTTGTCATCTAAATAGCAAACGTAATAATTTTTAAAATAAGCCAAGACATTTTATGCTATTCAAATGCAAAAACTCTAAAAATCCAAGAATTAACAGAGTATTGCTTTTCCTATTATTGATGCCAAAAGTACCACATAGGTAATGTTTCTCTGTATTTTAAAATACATATTTTAAGTATTTTAAAATGGAAGTGTCTGGGTGGCTCAGTTGGATAAATGTCCAACTTCAGCTCAGGTCATGATCTCAGTGTCCTGGATCAAGCACCATGTTGGGCTTCCTGCTCAGCAGAGAGTCTGCTTCTCCCTCTCCCAATGCCCCTCCCCCTGCTCGTGCTTTTTCTCTCTCACTCTTAAATAAATAAATA
This sequence comes from Canis lupus baileyi, assembly GCF_048164855.1. NCBI lineage: Eukaryota > Metazoa > Chordata > Mammalia > Carnivora > Canidae > Canis > Canis lupus. Next base: position 76,218,729 of record NC_132841.1, on the reverse strand, counting down.
AAATCTTAATAAAAATAAAAAATATTTTTAAATGATGTGTATTATTTGAGTCAGTAAATCCTCTTTGTTCTTAAAGATTAATCTGAAGTAAACAGCTGCATTATTTGGGAAACGGGGAAATATATCTTGACTTTTTAAGAAGATTTTGTTTATTTTAGAGCACACACTTGGATAAGGGGAGGGGCACAGGGAGAGGGAAAGAATCCCAAGCAAACTACATGCTGAGCGCAGAGCCCAATGTGGGACTCAACCCCATGACCCTGAATGACCTGAGCCTAAATCAAGAGTGGGATGCTCAACCAGATGAGCCACCAGTCTTCCCTACATCTTGATATTTTTAAAGATTGTATGAAAAGGGGTTTTAAAGCACTTTAATAGCATGTCTAATAAATTTATTTAAAATTACTTAGTTGTATAACCATGAAAAACATGATGAAATCATTGTAAGCAGGTCTTAAAGATTTTACAAGATTTCACCTTATTGTGAAAGAAGTTCAAGAGTCCAAAAGTCTTGGAAAAGCTGCAGAGGGTGTAAGGAGGCTGTATTCATTTCGTAGGACTAACATTAAAGAGTACCACAAATGCAATGTGGCTTACAACAGCAGAAATGTCTTTTCTCATGGTTCTGGAGGTTAGCAGTCCAAAATCAGGTTGTCCACAGAGGTCGTTCCTTCTGGAGGCTCTGAGGGAGGAAGCATCTCATGCATATCTCTCAGCTTCCATCTTTGCAGGAAATCACTGACATTTCTTGGCCTTTACATGCATTGCTCCAATCTCTACTTCCAAACGCACACCACCACCTTCTCTGGGTTTCTGTATGTTCTCTTCTGTCTCTTATAAGGACACTGTCATTGGATTCAGAGTCCATCCTGATCCCCTGTGGTTTTGTCTGGATCCTTAAGTAATTACGTGTGCAAAGACCCTATTTCTTTTTTTGTTTGTTTGTTTAAGATTTTATTTATTTATTCATGAGAGACACACACATACAGAGGCAGAGACACAGGCAGAGGGAGAAGCAGGCTCCATGCAGGGAGCCCAATATGGGACTTGATCCCGGGTCTTCAGGATCAGGCCCTGGGCTGAAGGTGGCGCTAAACCACTGAGCCCTCTGGGCTGCCCAAAGACCCTATTTCCAAGTAATCTCACATTCTGAGATTCTAGGTAAACGTGAATTTGGTTGTGGGAGGAGGAAACTATTCAACCCAGAGTCTTTCTACTACTGTATCTCCAGTTTGAGGGGGAGATAACTTGTTTTGGGGGAATTAGAATTCATAGTCAGATTCTGACACAGGGCCTTAAACAGGGTCTTAATTCTTGCCTGGACCTTCTCTCCTCAATCTAGACCCCATGCTTTGGCTCCTCCCAACTTCTACTGGACCTCAGGCTCCTGGTATTTCCTGAGGTAAACTTGCCCTGTCCGCATCCACCCCAAAGCAGGCCAGTCCCTCTTTTAGAAGCACAGCTTTACTGAAGTAACCTGTGCTTCTGTTGGAACATTTTTCACATAATTAATATTTTAAAATTTATAGAATATAAATTCACATATCTTTTTATTATTTTATGTATCAATATTATTAAATTTTTACCTAGTGCCAATAAATTTTATTAGTGTCCACTTTTTATATCATTTTGTTATATAAAATTCTGTTTCTATAATATGTTAATATAATTTATTATAATATAAATAATATAGCATTAATATATGCAATATATAGTTTATTATAATACATGATGTTAATAATATAGCATATTATATAATGTCAATTATGTCAATGATACTATGTCAATAATATGTCTATAATTAATTCATAATATACTATCATAATATATTTATAGAATTAATTAGAAAATTGACACATTAATTTATAACATTAATTATAGGTTGACTGAAACCTGTGAGGGCAGAAATCAACTGCGTAATTCACTGTTTTGTCAGCACTGAGCCATCATGCCTGCACTCAGTATTTTGAACCTTATTCTCTTTATATCATCTCCTTAATTATCAGAGAAAATCTGTTCCTTGGCACAAGACAGACTCCCTTCTGGGTCTGCTAGTGAATGCTTCACAGGAGCTCCCCTTGTGGGAGCTGGGGTTGGGGGAGTAGTTGTGTATTTTTTCTCTTCAGCCTTCACATTCATCTGTGGAAGCTGAAGAGTTATTTATGGTTGGATTCAGTGTTGTCTGAGGGGTGTCTTCGCGTTGTGTTGAAATCCAAAGCGGGGCATTTTAAATACAGCTTCATTAGTCGGCCCTGTTGGAATTTAAGAAAAGAATAAAATCTGAACACTCACTTTTCTCATTTGTTCTTCCTCTCAGTTGCTTTTTTCCTTTTCTTCTATCCCTCACCTCTGCCCCAGGGAGAGAGAGAATTGGGACATCACAATTTTAAAAACCAGACGTTTTCTTTAGACCAGGTCTGTAGACTTTGGATGTGGAACTTAAGCCATTTGAAAGAGCCTGTGAGAGGCCCCTTTGGACTTTGCAACGTATTCACTTATATGTTTTGAAGTTATTTCGAGTAAAATTGGGCCTTATAAGCTTTCTGCCTGATAAATTAAAAATCACTCCTTTTCAGTTCTTGAGGAAACAGCAATATTGAAATTTTCCACAGATCTGTTTTGTCAGACTTAGCTTTTTCATTCCCTTCAGTCATCAAAGAGAGCATATCCTTTTGCCCAAAGCCAAAGTACTGGGATGGGGCCCTTGTGAGAACAGGTGATGCCAATATGTAAATCCTTTGAGGAAGTTGGACAGGGAGGGTAAACAAATCTCACGTTGATGCTCTCAGTAGACCATAAAAGCAAATTTTAAAAGACTACGGTCTCTTGAGGAGGAAATCTCTGACGAGAGCTAAAGAGGTATGGTGTTAACAACAGAAAAAAAAAAAATATCCTAGTTATTGAGAGTTGCCGTGTTCTCTGACAATAGGGTGTTCTGGGTCTTCCCAGAGCCCCACATGGAGCTCTTTAAGTATCTGGTGAATTGAGTGCCCTGACGACCTGACTTGGGACCACTGCCATCCTCAGAAAGCTCCAATCTGTGGTTTGCTCTTCACTTTGGGAAGCCAAAACAAGTTAAGATAGCCCTTTATCTGTGAGAAATGTTTGAGTGTAAGCGGAACAATGCCACATTGGAAAACTCTCATGGTTTCCCCCCCCCAGAGATTCGAGAAGGTCCTTTGGTCAATGCTTTTGTTTCTCTTGCTTCCAGATTCTTACAGATTACACTCTTCCTGGTGTGCAGTTCAAGAAATAACTTTTTGGGGTGTTTGTTTTTCCAGGCAGCCCATGGCTCTGATTTTGTTTTTGGATGTTTTCCGCTTGCTCTAAGTTGGAGGGTTCCAAGTTTAGTGTGTGCCGTCTGCCAGCTATTTCCTGTTGAGAACACTTGGTAACAAAGTGAGTTCCTAATATTCTAAAACATGCTTGTGACTCAAATACCCGCACCTGTTTGCACCTCATATGAAAACAGAGGAGCCGGCTATTCATGCTGGGAGTGTTTTCCCCTAGAGTTGAAACCATGTGTCTATAGCGACCCTCTCTAGACACTTAAAAAATTTCATAAAAAAAAAATTTCATAATGTTCACTGTCTAATGGCATTGTAATATGTTGAATCATTTAATATTAAAACAATTGGGCTTTTGAAATCCTTACCTCAGAAAAGTCAAAGAAGCCCTTTTAAAGGAGGTAGCTGAATGAAACGAGAGGGTTGTTGCCCAGATATCTGTGACAAATGGCAGAAAGGTACGTCAGGGAGGAGTGGATGCTGAGGGAGGCAGTGTCTCCTCGCATACACGTGCATCTGATTTGATTGTGGCAGTTGCCTGTGTCAGTGTGAGCAGCCCACATATTTTTACAAAGTATTAGGGGTCAGCTCGTCTCACAGCTCGGTTGAGATGGGTAACCTCCCAGGCTCCACCCTGAGTCCTGGGGCAGTTCCAGGACCTCTGGGACCATCTTCAGAGTTCAGGTCAGGCCAGAAAGCTTGCAATTGCTCTGGGAGTTGGGAGGCTGACCCTAACCAGATGGACACATGGAAGCAAAACAAGAGGCCTGTGTTTTGAAAGACATGTGTCTCATCCCTCTCTGGCAGAGAATATGGCCTGCAGTTGGCCCTAGTCGGTGCTGATTTCCTATACTAGCCTGATCCACCACAGCGCACACACCCATCCTCAGTGGAATGACAGAGGTCCATGAGGCCCTCAAAATGCCTCTCTGTGAGAGCTCTGTGTCTAAGGCACATTTGCCCTGCCTTTTCAGATCTTTGGTTTTAGAATCATTCTGACTCTCTGCGTGTCGCTGTGAATTTGATTTTTCTAGATACTCCTTTTCCCTGAATTGACTATGGTTCTCTCTGCTCCATTCAGACCACAGAATTGGCTTTGACTGCTCTTCTCTGTGAGTTTGCCTATCCGGGATTTCATACTGGACAATAGCAGCAAACGAGTCTAACTGGTTGACCTATGATTACCTAGCAAATTTCTGAGAGGGAAGAGAGCTAACATTGGCATTTATTATGTGCTAAGCAGGAAACCAGCCTGCTTAGTCCTCTATCCTCTTCAGTCCTCCCCATGACCCCATAGGTGCATGGGGCTGAGGGATTAGTCTCGGAGGTTAAGTGTCCTGCCCACAGGCCTGAGTGGCCGTGCTGACACCTGAACCAAGCATAATCTTGCTCCAAATACTTGATACTGGGGTGAATTTTGGTGAAGTTGTTCAGGTAATGAGTAAAGAGAGTCCTAATCCAAAGGAGCTCCTTTGCAGCAGGAGCCGTTTGCCCTTTGGTTTTTCCCGCTACCAGCCAACAAGTTTAAAGGAAATCTTTGTGAATGCTGTTGATCCAGCTTGACTTCTCAAGAATGCTCTGCTGGCTGCTTCTATATCCAGATTAGCTGAGTCCTACCCATCCCTAACAGACCTTGTTTGGCTCCTGTTATTTCCCATCATCTCCTTCTGGGGAAATAGTTTGTTAATCTCATTATATTGCCTTCACTCACATTGAGTTCTCCAGGAAGCAGATGCTGAGTTAGAGCTAAGAGTGCAAAATGTCTGTAGGGATAACACCTATGAGAGAAAATGAGAGGAAGCAGGCTCAGGCAGGGGAGCCGCACACCATGCTGCCCACCTGACAAAGTCCATGAACCCAACAGGGAGCTCTAAGGCAAAGTGTGCCCAGGGAAGTCCCCCACTGGGTAGAAATGGCCAGAACTCATCTCCTCATTGTCAGGTAGCAAGCATATCCTGTCTCAAGGTCCTTCTGGCTGGACTAAGAATCAAATTGACATGAGGCAGATTAATCGGAGAAAATCAAATTTAATAGCATACCAGGAATCCACACAGACATGGACATTCCAAAGACACAAAATGAGGTATATATGTCATTCTGAACTAAGGAGAAGGAGATGTAAGGGTCTGGGATTTTGCAAGTAGGGAATGCAATTCACAGAAAGATGAAAAACAGTAAATGTTTGGTAAACAGATGCTTGCTGGGCCACTCAGAAACAATGAGACATAGAGGCTTTGATCAAACAAGGCTTGCTAGGTTCTCTGGCTAGGCCTTGCTGATGGCTCTCTTCCTGGAGCAGGTCGTCTATCTAAATTCTTTTTAGGCAGTTGTGGAGGAGGTAAAAGAGCTTTTCCTGAATCTGCGGAGTTTTGATTGTTTTTTAAGTCAAAATAATCTTCAGGCCAAAGTGGCCAATCTTGGGGGGTCCTGCTCTTTGCCCCATCCCATCATGCTCACTATTGACCAGAAATTGCCCCAGCATGACCTTGACTTGAAAACCGAGCCAGTGTCTGATGAAGATCACAGAAGATCACAGCTGGACGTCTTGAGCTAACACACTCCTCACCAGCTGGACAAGTCCTTACTTGAGGGGCTGAGTGGTACTTCAGCCCAGAGATTTGCCTGCCTTTCCCTTATTCTGATCCATGTCAGCCCATCACCACTTGATAGCATGTTATCTTGCACAGAATCCACAGGAACAATGAGTATGGGATTCAGCATCTCTTGCTTATGGCCGGAAGGTGTACACAGACTGCCTACAATCTGGACGGGCAGTTCATCATAGAAGGAGAGGAGTCCAGGGCATAATGCTGCCTGAGGACCACTGGTCTGGAGTGAGGGTACTGTGGGAAGGGCGGGGGATGATTGAGCTCCAGAGTACACCTGAAGGAGAGGCTAACGTTGCAGGGCACATCTTATGTTAGCCATTTTGTTTGGTCTTGACTGGGCTAGGGGACAGGTGTGTTCCTAAATCCTCTGATTCTAGCTAATCTAAGCCAGTATTGCCTCTACTTTTCCAGAATTCTTAGGGACTGTCTCAGCTCATACCTGAAAAGTGGAATGAGAGCTGGCCACTTCCACCCACACCCCAAGAAGCTACTCCACCCCTCCAACTACTAATGTGCCTTCCTCTTGTTTTCCCTGGGGCTCTTTTCTGATGGGTGCGGCACATATTTTGGGTGTTAACATACCACTAAAATGTAATTCCTTGTGATAGTAAAGTGGGAAGAGGTTTCTTTTGGCTGTTATCAGTTATAGCCTTCTTCCTTCATCCAAACCTAATCCTAATGCCCAACAGTAGGAGGAGGCTTTGTCACCATGAATCCTAAGGTCACTGGCTGGGTTTGTTTGCCATCCCATGGGTATTTGAATCCCAGCTCCATCCTGGCCAGCTCTGTGACCTTGGGCAAGTTATTCTCTCTAAGCCTCAGTTTGCTCCTCTCTAAAACGTGACTCATAACATCAACCTTAATAGGGTTGCTTCAGACTGAAATGAGGTAAAGTGCATGTGCAGTTAACTCAGTACACAGCATAGAGTTACAACTTATATTGGTATTTTCCCCCTTGTCTATTATAACTCATGTTAGTTTTTTGGACCTTTAGTATAAACACACCATTGAAAGCAAGTTTTACGTTGTAGTATCAACGTTGATGCTTATACATCCAATAATTTAAGGTTTCTTTAATGCTTAACTTACAGTTATCTTAAAAACCTCAGTAGACAAATAACAAATGCCTCCATTTGTTCTTCATCTGAACATAACTGAGAACCAGGTGCCACAAAGACACTGATGCCACAGTTCAAATCGGTCAATATGGGCAGCCCCAGTGGCTCAGTGGTTTAGTGCCACCTTCGGCCCGGAGGGTGATCCTGGAGACCTGGGATCAAGTCCCACGTCGGGCTCCCTGCCAGGAGCCTGCCTCTCCCTCTGCTTCTCTCTCTCTCTGTGTTTCTCATGAATAAATAAATAAAATATTTTTAAGAAAATTGGTCAATATGAAGAGCACAGTGATTGGAAGCCCAGATTTTTAAATTATTCTGTCCATATCTGTAAGGGCTTGCCTTATCTGTTTTTCTAGGCCAGAGTTCTGTTGATCTGGCTTTTCTGTAATTGAAGCCCTCCAAACCAAAAGGAGTCCTAGAGGATCATGCAGATGGATGAACAAGAGGGAAAATATCCAACAAATCCAGCTTCTTAGGAGCATCTTTTGCTTAACGAGGAAGGTTGCAAAACTTATACAAAGCCAGTCTACAGGAACCTTTGTAGATTATGAGGTCTGTACAGTGCAGCCCTGTCTGTGAGAGAGCCTTGGAAAAGAAAGAAAAAGAAGAAAAGAAAATCAGGCTTTAAAAAATTCCCAGTACACTGTACAGAAGAGATTCAAGAAAAGAACAGTGCGTGACATTAACTGGAACACACTGATAGAGGTACTCATTTTGCAATTTCTTAAGTATCTTTTCTCTGCTGACTTCAAAACAGTGAAAGAAATTTGGAAAAGAAGCCCACTATCTTGATGGAAGCTGCTTTGACATAAGTGAAACCAGCCTTGGCGTGAGGTGAGGGCAGGCTCTGGCCAAGCCAGTGGAACAGACCCTGGAAGGATTGAGGCGAGTGGGGGAAATTGTTTCAAGATGGAGCTGGAGCCACTTGAAAGGGGAGGGAACTGGAAGGTCCAGACATTTCATCAGTGTTTGAATGAGTGTGTGAGTAGCTTCATGTGCGTTCTGAGATGCATAGACCCACAGAAGTCTCCCTTCTTTTAGCATCACCTTTGGGGAAGGGGAAGGAGAAGAGGGTGGCTGCCTTTTGAATGGTGCAGTGTGAGAGTTTGTGAACTCTCAGATTTGGTTGGTTTTAGGGAGGAGGTAAAGAAAGGGGGAATGTGTGTTACTAATTCTCAGGGCTTCCAGGATCTTTCACCATGGAGGAACATGGAAGTGGTGGCAGGGTCGATAAGGAACTGAGTCCCTGCATCATCTTGGACATGTTTCTCAGGGCTTGGAGGCACTGAAGCTAGAAAACAAACTGAACATAATGTCTAGGACACGGTCTGGCTTCAGTAATCCTTGAGCATTGATGATACCCTCTTTCAAGGCAAGGCCAAGGACATCAGCACATGGAGGGAGGGTTAGGAATTGCCATAGGAAATGCACCAAGCAAGGCTGGGAGGTTGGATGTTAGGCTGGACTCAAGACAGGTATTTTGTGTGTCTCAGACCTAGCCCATCTTCAGCTCTCAGGGTACCTACCTCCTAGCAAAGACCTCTGTGATATTAAGTGTCTTTTACTGGCCAGGGAACAAGGGATAGAGGATCTATGGAAGGTTCATTAGCACCAATCCAGGCAAAGGAAATAGAGAAAAGACTCTGGGTCTTGTAATAACCTATTGTTGGTAATCTGGCCGAGACAAAAATAACATGGAGAAAATTAAAAATGAAATGCTGTTGATGTGCATGCATAGTAACATGAATATATTAGCATATGACACATAGTATATACTACTACATTAGCATGGTATTTGGAGCTTTTGCCTAGTTACTGTTAATGAGGAAAGATTTCCTTTTTTTTTTCTTTTTTTTTAAGATTTGTGTATTATTTTAGAGAACAGCAGGGAGAGGGGCAGAGGGAAAGGGGGAGAGAGAATCTCAAACAGACTCCCCATCAAGCGTAGCCTGAAGTGAGGCCCAGTCCCACAATCGTGAGATCATGACCTGAGCCGAAATCAAGAGTTGAATGCTCAACCGACTGAGCCGCCCAGGCACTCTGGAAAGATTTCCTTTTGAAGTGGAGTTGGTTTATGAGAACAGTGGAACAGTGGGGGAAAATCTGGGAAAACAGTGAAACAGTGGGAGAAAATGGGAAGGAGTGCATACTCCACTTAAGTTCAGTCACATGAGAATTAGTAAAGGTAGGAGAGGCTACCAGGGGTTTCCATAGGAGTGGTGGGTATGACGGGAGGGTATATGAGACAGGATAGGTACGGTGCTAGCAGGTCCATGAGGGCTATTTCCTCAGGATAATTGGGTATGACCTGAAGGAAAATGAGAGACATATCATCAAAAGGCCACGTCTGCATGAGTCAAGATTTTGTAAGGGGTAAATGGCAGAGAGAATGCAGAAGGAGGTAGAGTGGTGACTAAGAACCTAGTAAAAAGGAATTGTGGACACAAAAGACCACATACTATATGATTCCATTTACATGAAATGACCAGAAGAGGCAGCCTATAGAAACAGAAAATGATGGCTGGGGTGGGGAATGGGCATTACCTGTAATGGGCATGAGGGGTCTTAATGGGGTTATGAAAGTATCCTAAAACTGATTTATGGTGATGGTTCCACCACTTGGTAAATTTCCTAAAACTACTAAATTATACATTTAAAATGTATGAGTTATATGTTGTGCAAAGCGTGTCTCAATAAAGTCATTTTTTTTAAAAGATTTTTTAATAGAAGGGATCTTCTCATTGACCCGTCATTTCTATTATGGTGCTTATTAAGTGACAGCCTCTATGCTAATGTAGGGGGTACAAAGATGAAGATCTTCACAAACAGAGAGCATAAGTAAGCAATTTTCAAAGAAAGCAAATGACTAATAAGAATTTTGACCTCATTAGTCATCACTGATGTGCAAATTATGACGTGAAGTAGGTTCTGACTATCAGGCTGGCAAAGATTAAAAAGTGACAGTGTTCAGGAACAAACAGTTCTCTAGGACACTACTGCTGGGATTCTAAATTGTTACCCCCTTTCAAGAGAAAGGATTAGAATTACATAGGAAACCCTTGTATACGCTCTTGACCAGCAAGAACCTTGGATCCAGAAAATCTACCCAAAGGAATTTATTTTCTGGGGTCTTAAAATACTATTAAGAGTCTTGCACCTCCCAAATTTCTATCTCCAGACTAGTCCTCTGCTCCAAAATCCAGGTTTAAATATTTAGGTTGCCCACACGATCATCTCAAGCTCAGCATGTCCAGAACTTAATTCCAGGATGGATCTATGCATTCAGGTCAGGTCAGAGAGCCCCAAGCCCAAAAAGCTGCTCTACTGGCTCAGACGATGGCATCTTCCCGCTTCTAGTTGCTAAAGCCACTTAGACACCATACATGACCTCTCGCTTTCTTTCACACCCTGTATAAGATCCCAAAGTGCAGGCTGTTGACTCTGACTTCAAAATAGATCATAATTTGGGCTTTTTTTTTTTTTTTTTTACCATCTCCACGGCTACTCTAACTTTGAACTTCTCTCTTGCTGGAATTTCTGAAGATGATCTTCCATCCAGTCTCCCTCCTTCTACCCTTGCCTCTACCACAGCCTATTCTCAACACAGGAACAAAGGCGATCATTTTAAAACATAGTACATGTCACCTTATTCCCCTGCTTCACACTAAACAACTCACCATTTCGCACAAAAGTCTTTACGGCAGCTTGTGCAGCCTTCCCTAAACCCGTCCCTGTTACCATATCTCCTATTGCTCTCCTTCTCACTCGCTCCTTCTCTCAGACACTCCTGTTCCTTAAACACACCAGGCAGCCTTCCAGTTTACCACGATTGCACTGGCTCTTCCCTCTGTCTGGAACACTCTTCTCCTAGGCAGTGGCACAGCCAACTCTTTCATCTTCTTCAAGTCTCTGCTCACTGTGTTCTTCCCAGTGGGGCCACCTTAGGCACAGCATTTTAAAATTTCAACCTGGCTCTTCCAACTCCTGGCATGCTTGATCCTCTTTATCCTGTTCAGTGTGTTCTGTTTTCCATAACACGTCTCACCTTCTAACATATGATATAGTTGGATGCTTGAACGGGTCTATTGTTTATTGCCTATCTCCCCCTACTAGATAGTAAGCTTCACAAAGACAGGCATCATTTTGTTCACTGCTGTACCCCCAAATCTCTAACAGTGCTTGCATATAATAGGTATTCAATTATTTGTTGTTGAATGAATGAATGCATGAATGAATTTGTAATGAACAAGTAGTGATAAACAGCTTTAATGTCATAAAGGAAAAAAGTGATGAGTTCCCAGGTACATTTTCTTTTTAAAAAAAATATTTAGGGAATCCCTGGGTGGCTCAGCGGTTTAGCACCTGCCTTTAGCCCAGGGCATGATCCTGGAGTCCCCAGATCGAGTCCCACGTTGGGCTCCCTGCGTGGAGCCTGCTTCTCTCTCTCTCTGTCTTTCATGAATAAATAAAATAAAAAGAAGGACTTCCTTCACTTTAAAAAAAATATATTTATTTATTTGAGAGAGAAAGCATGAGCGGAGTGAAAAAGCAGAGAGAGAGGGAGAAGCAGACTCCCTGCTGAGCAAAGTGCCCAATGTGGGGCTTGATCCCAGAACCCTGAGATCATGACTTGAGCTGAAGGCAGACGCTTAACCCACTGAGCCACCCAGGTACCCCACTAAGTACATTTTCTGAGCTCATCACTCCACTCATGAGGTGAAACTGACTCATGCATGCACAGCAAAGTCTGACTTTCCCAGCATTCCTTCTGCACCCCGGCGAAAATGGGACCATTATCAGGATGACTTAGTGAAGCTATGTGGCTGGAGTTTTGATTTGATTCTGTATAGGCTGCGAGTTGATCTCACATAGTTATAAGAACCCCTGATTCATTCACAGTAATTTAATAAAGAAATGAAATCAGTTGCAAAGAGAAGCCTGAAAGTTCTCTTTTATGAGCCAGTATCTCTATCTCTGCAGGATGTTTTATTAGGTCTGTTCTCATCAGCGATCAGACATTTTCTACTTAGTTTAGTTTCTGAGTTTCTTTTTTCAAAAAGGTATATGATTGCTTTAAAAAAATCTTTTATTGATTTGTATAGAAATAAGGTACATGAAAACTTTTGAAGAAAACTGGAACTTCCTGTAAACCTGTTGTCATATGTTAGAAAGGACCACAACTTGCATCCTTTCTGTTAAGCTATAGTGGAGTTGAAAGCGTATGCACGTGCATCCTAGCAAGGGCTATTTAAACCACGCTTGTTAGTTTGAGATGTGAATTTTTAAGATAAATATGAAAATCAGTGATACCTTATTGCTTGGAAAGCATAACAATTTTTTTCCATTAATCACACGAGATAGCTGCTTTTTATCCAGTCTTTCTCTACAGTGTCTCTGACACCCCCATCCCTTTACATCCAGAAGCTCTTAGCAGGAAACAGAAGGAGAACCAGCTCTGCTTCTGCAAGAAATGGAAATTACAGCCAGCAGTTGCAGGAAATGGAATTCCAGTAGGGCAAGGGCAGAGGGAGTGCACCTAACACTGCTGAACACAAATGTGGCTTCTGCCTTTGAGGCTGATGCCCTGAATTTAATCTGTGTTTATAGAATAATCAGAGGGTAGGAACATGCACCTTCTTTCTTACTCCTCTTAGTATAATTTCACCCCTGTCTGATATGCCTTCAAGAAAGATTCAGTATTGGTTTGTTTAAGATGCTTATTTATTTTTATTTCTCAGTCACTGGTGTCAAGAAAAAATATATCATTAAGCTCCTTTGATAAGTTCGAAGTTGGGGAACAGGACCAATTATAAACTGAGTCACTCTGTGTATCATCCTGCTATATGCCAAGAACTATGATTTTACTCTACTAGTAAGCTAACCAAGTTGGCCTGCCACAGTTTCCTGAATGCCGGCAGAAAGCATGAGATTCTTGGATCAAAGATGAAAGACAGTTTATTATTCATAGAAATAGCAGTAGCCAGAGTTTCAGGATATTTGCCCCAATTCCCTTCAGAACAACAAGGGTCTCTGTCCTGGTGTATAGATGGATATGATTTAAATTTTACTGCTAAGCCAAGGGATGGTAGCAAGTTTTGGTAGCTGGTAATTTGGGTTGGGTTTCAATGGCTAATATTGTATCATAGGTTAGAAAAAAATCTTGAATAAATATTTACCCTATTCATCACTATCAACTTGTGTTTCCCAAGCCAAGTTGTATGATAAAAAATAATTAAATACAGATTTTATAACAAGAGAACAGATTCACATATTCATATTCTCGACTCCAGATGAGGGAGAAGAGGGAAGAGTTGCTGCCCCCCAGCTGTTAATGCTGGATGAGGAGGTGACAATCAGCAGAACTGGGCTGCATCGGTCACCTCCCTCACCCAGCAGTTGGAATATGGTGATCTGTTCACTTATACTCTAAGCCTAGATAGACTCTGGTCTATTTTCAGTACCTTATTGGTGCCTGAGCCCCATCTTCCTCCGTCTAATCAGGGCTGACTTTCTCTCTCACTGTCCTAGCAAAGATGTAGATGGATTTATTTTTATTTTCATACCCCGGTATGAGCCCACAGGGGTAGCAGTCACTCTTAGTACAACATACAGCCCCCAAATTCTGCCTACAGAGTCCCCAAAAAAAGTTTGGCTCATTCCAGGGAGGGCTGTGGAATCCAGGAGAAGCCCACAATTCAAGGTAGCTGGAGGCAGCACCTGAGAGAGACTGCCCTTGGGGAATCTGGTTCTCCAGGAAGTGCTTGTCATCTTCCCACCCTCTCTCATGTTGCTGTCCGAACTTGCCTCCCTCCGTTTCCCAGCCAAGACTTCACTGGAAAACTGATCTGTATATATTTAACACTTCCTCTCAACCCGTTCTTCTCTGGGAACCTACAGATTTACAACCTCAGACAGCCCTCTGGATTAATTAGGCTTAGCAGGTTTTCAAAGGACCACAAACAGCTTTTTAGCCTCCCCTTGCCTCTTAGGCAAGAGGCAATCATGGGCAAGAACAATTGATCTCTGTTCGTCCTGTGTGTTAGAGTGGCTATTAGCAGTTGGTCCCATTCCGTAAAACTCATACCCGGTCATAGGAACTCATCTAGAAACGTCTTGCATTCAGTGTTTGTTCTCCTATTGTCTGTACTGGGGACCTGACTTACTCAGTTGAAGTAAGAATGTCTGCTTTTCAGAAAAGTCTGAGTTCTAGAATTCTTCAGTGTTGTCTCAGTTTACAGTGTTTCCATGGTATTGTGGTACAGGCCAATGCCCGGGGGTGGCGATCCAAGTTACTCTGAATTACGCACACGTATACCCCAATGGTTCTGCTGAGCAGCACCCGTCTGTGGGGGCACAGCCATCAGTAATTGATGGCCAAATGCCCAGGATGATTTTTTTTAAAAGATTTATTTATTGAGGGATGCCTGGGTGGCTCAGGGTGGGATCCTGGAGTGCCAGGATCGAGTCCCACATCGGGCTCCCTGCGTGGAGCCTGCTTCTCTCTCCGCCTATGTCTCTGCCTCTCTCTGTGTGCTCAGGAATAAATAAATAAGTAAAACCCTAAAAAAACAAAAAGATGTATTTATTGAGAGAGAAAATGAGAAGAACAAATGAGAACACAAAGGGAAAGGGAGAAGCAGACTCCCCGCTGAGCAGGGAGCCTGATGTGGGGCTCAATCCCAGACCCTGGGACCATGACCTGAGCTGAAGGCAGATGCCTAACTGACTGAGCCACCTAGGCACCCCTGCCCCAAGATGATTTTCAAAGGAACCTGGAGATTGCTTCTTCTGAGGACTTTGGTGGAACAATCTAGAATATCAAAATTGCACAGCTGCCTCAAGCCTTCTTTTGATAGAACTGATGGATAAATAATGTGTGTTGCTGGCCTTCCAACATCTATCTGTCTTTGTGTCTCTCTTATCTCCTATCTCCCTGTTCTTGATCTTTAAACTCCAGGCAGCTTTATCCCTCTAGCTTTTCTTAGCTCCACCTCACCTGCCAACCCTTCCTAGACCTCCCACCCCTGGAGAGCCCAGACTCCAGAATTATGATAGAGCATCAAGAAACAGAGGAAGTTCTCAAAACTTCTTTTTGGTTAAAGCACATTTTGAGGGGAAAGGAAGGTGGGAAGAGACTTGGTCACAAAAGCTGCTTGCAAAGACCAAGTGAAGTGAGGAACCTCAACACGTTTCAGGGAGAGGTTCTAGGCTCGAATTTGGAATGTCATTTCTGGATTTGCTTGTCTTTCCTCATTTATTTTAAGACCATCCTGGGACGGTCAAGATCAAATAAATTTTAATTGAATTGAATAACTTTACATGCCAGAGGACAGTTTCAAATTTTGAGACGAAACCAAAAAATAATTATATGATAGAGAAGCTTCTAAAAGGTTCATTTTACCAGTTATTGTTGAAGAGGAGACTTACTTTTCTGGACCAGGATTATACTCCATTTCTTCTTTCTCAAAGACTGACTTTGAAGTTTAAAGATTCTAATGGGGGGGTGGGTAGGAATTCTTTTGAATGGAAACAGGGATTTGGAAGTATGAATTAGCTAGGAAAGTGCTGGAAAAGTTAGGTAAGTCACTTCAGTACGGATGGATAGGGAATGAGGAGGCATTACGTATAAGGTGATTAGAAGAACTACAAGAAAACTACCCCCTGCCTAAAAGTCTTTCTCACCAAGTTGCTGCAGTATCCATAGTTCATTCCTTACACTTTGTCTTCGGGATGACCTTAGAAGATTCAGTGTCCAGGAAGGAATAAAGTAACCTGTCATACAGTTCCCCGAGGTGTCAGAACCTTATTTATTGCTAGGAAGTCAGGAGACGATAGGGAGATGGTGCCAAACTAAAGATAAACGCCTCTTGCTTTGTCATTTTGTTGAGCATAGATCTTGCAGAAACAATAAAATAATCTCCAGTCACAAGGTTCTTGGAGCTTCCATGCGAGTAGAAATAGTCAAGATCCTATACTCTGAGTCAGTGGGCCTGCCTTTTTGGTACTAAAAAGAAGGTCTCTGCACCCATCAAAATGCTCAGAGTTTTTATGCAAAAGATAGAATCCCAAAAGCAATTGTAAAGAAATTGCCTCTCCAGGTAAGATTTTTTTGCAGATTGATAGTAAATGTCCAGGAGACCTAGGACAACCTGAACATAAAAAGAATGTTTCTGTTTTTTCCAGGGTCTGTTTTGTCCTGGGCACTGGGTCAGTACTTTTGCCATGACCTGCTCCTTTAATCCCCAGAAGTCTTCCCAAGAAACTTGTATTCACAGATATCAAATTGTAAAGGCAACTTGGAGACGACTTATTTTAACATCCTCGTGTTACAGATGAGGACACTAGAGTGACTGAAACATCACAAATGCACAGTGTGCGGGGGTTTGGGAAGCAGGAGGGCCTAGGTTGACCACTTGGCAGTTATGTGAACCTGGGAACATTAACTAATATTTCTGAGCCTCAATTTCTTCTGTAAAGGGTGTTCTTAAGGAGCACCTGCTCAAAGAAGCAACTCAAAACTTGGCCAGAATTATTACGTTTTGCTATTTTTTTGAGACATAATTCACATAAAATTCACTATTTTAAAATGTACAATTCAGTGAGTATATTCACTTTGTTGTGCAACCATCACCACTAATTCTAGAACATTTCCGTCACTCCCCAAAAATCCTGTACCTGTTAGCAATCCCAGTTCTCCCTTCCCCCTGGCTCCTGGCAACCACTGACCCACTTCCTGTCTCCGTGGACTTGCCTATTCTGAACATGTCCTAGAAATGGAATGACATATGGCCTTCTGTGGTCTGGCATCTTTCACCTAGCATCATGTTTTCAAGCTTCACGTAAGTTATAGCACATACTTCATTCTTTTTATTGCTAAATAATATTCCATTATAGGGATAATACTACATTTTGTCTGTCCGTTCACAGGTTGATGGAAATTTGGTATAATCACCATTGTCTGACATGGTTGGGCCAAAGCCAGAATGAGGACTTGGGTGTCTTGACCCTCCCCCCTGGTCCTGTTTTTACTGTCCCTTCACTGTTTTTCACAACATCTGGCATATGTCTTACATTAAAAGTAGTGATTTGCTCAAAGGAACCCCTACAGCCTAGCTAATAGCTACTTTTAAGGTTTTATACCTTTACAGAAATTTTTCCAGGGTGGGAAAAAAAATACACAATTCAGGAAAATGAAATCTAAACATCGTAGAAAAAATTGTGCTGAGAACCAGTTTAATTTTAATTTACTAGACTCTAGTAGGCTGCTCTTTACCTGTTCATCTCAGTGTATTGCATGGAACAATCCAAGGTCTGTGTGGTACCTTTTATCTGCCTGGCTTTTATGTGTAAGTTCATTACCATGGTTTATAGATCAGGATCAATGAAAGTTTTTATTAACTGTGATGATTGTTTGAGGACCCATTTTCTCTTGTTCACTCTACTCCATGGTAAAAATTGAGAATTATTCCCTTCTTCAGTGAGACTGGCACTGTCCTGGCATTAACCTGACCATTAGGTATGGGTGATAGATACATGCCTTTGGCCCAGAACTTAGTACATTTCAAACACAGCTGGTCACCTCTCCTTACAACCTGGTCCCTTCCTGCATACTGACTGTCCCCAGCTCTCAGGTCTGAGCTTCAGGCCTGGAGGGAGAACAGCTAGTTTGGTACATTTGAAAAAGTTCTCAGGTTTTCACTTTTTGAGGATGTAGGCAACAAAGCCCCAGACCTCCTCTTTGTGGGCACATGAAGACCGGAAGCAGATCCAACTCATTAAGGATTTGGTTGTTGACATTCTTTGCTTGTGACCGGGTGATGTGTACAATGTGGCAACATTCCATGGTGAAGGCATTTTCCTGGGTTTATCTGGGGTTTGTGCTTCCTTATCTTGGGTGCCATGAGTGGAGGGTCTAGCCCAGCCTGGTTTCCTGACTTTGAGCAAGTGTGTTTTCTTTGCTAAAGCTTTAATGGTCCTGAACACCACTAATTACTTATCTCGTTTGATGTTCTATTTACGGTTATTCCTTAAGATCTGGAGTAGTTATTGTGTGTCAGGCTTCACATGCATCGTCTCATTTATATTATTTCCTGCTTCTGAGTGTTTGGCACTCCTCAAATACATGAAATGCAACCAAGCCTGGCTTGTCTTCTTCGGGCTAAGCATCCTTCATTTACCAGTTGCATCTTGGTACCAGCCAACGCCCCTCCACCCTCTATTCTTCTTTTTCACTCTAATGCTTTTTCACCCTCTTTTTCACTCTAATGCTCTAAGGCAGAGGTTCCTGTTGTTGTGCAGTTGATATTTTGATCCAAAGAGCAGAACTTTACATTCCTCTCAGTCCATTTCAGCTATTCTTTACCCCGGGGACTTGCTGAGTAATTACGGCAAAACTGTATGAATGGAGGATTGCCTGGTTGGCTCAGTCCATAGTGCGTGAGACCCTTGATATCAGGGTCACGAGTTCAAGCTCCACATTGGGCATTGCTTACTTAAAACATTTTTTTTTTCGTTTTTTAAACTATATGAATGGGAGGCTCACGTAACCCTGATGCAAGACATTGTTGAAATCATTATTGTTTTCAAATCGTATGTTAGGATTGACTCTGCGGATAGAAAAATCCATTTCTAACTGCCTACCCTGGGGTGTTTTCATTAGTAGTTTCTAGTTCATGGGGGTTTGGGTTTCTTTGGGGTTGTTTTTAGCATCAACAATTATGTAGATGGGAAGGATGAGTAGTGAGCCTCTCTCGGAAGCTTAGTACCTCAGCTGCGTGGCCAGGTGGCTAACACACCGTGTAGGCTGCCGAATGGGCCCTCCCAAAGCAGCGGTCAGGAAGGATCTTGGAGGGTTTTAACCGGCCCCCTGTGTCTGTTGCAGCTACCTGGCCGAGCAGTGCTGGAATGGCGGCTTCATCTACTTGATCATGCTGCGTCGCTTCAAGCACAAAGTCCAGTCTCCTTATAATGGCAACGGGAGCAGCAGCACTGAACCAGCGGAGACACCTACCCTGGAGCTGGGTGACCAAACTGTGAAGAAAGGGAAAAGAGCAAGGAAGTTTGGGGTCATCTCCAAGCCTCCTACCCACAAGGCCACTGAAGAACCCAAGAGCAGTGCTGGCTGTGAGCTGGAAAATGACCCTGTCTCGGAGCTGGACAATGGCCCAGACCCTGACCTTGGAAATGGTCATGCTCTCGAGCTCGAAAATGGCCCAGAATCTCTCAAGGAACTGGCTGGATCCCATCTAGACGGTTCAGAAGCAGACAGAGGGACAGAGCCTAGAATTCCAAAGACAGATGCTTCTCTACCCACAAACAATGACAAACGTCGCTTCTCCAAGTCCGGGAAGACAGACTTCCAATCAAGTGACTGCCTGGCACGGGTAAGCTTTGGTTTGATTATAGAACCTGAATTTTTAAAGAAATACTGTTGAAGTTGCTTTTAAGGCTTAGAAAATAGAACTAAGGTGGCCTTGTATTTAGAGGCCAACACATGTATTGTGATAGATGGTCAGAAGACATAATAACAACAACAAAAAATCTAAGTCATTTTATCCTACTTAAATAAAGAGCTGGTTGAGTGATCCTAAGTGGAAAATCCAAGACTTCTGTGGTATAATTTGAGTCATATGAGGTCCAGATAAAGAACTTGAACTGCATCATTATTTATCACTACCAACACCAGTGGAATTGCCACAGCAAGGCCAAGAATTCCCGGTGGCAGCTGATAGCATGAACGTTCAAGCCTCAGTATTACACAGGAAGGATGTTCAACGTGCAGAGAAGCATCTGCTTTTATTTTTAACACTGCAAAACCAGTGACATTTTTATGGGTTCATGTTATTAAATTGCTGAATTCCAGTGAAGTTTGGAAATTTCACAGAAATGTCTGATACTGTGATATCCAGCTGTGATGGTCAGGATTGGTCTTCCTTAAAGGCAAAGCAGATGTGGTACACTCTGATGGGTAACGGGTACATTTCTAGCCTCAAATTGCCTCTTTCATTCTAACCAACATTCTCTCTCTTGAAGTGACGTTTCTTTAGGGTGAGCATGTTCCTTCCAAGAATCCTCTTGGCAGATACTCTTGTGGGTTCCTAATGAAGTAGTAACCTACTCCGTGGTTTCTGATTGGTTTCCTCTCTGAGTCTCTCCAGTAGACACCCTTTTAGGATGAAAGAGAAAGTTAGAAAGATAGAAAATGGGCACAGAAGAAGTGTTCAGCTTCGCATGCTGCTGAAATGGTACCCTGGCAATGAATAGAATTTCTAGTAAGGCTATTTCATGCATATTTCTGCAGTTATGCCTAATTTGTAGAATGGGAGGAGAGGAATTTAAAATAACCCCTCTCTCAGGGGACCATGTTCCTTTATCTGAGGATCTCAGTGATCTTCATAAAGCCTTACCCAGAAGGAGGTATGATTTGTAGATAGAATATGTAAATGAAGGAGAAGAAAAAAAATAATGTGTCTATCAATGATTTTCTACCAACTTTATGGTCCCCCAGAAAAAAGAATTAAGGGCCATAAAAAGATTATACTGTGTTTCTTATTGATAAATACTCTATTTGGATATGACTTTTTCTTCTAATGATTAGATTATGGATACACAGAAAGCCTAGGGTGAATAAGTTAGGGAGTGTTGGTTCTCTCAATCATTTTGAAGGTTTAAGTTACCGAAAGAGATTGAATCTCATATGTAGTCCAAAGAGCAGGCTTTCATTTGGCCTAGGACACAGTGGGAATAATTTGGAAATGATTTTTTTTTTTTAAAGAAAATGTTTAAGAGGCCACTATTCTCTACTCAACTAAAGGCAATAACATAAAATTTTGAATTTCTGGATTGGACTATCTGAACATTACACATATCAGACTTTCTTTGCTTGTTTTTTTCCACTCACGGTCAAATGTCCAGGACGATATAAATGAAACAGTGATAAAAAACGAAACCTAAATCTTTTGCCTTTGGGACTTTTTTTTTTTTTTTTAAGCTACATGCCTATAGAAAGGAGAGAACGGCCATCTGGAATTTGCGTTCTTCACAACTGTCCATAATCTATAGACTGAGTATTGACCCTGACTTATACTTTCCTTCTTGGAAAGTCAGCATGGGCCACATACCCTCTCAGGCATGAATATATTTTAGCACCCTTTTCAACCCCAGAAGCATCATCGTTCGATGCATTTACCCAAGATTGATAGAGTTGGCAAGAAGTAAGTCTTCACAGCTTCCCCCACATCCAGGTGGCACCCAGATTGAAACCAATAGACCATCACAGAAGGTCGTATAGGTTCTTGAGCTGAGTGGATTTTTATTTTTACTCCAGGATGAGCCCAAGGTCATGCTAAAATGGAATTTCCAGAAAAAGAAAAACTAGGTATTTACCTCTTAAGCCCTTGGGGCAAAAAATTCCATTCCATTTGAATAATGGGAGATTAAACATGTCAGCATTGTTCCGTTTCTGCTTTGTTAATGATTTAATATATCTACAAAGACTTAATAAATTACAGAAAAGGCTTATAATCATTCAGGCCATTTTTATTTGTCAGATGCTTCTTTTTCATAGACTGTTATTTGTTACATGAAAATAAATCTTCAGTCTTTGTTTTTATATCCTCTTTCCCTTTAACAGAACCATAGGAAACATATTTCCTATAATAAATATCTTTTTTACAAAAAAACATATGTTTCTATAAAATATTAACATATAATAATACATATGCAACCAGATTAATCTTTTAAACTACAAAAGTTGGGCCCATTGTCTAAACATCGAAACATAAGAATCTCCTAGGACATAGGGACGTCTGGGTGGCTCAGCAGTTGAGCGGCTGGCTTCAGCTCAGGCTCTGGGCGTGATCCTAGGGTCCTGGGTTCAAGTCCTGCATCGGTCTCTTTGCAGGCAGCCTGCTTCTCCCTTTGCCTATGTCTCTGCCTCTCTCTCTCTTTACATGTCTCGTGAATAAATAAATCTTAAAAAAAAAAAACTCTTAGGACATAGAGAAGCAATTTTAGAACTGAGTTCAGAGTCCCTTACTCCCCGTGTGGTGAAGATCATTACTCATCTAAGGGGAGAGTTCTTGCAAGCCTGTTTACTACAGATGTGTATTTTTGTAAGCAGTGTGGTAAAAAAAAAATAAATACAAGTTAGTCACATAACAGTGAAAAAGAAAATCCTACCGTTTGCCAACTGGGCAAATCTATTCATACCTGGCATGTGTGTCTATGGGTCCATTTGTGGTCTCACTCTAACGCTTGTAGTTCACCCTGGACAGTATCAGACCTCTTCCCTAGACCCTCAGGAGAGACCTCAGGAAGGCTGAGTGGGTCGGTGCAAGAGGTCTGCAGAGACCTCAGGAAGGCTGCTCCAGGTCTAAATCTGTAGGAAAAGGAAGCTCAGAAGGAGAGTCACACCCGGGACATCTCCTGGGTAGTCCCTGATGTTTGCATCAAGCAGAAACAACATGATGGTGGTCCTCTTCTAGGAAGCCCCCCATGGTCCCTGGGTGAACTTCTATCCTTCTATGTGGCAGTGTCTCTCCTAATTCGGTGTCTGCTCCTGCACCTCTCTCCTGAGCCCCCCACCCTGGGCTTTCTGGTCTCCCTGCTTGCCCCACTCTTCTCTCCCTCTCCCGCAGCTTTCTGTTGGGGCCACACTGCTTTCATTTCCCACATAGGTGGTCATAGTGTCTGCTACCCATCCCGCTGTCCACTGTCATCCCATCCTCCACTGTCCTCCCGGCAACCAGAGAGGCCTTTCTAAAGAGATTGCATCAAGCGTGTGTGTGCACACTCACACCCCGCAGTGTAAGCCCTTTGGGTGGGTCACCTTATCTTCTACCCCAACTCCTTAGCTTGGTGAAGCCTGCAAGGCCTTTCACTGTCTGATCCTGCTTAACTTTCTGCCATCGTCTCTCACTGCTTTCTTCCTCCCCAGTTTGGGCTGAATTAGCCACGGTTTTTCCCAAAGGACTGTGCTTACTATCTCCTCTGAGCCTCTGCAGATGCTGCTCTTACTATCCTGTTTCTTCTCCTCTCCCCTGTGTGGCTTAACGTCTTCCATTTCTGGGGGACCAAACACCATGACACACCTCTAGGAGCCTCCTGCCACCTGTTTGGCCTTTAGGCATCTCCACTTTGGGCTCCTGCAGTTCCCCCTTCTTCATCAATGCATGAATCCCACATATTCCAACTACCATGCAGCTTCTTGTGTCCCCAGTAGGATTTAAAGGCGGGGACCTTATTTGCCTTTGTGTTCTGGCTCACTGCCTAGCACCTGCAGGTGCTCCGTAGATGCTCATTACCGAAGGCACCCAAGAGCTCCAGGCCTAAGAGGTGGGACACCAGGTTGTAGCCCTAGTTCTTCCATCCCCAGCTCTGTGGCCTTCAGGGTGCCATGTTCTTCCTCTGAGCTTCCATTTCCTCACCTATAAACTGATGATTTTGGTCTGATGACTAGGAACTTCAGCTCTGACCTTGATCACACACATCTTCTCATTTCTTACTGATCATTCTAAATAAGAAGGGATATGGAGACAGTCTCAGAATCTAAGTTTGCAACTAGAGCCAGACGATTTACTGCAGTAAAATTCTAGTTGGATGATGTTTCTTCTCGCATTTGGAGAAAAGATGCTATTGTGAAATATTATTTTTGGTTCCAGCAGAAGATGAGGTCATTTAAATGCCGCCAAGACAGCTCCTTTTAATGTACCACCTCTGTTTTGTAAATAAATCCTTTTTTTTTTTTTTTTTGGCTACTATGATGAGATGTATGTGTGAGCTCACCCAGTAATTGGCGTTTTATAGGAAAGGGTAGCACTTTGACAACATTAATACAAAAGTCCATAGCATCCAGTTTTGCGTGGTTTGGCTTTTTCTCAACAGGCTGACAGAGTCTCATTGCCCTTTAAGCCAATGTAAAAGGAAGCAAAGGCTTGAGCCATCTGTCTAGACAGGATCTGTTTCAGAACTCAATCGTCTCCACAACTGGATTGGGTGTTCACACGCTAAACACTGGCAAACATGCAGGTTTCCCATCTGGGCGAGCCTCTTAATGTCACTCTCAATAACTTCTGAAAAACTGTAAGATTAGTGTATAAACATCCTATATTTATTAATTCTGTGGCATTTATGCAATATTGTTATGTATTAGCACTGTTCTAGTTGCTGGAGAACCCATTGATAAATGAGAGACGAATTTCCTGTCCCGCAGCACTTATCACAAATAAGGGGCCACGAGCAATAAATAAGCAAATAAATGAATCAGAATGGTAGATGGTGACAACAGGTACTATAAAATGAAATAAAGCAGTAAAGTGAAAGGTGTCTGGGCAGTGTCCTGGTGGGGAGTTAACTGAAATTGGTATCAGTGAGGACCTCATTCAAGAGGCAATGTTTGAGCTGAACCCTGAGTGTTAGGAGAGGGTAGCCCTGCAAAATCTAGGGGTGGGCTGTTTCCAGGGAGGAGCCAGAGCAAGAAGCTTCCCTGGGCATGAGTGATGGAGCGTTTCAGAGGCAGAGAGACTGAAGCACAGTGAGTGATGCGGAGACCACAGGGAGGTGATTTGGGTAGAGGTTTATGTACGCCATCTCAAAGATTCCAACCTCAGTCTGAGCCTAGTAGGAGCTGTTGGAAGGTTTAAGCTAAATGTATCATAATGTATGTATTTTAAAAGTTCACCCTAGAGAGGCATCTGGGTGACTCAATTGGTTAGGTGGCCGACTCTTGATTTCAGCTCAGGTCACGCATGATCTCAGGGTCCTGGGATCAAGCCCCATGTCAGGCTCCACACTCGGTGGGGAATCTACTTGAGGATTCTCTCTTTCTCCCTATCTCTCTGCCCCCACTTATGTTTTGTCTCTCCCTCTAAAATAGATAAATAAATCCTTTTAGAAAAAAGAAAAAGAGGTCACCCTAGATGTACAATGGAGAATAGGGGATTGTAGGAAGCAAAGAATAAAAAGGGAGACCAGATTGGAGGCTACTGTGATAACCCAAGCTAGAGATGCTGGTGGGCTCAACTGCAGTGATTAACAGGAAGAAGCAGAAGTTAGATGGATGTGGATATGTTTTACAAGTAGAACCTGCAGATCTTGTTTATGGTTTGGGTATAGGAAGTAGAAGGAGGGATCAAAGATAACTTGTGAGCTCTTAGTTTGCAAATCCTCTTTAGCCTGAGTGCGTGATGGTGCTTTTTCCATGAAGGTGAGAAAGCCAGGAGCAAGACAGAGGCAAAGTCCTCTTTTGACCATACTGACGTGTATATTAGATACCCAAGGAAAACTGTAAGGAAGCAGCTGAAAATATGCTTAATATTATTATATTTACGTTGGCCTGTTGATTTTCTGCCAGCATCAGCTTTAGCCTCATAAACTTTAGACACTGACTTTATTTGTAATTGAACACGGCTTTCAGCTGTGGGCAGCTAGATGTAATACTGACAGTTGTACAATGGACTCAGATAACATCTGCCTCTTCCTTCCTGTTTGTGCCTTCCTTTGTGTACCTCTGAACTCCTCATTAGATGATCAAGAAATTCCAGAGCAGGGAAACTTGCATGGACTTCTTTGAACTCTCCCCTTAGAGTTCCTACTTTCAGTTATAGAGGAAACACTCATGCTGTTGGATAAAAATGAAAAAGAAGATCCATTTCTTGACTAGCATAGTTGGGGGCTGTATTAAAGATTGGTCATTCCTGCCCTCTGAAGCCTTCTTATTAGATATGTGTTTTATTTTGCATTTAACCGTGTGTGTGTGTGTTGGGCAGGGGTATGAAGGGAGCATGTGAATGCTGTTAATGAAAACTGTCTTTAGCTCTTTTGTCAAGAGTATATATTAGGTCATTATTCTTTCTCCATGATCATAGTTTTATGTGTTCCTTGCCACAAGTTCTGTTTCTAAAAGCACTTAAAAATGAGAAAGGACTGTATATTTGGTATCGTCATACCCTCTGTGAAACACACTTAACATACTCTGTTTAACAAAAAGGTGGTAGGACAGGGTGGAAATGATGGTGCAACTAGTAATGGGTTGGCTAAGCTTTTACTAATTTAGGCTAAAGCCAAATCAACTTTCTTATTTCTAGACTCTGATTATGGTCCCTGTTGCTTTGGGGAAAGGATTTCACAGCTTTTCTGTACTGGGAGAGGGTGGAGCACTATCCCATATCTTCAAGACCCTAGTAGCCATGGCATATCTTTCATGGAAAGAACAAATCAAGCCACCATTCTGCTCTAGTTTCTCAGCGACTTTGTTAGGCCCAGGGAGGCAGCCATAGGGCTGACCCATGTGCTAGTGTGGGATGCAAGCTGGGACAACAGCCATCAGCACATCCCTGAATTTTTTCCCTTTGGGGCTATCCACTAGGCCGTAGGACCTCATGTACTGGAAGTGTTGAAAGTTGCCATCTTGTCAGTAGCACTGACTCTCAAGGATGGCTTTTTGGAAATAGTGGAGCTGTGAGAGACTTTGAAGGACAGGGAGGTTATTTCTGAATGGAGAAGAGAAAAAAGGTGTTCCAGAGGTCAGAGGCAACAAACCAAAAATGATGGAGTCCAAAGTGAAATGATTGGATGATATAGGGATTGTTGACAAGTTCATGAACTACTGTGGTAAGCCAGTGACTTCTGAAGTTACATTTGGCCAGACAGGCATCGTTTGTCTGTGGTCAGCAGATGAAGGAGACCGTTGGCACCACTGCATGTTGCCGGAGTAATGGAGCCCCACTGAGTAGTGCTGTACTAGAAAAAGTATAGGATCCAACAGGTCTCTGTTAATAATTTCCCCAGACATTCCTATTGCTGCACATCAGTGACTGTTTTACATCTGGCTTTTTTACTATTGCATAAAGTTTCATTTTAGTTTCTGACAATGTGTATTTTAGATTTTCTGAATGTTTCACATTCTTTCTCCTTTGCAAGTAGCTTAAGTGGGAAGGTTGCCTATTTCTAGGAAGAGGATGGCTTTGTCCATAGTGGACCTTAATGGTTCTATTAGACCTTCATGATGGATGAGGAAAGGACATGGCTTTTGTTTTATGTGTTGAGAAATGCATTGTGATCCATACCCATAGACTGAGAGATAACAAGAACTTCCAGGAGTGAGCCTAAAGTAAGACCCCCAAAATTAATCACCTTGGAAGGTTTTGCTTTCATTTCTCTGAACAACCAAGTATCTGAAGGAACTTAAGCATTTTGTATCAGGCATATGTTTGCATCCTTGGAGGAAAACAGAGAGTCAAGTGGAGAATTAACCAAAGCAGAGAAGCTACCAGTAGTCCAGGGGACTTAGAGACATGATTAGTTTTTTTGAAGACTAGATTTTTGTAAGGATTGAAACACGTTTTAATGTATTCAAAGACTGTACAGTTCAGTGTCTAAGGTTCTCCTAAGGTCTCATTTTTATGTTCTAAGGAAGTTTGAGATCCAATTCAACATGATGGTTTTTCTTTTTTTAATGAAGTATAGTTGACATACAATGTTATGTTAGCTTCGGGTGTACAAAATAGTGATTGGACAACTCCACATTATGCGATGCTATTACAATACCATTGGGTATATCACAATAGGGTGGTTTTAACATATATTTGTGCATATATAAATAATATATGGTTACCAGTCAACATTTATTATGTCTCTACTAGTTGCCAGAAGCACTGCTGCTTCCATAAATATCTCATTTAATCCTAATGACAAATCGGAAAGCATTAATAATTATCCCCCCTTTAGAGGTGAGGAAAGTAAGGGTTTTAGACAGAAGGACATTCATAAGTAAAGTGGCAGAGTTGGGCCGAAATTAGTTGAACTCTCCTAGAACTAAGACCTAACTTTGTCGTCTTTTCATCTTCCTATATTAATTAGTAGCTGTGTGTAAAAGAAATGGAAGCCAGACGCAGCCAGTGTTTACACACACAGTGGTAACTGGGTTTCAGGCAGAAGCAGATTTACTTAACAGATTCCTGGTCAGGAAATTGGATAATCACTCTTGCTGTCCATTATTATAGCCACTCGCCATAGGTAGCCATTTAATTTAATTAAAACTAAATGAAATAAAAAATTCAGCATCTCAGTTGCCACTACCCCCATTTGTGGCTAGTGACTCCATGTTGGATTGTACAAACATAGAGCATTTCCATCATCCTAGAACATTCTATTAGAGGATTGGCAGCTAGAGACTTTGCTCCAGCACACAGAACATTTTCTTTCTGTGGTCATCTGTAATACCTGTTGACAATTAATGAATATTTGGCTTGACCCAGCAGCTCCACTCTCCTGTGTCAATGCCATGTGTCTGTCCAGATACTTCACAGTGTGCTCGCTTTTTCTTCCAAGGAGGAAGTTGGCCGGATATGGAAGATGGAGCTGCTTAAAGAATCGGATGGGCTGGGAATTCAGGTTAGTGGAGGCCGAGGATCAAAGCGCTCACCTCACGCTATCGTTGTCACTCAAGTGAAGGAAGGAGGTGCCGCACACAGGTGACTAGATAACTCTCCCTTTTTCTCTGACTCCTTATCCTCTCCCTTCCCTTCCTCCGGGTGTAGGACTCTTCCATTTGGTCAAAGCCCTGGTAATTGCAGCTCATAAAGACTGTGCTGGAGCATGGAAGAAAATCAGGCATGAGCAGTTCTAATTAAACACACCTCTGGGCACAGGAAGTGGCTAATTGCTGGAGATCCTGCAGACTCCTCCAAATCAGGAGAGATCGCATTTCTTTGTGGTCTGTTTTGAGTTTCAAGTGATTGTTATTTATCCTACCTTTTGGGATACTGGTAATATGTGGTTACCTATTGAGACTCTGCTATTTGACAGAACACCACATTCCTGACATCTTAACCTCCGTGAGATTGTGGCTAATGACTTGGGAAAGTAATTGATTTTAAGTGTGCCCACGGTTCATGTGCTGTGTCAGGTCTATCAGGATTCTACACGCACTTGTATGTATGTAAAAGTAAATGTGAATTTTTCTCCTTGTGACCTGAACAATTCATCCTTCAAAATTTCTTTTTTAATCTGAACTATCATCTCAAGTAGAAAGAATGATAGATCTTAGGCAGAGCATGTGCCAAGAAGTCCATTTGGAGTTACAAGGATGTAACTATCCCAAAATATACAGCATGTTTTTGCCTTGCTAACTGATTGCTTCCATATACACAGGGTGTCTACTATTGGCAAGGCATGTTGTGTGCCCACACGTATACAGTAGGTGTATAATGGTAGAGTTTCACGGATGAGTGAGGTAAATCTAGTTGGGAATTTGGTGTTCAGTCCAGGTAACCTGGTTATAAGGGCAATAGGGCACACCAGAGTGGTGTTGGCCTGCCCCAGACCCAGGGGACTTTGAAAAATATATCTTGTGGAGTTGAAGGAGCCAGAAGTAAAGGTTGTTAGACTAAGGAGAGGACAAATTCAATGTGTTTCATGTCCCAGTTCTAGTCTCATGACTACAGAGTAAGATGCTAACAACTAGAGGTGAGAATAACTGCTCTTGTCAGTTATCTGGGGGGCAGACATTGTGTAAGGATTAAGACCTTAGTCATTATCCAGAAGAACATCATTAAATTTCCCACATGAGATATGCCTTGAGGAACTCCCATCAGATACCCATTTTCCCATTAATCCTAGGTTTTAGGTTCTAGCATGTCTTTGGAAAGTTGGCAATTAGGAAATTCCTGTGCCCAGAGATGAACTTATATAGGACTGTTCTGATCTGTTTTCTGTGTGAGCTCTTTCTAGTGGGTTTCACCATGTTCTCTTCGCCCTTAGCCTGGAGTTGTGTGTGTGCTCTCTGTGCTTCTGGAGTTTATAATTCATAGGTCGGGCATTCTAGTTAATAACAGGGGATGAGAGAGACGGAACTGAAGAGGAAAATAAGAAAAGGGATGGAGGTAGGGATGGTCTTGAATAAATTCAGACACTGGTCAGAACTTTGTGTTCTTTTTTACTTCTGAATCTCTCTCTTTCTCGGTGGCCCACCCACACACCTCCTTGAGGTTCCAGTTTGTTCTCTGTGGGCTTTTATCCCCCGTCTCTTTCCATTCCAAGAAACTAGAAAAGTTCTTAGCATTTCTCTGCTTTAGGGATTTTTGAAGGACAGAAATCAGAGGCTATCAGAAGTCTCTGGTGCCTCCTGTCTTCTCTGAAAGCTTAAATACATGGAAACGATTATGATGCATGCTCTAGAGGACTGAGAGAAAGAAACCAGTGAAGGAGGGAAGGGTGGAGAGAAGCTGGTTGATTTGCTGAAAAAAAGCAAGGTGGGAAGAGTCAACACGTTGGAGAGAAAGCTGAGTGAATCTGGGAATATTGGGGCCAGGCACAGGTCCCAAAGCAGCACCCTGGGTGTTGATATAAAGCCTTCAGAGGTCATGGTGGAGCCCTGAGTTTTGAGTCCATCCCCCTCACCTGATTTTCTATCCCATATTTAGCAATGGAGATGTAAAACCTCTAGCTCCTTTGGGACCTTGGGAGACCAGACCATTGGAGGTTCAAGTGGAACCCACAGGACTGCTGATCCATCATGACTGAGGGGGCCTGCACAATGCTCTGGCACAGTGCCACCCCAGACCCTCGACCCACCCTAGGGCAGGCAACCCCAGCCCAGTGGGAAGGAAGATCTAAGTCAGCTGTAATTTGTTTTAGGGGAAATAAAGAAACAGGACACATTTGTAGACCAGGTCTGATGCCTGCAATAGCAGGAAATTGGTCAGTCTGTTTGGTTAGTTTTGTGTTCATCCTTCTGATGAAGCTTGGCTGTAGGATGAAAATGACACTGAGAGATTTATCCTCAAGGTCCTATAACTCTGCATGTGTGTTGGGGGTGGGGGTGGGGGGACCCACAGACACATGCTAGGGCTGCAGAGGGAATCTGGCCAGGGCAGTGTCACCTAGAGAGAGAGGGCAGCAGGTTAGACAAGGCTTTCTGTTGAGCTTGATGCCTTTGTTTGGCGTGCTTAGCTCAATGACTCAGCTGACAGCTCAGTTGTGAGGACAGGATGGCATTAGGATTGAGAACAGAATGACTCAACTATCCAAAAACCTTGGGGTCTCAGATCCTCTGTCATTGTCTCCCCCTGGATGGGAGGCATTTCATTAAGGTTGATGCAGGATACAGTGGTACCTTAAGACCTTGCCTGCTACCAGGCTACCGTGTGAAGTCATGGAGCCTCCCTAAGTGGGCAAGAGGACCCAGCCAGACCAAAGGATGAATCCCAGCCCAAACTGTCGCTGGCCATCTCTATGTTTTCCTTAGCCTGATTTTAACTGTGCCCTCTTGCGACCCTCCCCAGCTCCAGGAAAATGTCCCTTCTCAAGCCCAGAATATCTTGACAAGGGATTTTTTTCCCATCTCCATTTCCTCAGGGATGGCAGACTGTCCTTAGGAGACGAGCTGCTGGTAATCAATGGTCACTTATTGGTGGGGCTCTCCCATGAGGAAGCTGTGGCCATTCTTCGCTCAGCCACTGGAATGGTTCAGCTGGTGGTAGCCAGCAAGGTAGGTAGTTTGTTTCTTTGTTTGTTTAATATTTTTCATGATGGTGGTGAATTTGGATTTGAGCCCTCTCTGTGCCACACACACACACATACTTGCACATTTACTTGGGCCATTTAGATGGCCATGATTCTACAAGGCAAGCCCATAAGGGTAGCCTCTGGATGAAATATTTAGTAGATGGAAGAACAGTTCTAGGACTAAGGAAAAGGGAGAAATGGTAGGATGGATGGAAGGACAAGGTGGAGAGAGTAGCACCTCTCCCAGGGAGAAACCAAAAAGGAGACCTGGAAGCCCGCTGGTTGGCAGGGACGAAGGAGAGGTGTGGAGCTGCACATCTGCCAGGTCCCGAAGGAAGAAAGGTTCAGGGCTAGCCATGGGCAGGCCACAGGCCCTGGTTCTGTCTCACGGCCTCACAGAGTGTTGGCACTACAGGACGCCCTGTGAATCCTGTTTGTCCAGCCACCCTCTCCCCTTCTTCCTCAATTTTCCTGATGAGACAGTGAGGCCAAGCTCCTGTGGCTGGCTTCCATCTCTCAGAGGCCTAGATGTGTCTGCAGCTCCAGGACCCTGGCTCTTGATGCACAACCAATGTCTGTCCCCTCCCTTTGGCTATCACCTCTTTTTTCATGAGGGCTCAGGCTGGTGCTTCTTGTACCCTCATCCCTGGAATGTGTTAAAATAATGCCAATGTCTTATGCCCCCAGCATCCACTTTGTCCCCTGGCGTCACCAGCCTTAGAGTCCTGGATAAAGGCTGCGGGCCTCCACAGCTGTGTGACCAGAAATAGAAGGACCTGAGTCCTCTTGCTTCTGCTTGGCTGTCCCATCTGCTGCTGATAAGATAGAAAAGCACCCACCAGACTTAGGAGCTAGTGCAGGAGAGCCCCTGGGCTTCATTCTAGTCCATGGAAGCAGTGGTGGGAAACCACTCCACTCTTCAACCCTTTGCAGCAATACACTCTTACCAGAATGGGTAATTCTTTCCTCATTATCCCTATTATTTTTTTGAACTTAGCATCCACAAGTTTTTCTGTATTTTTCCTCTTAGATTACAAGGTTTATTGCCTATTATTGGAGTATTTAATAATTAGAACATTTCGAACTACCTGGAAAATCTGTAATCCTTCTTTTACACCTTTCACCCCAACCCCATAACTCAGACACTTAGGCTTCCCACAAGAACACAGAGCCTTGGCACAGACTTGGGAGGAAGGGTTGGCATTGAGGCCCCAGAGGCAGGAGTTGAGACAGTCTCCACTCCCTCTTCCCCTCCCAGAGATACCACAGGGCACCCTGGTGTCTTCTCACTAGGGGCAGGAAGGAGAGCAGAGCACAAAAGGGAAATGCTTCAAGGGAAGGACAAGCAAGTTCCCCTTTCAGCCAGAGGTATTGAGGTTTGAAAAGCACCATCTGGTCTTAAACACTCACACACGCTGAGTCCTATGTTTGCACAGCCTACCCCGCCACAGCCTGTGGCTCAAGAATGGAGGGGTTCCTGCACAAGCAGTATACCATGGCCACCCAACCTTTATTTCTATGCTGACTTCTTTCTTCTGCTAGTTTGGAAGATGAGAAAGAGAAAAATCTCTTCTAAGTCAAGCACAGGAGACAAACACACGGACACAAAGAAAACATAAAATAAAAATTAAAAAGGTCCACTCATCACTTTCTTACACTTTACACAAAAATAAATTCAAAGTGGATGAAAGACCTTAATGTGAGAGAGGAAACCATCAAAATCCTAGAAGAGAACATAGGCAGCAACCTCTCTGGCCTCGGCTCGATGAACTTCTTACTAGACACATCACCACAGGCAAGAGAAACAAACGCAAAACTAATATTGGGGCCTCATCAAGATAAAAATCTGCACAGCAAAGGAAACAATTAACAAAACTAAAAGGTAGCCTGTAGAATGAGAGAAGATATTTACAAATGACGTATCAGATAAAGGGCTAGTATCCAAAATCTATAAAGAACTTATCAAACTCAATACTCAAAAAACAAATAACCCAGTTAACAAATGAGCAGAAGACATGGAATAGACACTTTTCCCCCAAAAAAAGACACATGAAAAGATGCTCAGCATCACTCCTTATCAGGGAAATACAAGTCAAAATCATGATGAGGTATCGCCTCACACCTGTAAGGATGGCTAAAATTAACAGCACAGGAAACAACAGATGTTGGCGAGGATGTGGAGAAAGGGGAACTTTCTTGCACTGTTAGTGGGAATGCAAACTGGTGCAGCCACTCTGGAAAACAATATGGAGGTTCCTCAAAATGTTAAAAATAGGACTACCCTACAATCCAGCGATTGCACTACTAGGTGTTTACCCAAAAGATATAAAAATACGGATTCTAAGGGATACATGCACCAATATTTATAGCATTGTTAATACACTGTCTATTGAGTTTATCAACAATAGCCAAACTATAGAGAGAGCCCAAATGTCTTATCAACTGATGAATAGATAAAATGTGGTATATATGTAATGGAATATTATTCAGCCATCAAAAAATGAAATCTTGCCATTTGCAACAACATGGATAGAGCTAGAATGTATTATGCTAAGTGAAATGGAATGATCTCATTCATATGTGGAGTTTGAGAAAGAAAATAGATGAGCATATGGAAAGGAGGAAAAGAAAAAAAGGAAAAAAAAAAGAAAAAAAGGAGAGAGAGACACAGGCCATAAAAGTCTTTTAAGTATAGAGAACAAACTAAGGGTTGATGGAGGGAGGTGGGCAGGGAATGGGTTAGATGAGGGACGGATGTTAAGGACACTTGTGTTGATCACTGGGTGTTGTATGTAAGCGATAGATCACTGAATTCCACTCTAGAAACCAATATTGCACCCTAATATTGCACTACCTAAAATTTAAATAATTTAAAAAAAGGTCCACTCGTGGGTAAGCATAATTGAGGAGCATACAGGGTGTTTTGAAAGCTGGTTTCCTGGATGATATGTGAGCTGTGGTCTCACTCGCTGACTCAAAGGGCACTAACGTGTGCCAGGGTACAAAGGGCACAGTGGGTGCCAGGAGCTTTTTACTTATGGTCTCGTTTAATTCTTGAAATCCCATGAGAGAGATGTTGGTTCTTTTCATTCAAAAGATGAAGTTAAAAATCTGAGTAGTTTATTAATTTACCCAGAGGCCACACAAGCAGTAGGAGGCAGAAGCAGGTTTCATCATGGGTCCGTAAGGCTTCACAGTTTCGTGCTTCTTCCTGTCAACCAAGCTGCCTCTTAGTCATTTAAGACATAAAGGACACAGAGCCAATGGCATTAGAGAAGGGTAATGTGTTCCTGCGAGGGGCTTTGACATTTAGGGACACTCACCGGGTCTTTGTAGGACTGAGAAGCAGTCTGGAGCCCAGGAATGGATGTTTCGGTTGTCAAGCTCTTGCTCTTGGCCATCTGTACTGAACGACAGGCCTAAAGATGACCGAGACCGCAGAGGAATGATACCCTTCAGTTCTTCCCATAGGCTCCATTTATAACTAGGCAATACGTTGCTATAGCAGCTGCCCACTGTTTGTTCCTAAACTTAATCTCCACCATCCAAGATGCTCATCCATGTAGGAGAGAAGAAAATCCATCTTTCCACACCTCTTGGCATCTGGTCCTCTTCATTATCCAAAAAGAGCAAGTAATCCAGAGTCTTTGTTTTGTCATTGTATTTAAAGAGAGGAAGAGGAGGGGAAAGAGCTTTTGATTTGCTGAATAAAAAGAAAAAAATATAAATTATCATTGTAGAAAATAGTCACTTTGTCACCAAACTTTAGGACATTGTTTTGAAAACATAATGCAGTTACTTTCTTCAGGACAGAGCATCTCATGTCTCCATACAAATATGTTGTTTGGGGATCTCTGGGTGGCGCAGCGGTTTGGCGCCTGCCTTTGGCCCAGGGCGCGATCCTGGAGACCCGGGATCGAATCCCACATCGGGCTCCCGGTGCATGGAGCCTGTTTCTCCCTCTGCCTGTGTCTCTGCCTCTCTCTCTCTCTCTGTGACTATCATAAATAAATAAAAATTTAAAAAAAAAAACAAATATGTTGTTTGTTCATACAGACGAGCTTATAGGTTTTTGTCTAATGAATGAAATCAGAATATCCAAGTGTGTTTTGATATTCCCAGAAGTACCTGCATATCAACATAGATTTCTCTCTCTATCACTCTCTGTTTTTATCAACAAGTACTATCCACTTACTATGTCTAATGTAGAAAACCTAGAAGAAAAGGAAGATAAAATTTTCAAATACCCCCAGTAGTTCTATCCATTACCTGGTCTGTCCTTCCAGGCATGTTTTTTTAATGGGCTCAAACACACGGAGTCAGAATGCCCCTGGAGGCAGAGCCGCCTGGACTTCAGAGCCCGCACAGCCCCTTAAAAGCTGCGGATCTTGAACGAGTTGCTACATTTTTAAATTTTTTTAAATTTTTAAATTTTTTTATTTTTATTTTTTTTGCTACAATTTTTTAAACCTCAGTTTTCTCACCTGGACAATGAGAATCATAACTACTCCATGGAATGTCAGGAAGATTAAATGAAATATGAACAGCCCAAACAATGCAGCTGGTTGCAAGAAGCACTTGGAGAAATGTTTGCCTTTATGGTTATCACATATTACGACATCTAGTTTATTGTTACAACCATTATTAAAATGGGAATACTATTTTTCATCTGCTTTTGCGCCAAGTAGCATGCTGTAAGAATCTTGGTGCATACAGAAAGTACATTTCTGTAGCACTATTGTTAATGGCTATGGAGTATTTTTTTTTAAAGATTGCATTTATTTATTTATGAGAGACACAGAGAGAGAGAGAGAGAGAGAGAGGCAGAGACACAGGCAGAGGGAGGAGCAGGTTCTCTGCAGGGAGGCGGATGCTGGACTCGATCCTAGGACCCTGGGATCATGACTTGAGCCGAAGGCAGATGCTCAACCACTGAGCCAGCAGGCGTCCCTGACCATGAAGTATTCTATCTTGGGGCTGTTGTGCAATTTACTCACCAGTTGGGACCTTCATTTTTTGTCCTACATCTTTTTAAAAATCTCATTTCCGTTTATGGTCTAGCAGAGCTGACCTTGCAAAAGAGGGCTGAACTCACTTTTTGCTTCAGAGCTCTTTCCTTCCCTTAGGTAAGGTCCAACTGTATAGTATCCACAATTACTGACCTGCCATGAATGAGCTTCAGATGCCTCCCAGGTGGGCTGCGCATCAAATTAGTCACAAATGTCAGTGTCGCGGGGCGCCCACTTACTAGGAGTCTGTAACACCTGTTGTTTAAGATGCGTGTCTTCTATTCTCCTCTCTGTCAAGCCCTGAGGAATAGGATGATCAAAACTTTCCATAGGCTTCCTTGCTTGTAGAAATGACTGGTGTGGGAGGAGAGGAGGACACATTTCTCTCCTTTCTGGCCTCACATCAGCCACAGCCCTGCTCCCCCGCCTCCTGTGCTGTGGCATTTCCCTGGAGAGTTCTGGGTGGCAGCGTGCGCCTCCTCTGTGCGTGCGATTGTCATGTGGCATCGGTGACCTCGCCTGCATCCCACTGACCCCTGTGGCCTCGTCTGTGCGGAGGAAGGAAGGACGACGGTGGAGTCCTCTTTAGAGTCTAATCTTAATGGAGTCTGATTCCAT
This sequence comes from Canis lupus baileyi, assembly GCF_048164855.1. Taxonomy (NCBI): domain Eukaryota; kingdom Metazoa; phylum Chordata; class Mammalia; order Carnivora; family Canidae; genus Canis; species Canis lupus. The sequence continues at coordinate 76,181,584 of NC_132841.1, read as the reverse complement.
GTATTTTGTTGACCTTTAAAAATTGTTCAAGGGCTGTTTTCTTTGAAGAGACGTTATCAGGCTCCACTTTGGCGTCGTGATTCAATCAACAGTCTAATCTCTTTCTGGTGAACATATGCTCGTGAGATGAGCAGTGAGGGGGAGGAGCACATGGATACTAGAGCTCTGTGCCGGGCCTGGGGACACGGCGCACAGTAGAAATGGCCTTTACTTGGAGGAGCGCTCAGATAAGCAGGAGAGACAGGTAGAGTTAGACATACGTGCAGGGCGATGAAAGAAAACAGTAAAGGACATTCGGGAAGAAGGGAAAGACAAGTGGAATGCCTCCTGAGACGGTCCAGGAAAGCTTCCAGGGGAGGGTGTTCAAGCGGAGCTGGGAAGCTGAGCTCGCTGGACAGAGGGAGCTGCTGGTAGACATGGGAGCAGGGCAGGGGAGAGCCTGGCGCGATGGAAGGTCAGTACGGCTGGCGTGGAAGGTGTGGGTTGGAGGAGAGAATGGAGGGAGGTGTGTTTGGGGCCCTGGGCCCTAAGATGTTGGCCTGCCAATGGGGAGGTTTAGATTGTACCTGGAACGCAAGGCAGGAGAAGGTATTAGAGATTCTGAAGTGGAGGGAATTTGGATTGCCTGTAGAAATATCTAAGAAACACAGATTTTTTCAGCAAAAAAAAAAAAAAAAATTGCTTTGGGTTTACATTGGGTCTACTGCCCTAATATGTGAGGTAACCTGGCCAACCTGGAAATGTGGAACATAATACATTCCATGGGGTCTTTGAGTTCAGGGCGTGTGAGCACTCCCGGCTGACCCTGCTGGGTTTTCCTTGACCTTGACCAACATCCATGGGGTAATGCATGACTCTTTCATTGTGTCCCCGTAGGAAACCTCCGCCGAAGACCTCCTGAGGTTGACATCTAAGAGTTTACCTGATCTGACCAGTTCAGTAGAGGACGTGTCCTCTTGGACCGACAACGAAGACCAGGAGCCAGACGGGGAAGAAGACGGCTCATCTTCCGTCCAGGGGGCAGTAAGTGCACCTCTGCTTTCCCCAGCTGCTCTGCCAAAGCCATGTGTCCCTGAGGATGTCGATGGTGGGGTCGGAGGTACTAGCTGAAGGTAGTAGGATAGAGCCCCAGATGGGAGAGGACCACAGGGCGTTCTTTTAATCTTTTTTTTTTTTTTTTTTTTTGGTCAGGATCTTCCAGACAAATCTGTGAGGGCAATGATTTTCATTAATGAAAAAACATTGAAGCTGGAAATGGGATGAGGGCGCAGCTGTGTATTTAAGTTCAGAGTGTATATCAATTTCTAGGGTGTGTAGTAGCTCATATATACAAGGATCTCACTGCTGCTTTCGGATGCAGCGTTTGACAACTATTGGTTGTGAATTCAAACTGAGCCCGAGAGATTCTGGTCGAGAGTGGAGTGTTGCAATAACACAAAGCCCGTTCAGGCCAAGCTGTGTGGGTATGTTTTCCGAAGCCAGGCCCCTCGCGTGGCCTGTGGTTCTTCTGACACGGCCCGGGTGTCTCATGCCCTCGTGGGCTTTCCTCATGGGCTGCCTGGCACGGAGTCACGAGGGCTTTCGGTTAACGGTGATTGCAGTATGGCTTCTGGGTCCCTCTTTGGATCCCAGGTCTGCCAGATGTGGCATTTCTGGTGTAAATTCTTGCCAGTTCTTGGTCTCCATCCGACCAGCCATGGGGAGGGTATCTTCCATCTGCCATCTGGAGCCACTTACTCTCTCCCACCAGCACTACACCTAGGCAGAGTGGGTAAGCATTGGAAAATGAGTTTTGGTCATAGTTAGGCCTTAAAGACCCAAAACTGCATGTTTTATCACATTTATACAATATGCTATCTTATTTCAAAGAAGAAAAAGTTGCTTTTCTCCTTTCTGTTTTGATCAGTGGAGATCCAGGGCCACTGAGTACGGTCGTGTGGGTGTGGACTGCACAGAGTGCTGCGTTGAAGGAAGCACTGTTTGAACCATAAAAATAGTCTTTTGTATTTATTATGACAGTTTCCTGAAAGATGGCAGTGAAGAGTTTTGCTCTAGCAAAATCAACATATTAGGACAGTTTTCCAATCAAGGAAGGAAAGCATCTTAAAGAAGAGATACCTTTTTGTAATTTGCCCAGAGGCATTGTATAAACCCATTGTTGATTTGAAAGATTTTTCTAGCTGCTTTACCTTCAAAGGAGAATTTTCTCGGAACACTAACCCATAAAGCAAATAAACCAGAACTGAACGAAGTTAAGGCGAACAGTTTAAAAATAACTGTGTGATTATTCCCATCTCTTTGTACTATGACACCATTCAGTGGTTTCTCTTACTTTTATTAAGGGTAGAGACCAAACTAATTTGAGGGGCCTACACTGCTTCCCTGACTCCTGCTTATTTCTTGAACCTTACTTCTCACTGAGTTCATCACTCCTAAGCAACCACCACCCTACCCTTCCTGCAGTCCTTCATGATGACTGCATGTGTTTTTTGCCACAAGACCTTTGCAAATGCTATTATTCTCTCTCTCTGGAATCCTCTGCCTGAATAAAAGGCCTTCTATCTGCCTTTGGGATCCCCCAAAGTGTTACTGCCTCAGAGAAACTTCCTGAATATACCCATATACATTAAATCTCTTAGCTCTGATAGTATGACTAAGTGGCTCTCTGTGAACTGCTTGTCATATTTGGATTTGTTTTTTTTTTTCGATGCAAGGAATTTTAATTAAATTGGCATAGTTAAGACCAAAAAGATAAAGTGGACACTGCCAGCTTATCTTCAGCCATTGCCTTTAACAACAGGCTAGGGAACGCAACTTGAAACACAGCTGAGTCTTGGTGTTCTGAGACAGTGAAGGGATTTCCTTGGTATTTAAATATATTAATATAACCAGTTATATAAATCTAAATATAAAACCAATCTGTAAGTTTAGAGGTGGCATTTACCATCTCTGTGAAAAGCGGAACATCCCTAATCAACTCCAATCATATTTTTAGAAGGGGAAAACAGTGACAGCAGTGACAGCTGAACCAGAATTACCATCAAAGTTCAAAAAGCTGATCATATTCATTTAGCCGCAAGCCAATCTTATTTAAATCAGGACTGTCGGGATCCCTGGGTGGCGCAGCGGTTTGGCGCCTGCCTTTGGCCCAGGGCGCGATCCTGGAGACCCGGGATCGATTCCCACATCGGGCTCCCGGTGCATGGAGCCTGCTTCTCCCTCTGCCTGTGTCTCTGCCTCTCTCTCTCTCTGTGACTATCATAAATAAATAAAAAAAAATTAAAAAAAAATATTTAAAAAAAAATCAGGACTGTCCCAGAGAAACATTCTATCAGTCACTCATGATCTGAATTCTGGTCAATGAGATCAATTTAAATAAATATGGCACACATAAAAAAAAGTCATGAGACATTTTTGTTTTGTAATAAATAAGGTGATGGCCAACTATTACCCCTCAGTAGCTTTTTTGAGATAAGCTATTAAGTCAGTTCTTTCCCGGGTCTTCTTAATGCCAGCAAAGATCATTTTTGTTCCAGGGATGTACTTCTTGGGATTCTCCAAATACTCCTTCAGGGTCTCCTCTCCCCAGGTGATGCCTTTGTTCTTGTTGGCATCGGTGTAAGAAAATTCAGGGGACTGACCTGTCTTTCGCCCAAATCAACCATGGAGAGTTGGCCCAGCCTTGTGCTTGCCTCCCTTTTCCACTTCTTTTTTTTTTTTCTTTTTAAATTTTTTTTATTTATTTATGACAGTCACACACAGAGAGAGAGAGAGAGAGAGAGAGGCAGAGACACAGGCAGAGGGAGAAGCAGTCTCCATGCCGGGAGCCCGACGTGGGATTCGATCCTGGGTCTCCAGGATCGTGCCCTGAGCCAAAGGCAGGCGCCAAACCGCTGCGCCACCCAGGGATCCCTCCCTTTTCCACTTCTGAACAAAAATCTTCTTGCCCTTCTCAACATCACCCATTTTTGAATCGCTTTACTGAAACGAAGATGCCCATTCGCAAGCCGGGTGTCCCGCTCTCTCACATTAGGGTTTGTGATTATTTGATTAAGATCTGTTTTCTCCCAGCCAACTCTAAATTCCATGAGGTAACATGACGACTGGATTGGGTTCCCAGTGAATCCCTAGAGTTTAGCCACTACATCTGGTGCTGAGTTCTAAATAACAAAATGAATTTAAAAACAAACAACCCAACAAGTGTTTCATTGAACGCTAATGAAAATGACACCCAAATTAACTGGATTTATCCACCAGAAAAATTATGATTACTTCAAGGCCCACAGCTAACCACCCCATGGCAGTCTTAAGGGGCCTTTATATTACTATCCACATCCTAGTCCCCTTAACCTACAGGGACCGTCCTCGAATAAGCCTTGAACAGGCCTGAGCGTCAAATGTCTCCTGCAGGCCACCTCTCTCGCTCCTACCTACCCTGCCCTGCCTCCCCGTGACCTCCCAGCACTGGAGGCCTCCATTCTCTACGGTGCCACAGCAGTGCCCCCTCGGCTCCTTGTTATCTGGGGCACAAGAAGGGGTTCGGAGGAGGTGCAGTCCCACCACGGGCTGCTCAGCTGCAGCATGCCTCCCATATTTCGCCCTGCCCGCCAGGCTTCCATCACTAGCAGCTCTCCAGCCCGGCTCCATCCCAGGCGCCCCCCCCTCATGCCCACTCTGCAGAGCTTGGCCTGCTCAGGGGGCTCCTAGGACAGCTCAGCCAGTTTGCCACCGAGCACTAAGCAATCTCAGGAGCTTACAAAGAGGAAGGGTCTGCAGCACATCTGCACCCCCTCTGGTAAAGCCCGGAGCCCTGTAGGTGACACCGTCGGGCTTGTCGAGAGCTTACGGTCATACGCGTTTTCAAAAATTCATAATTCATGGGGCACCTAGGTGACTCCGTTAAGCATCTGCCTTCTGCTCTGGTGGTGATCCCGGGGTCCTGGGCTGGAGCCCCACTTCCAGCTCCCAGCTCAGCGGGGAGCCTGCTTCCCCCACTGCCCCTCCGCCCTACTCGTGCATGCAGGCACATTCTCTGTCTTTCAAATAAAGAAGTAAAATAAAATAAAAAATTCATAACTCATAGTCTCTTAAAAAAAAGCAAGCAATTATTGAATTGCAAACATTTTATACTAAATGCTTTAATAAATGAGCCTTTATAGATATTAAATACGTTATGTTATATATTTTAGCCATATTTATTTTTACAAATTTATAATTTATTTGTTATAATTTAAATGATTTTTTATTACAATACTATTTTCACTATATAAATGGTTTTTTCTCAAAAAAAATGCGTAAGACAATATAAATCACCCACAATCCTTCTAGTCAAAGATAGCCATATTTAACATTTTATTTTATTTTTATTTTTTCAAGATTTTATTTATTTATCCATGAGAGACACACACAGAGAGAGGCAGAGACATAGGCAGAGAGAGAGAGACACAGACTCCATGCAGGGAGCCTGATGTGGGACTCGATCCGTAGTCTCCGGGATCACGCCCTGGGCCTAAGGCAGCACTAAACCACTGAGCCACCCAGGGATCCCCCATATTTAACATTTTGTTACGACTTTCTATTTGATATTTTTCCTTAAGAATATTTGTATTTTTAAAAATTCTAGTATAGTTAACCTACAGTTTATACTATAGTGCTTCAACATTTCTGTACATTACTAGGTGCTCATTGTGGTAAGTGTACACTCTTCATCCCCTTCACCTGATTCTCCCATCTACCCACCTCCCCTCTGGTAACCATCAGTTTGTTCTCTATAGTTAAGAGTTTGCTTTTAGTTTGTCTCTTTTTTCCTTTGTTCATTTATTTGGTTTCTTAAATTCCACATATGAGTGAAACCGTACAGGATGTGTCTTTCTCTGACTTCTTTCACTTAGCATAATACTCTAGGTCCATCCGTTGTCATTACAAATGACAAGACTTCATTCTTTTTTACGGCTGAATAATATTCCAGGGCGTGTGTGTGTGTGTGTGTGTGTGTGTGTGTGTGACATCTTCTTTATCCATTCAGCTATCATGAACACTCAGCTGCTTTCATAATTTGACCATTGTTAATAATGCTGCAGTAAACATAGGGGTGCATATATTTTTTTGAATTAGTGTTTTTGTATTCTTTGGGTAAATACCTAGTAGTGGAATTACTGGATTATATGGTAGCTCTATTTTTAACCTTTTGAGGAATAGCCATACTGTTTTTCCAGAGTGGCTGCTCCAGTTTGCATTCCCGCCAACAGTGGAGGAGGATTTCTTTTTTCTCCACATCCTCACCAACACTTGCTGTTTCTTGTGTTTTGATTTCAGCCATTCTGACAGGTGTTAGGTAATACTTCATTGTGGTTTTGATTTGCATTTCCCTAACGATAAATGATGTTGAGCATCTTTTCATGTGTCTGTTGGCCATCTGGATGTCTTTGGAGAAATGCCTGTTCATGTCTTCTGCCCATTTTTAATTAGATTACTTGTGGTTTTGGTGTTGAGTTGTGTAAATTCGTTGTATAGTTTGGATATTAACCCTTTATTGACTATATCATCTGCAAATATCTTCTCCTATTCAATAGATTGTCTTTTCGTTTTGTTTGTTGCTTCCTTTGCTGTGCAGAAGCTTTTTATTTTGATGAAGTCCCAATAGTTCATTTTTGCTTTTGTTTCCCTTGTCACCGGAGACATGTCTAGAAAAATATTACTAAGACTGATGTCAGAGAAATTACTGCCTGTGCTCTTTCAGATTTTTATGGCTTCAGGTCTCACATTTAGGTCCTTAACCACAAAGTTTGTGTGTGTGTTTATGGTGTAAGAAAGCGGTCCAGCTTCATTCTTTTGCATGTTGCTGTCCAGTTTTCCCAACACCACTTGTTGAAGTGGTGTCTTTTCCCCATTGCATATTTTGGCCTCCTTTGTCATTAACTAATTGACCATATAGTCATGGGCTCATTTCTGGGCTCTCTGTTCTGTTCCATTGATCTATCTTATTTTTGTGCCAGTACCATACTGTTTGATCACTATAGCTTTGTAGTATTATCTTGAAATCTGGGATTGTGATACCTCCAGATTTTTTCTTCAAGATTGCTTTGTCTATTCAAAGTCTTTTGTGGCTCCATACAAGTTTTAGGATTGTTTGTTCTAGTTCTGTGAAAAATGCTGTTGGTATTCTGATAGGGTTGCATTAAATTAGTAGATAGGGTTGCATTAAATTAAAATACACATGTATTTTTTAAAAGATATATTTACTTGAGAAAGAATGAGAGAGTGCCCATGTGTGCAGGGGGTGGGGGTATGTGGCGGCAGGGAAAGGGGGTGCTAGGTATGGGGAGGGGCAGAGGGAGAGAGAGTCTCAAGCAGATTCCACACTTAGTGTGGATCCTGACACAGGGTTCCATCCCACAACTCTGAAATCATGACCTGAGCTGAAACCAAAAGTCAGACACTTAACTGACCATGCCACCCTGGCACCCCAGCACACATGTATTTTTTTTTAAGATTTTATTTATTTATTCATGAGAGACACAGAGAGAGAGGCAGAGACATAGGCAGAGGGAGAAGCAGGCTCCATGCAGGGAACCTGACACAGGACTCAATCCCAGGACCTCAGGATCACGACCTGAGCCAAAGGCAGACGCTCAACCTCTGAGCCACCCAGATGCTCCTTTAATTGATCCTATATTTACTTTTAAAACTTGGTATGATCTCAGTGATATAATCATGAACATTTTCCCCATGTCATTAAAGGAGGCTCTGAAACATGATTTATAATGGCTAATATTCCATAACATAGAAGTGCCATATCTTATTTCACCAATTTTCTAACCAGAAATTACATTTTCATCAATCGTATGTATATTTGATTTTTTCAAAATTATAAAGAATATTGTATAGAATATCTTCATCCATATATCTCTGCGCATTTTTTTAATTTTCTTATTTCCTTAAGTAGCTTGAAGCAGAATTGCTTAGTCGAAGGTTTTCTCTGGAGAAATTATTTATGCTATTTAGACATTTGGCAGTGGCCAGTTCCCATCATCACCAATAACATTATATTTTTTAAAAAGTTTACCAATTAATCCTATATTGTTTCATATGTTTATTGTAGTGTTGGCACATCAGTGCATTATGTGATAACATAATTTGTTAGGGAAACTCAGCGTTAATTCTCCAGAAGTGTGTGTTTCAGTGCAGTATAGTAGGGATTCCCCGTCATGTCACCCCAGGCTTTCATCGGCAAATTCCAAATGCATTATCCATGACAGCTCTCCCTTCTCTGAGCCTCAGACACCACCTCACCCACTTCGCCTTCTGCTCTGCCTCCCCCCAGAGCACTCCCAGAGGAGTGGACACCTGGGCTTCTTCCTGGATCTCCAGTAATGCCACAACGCCAATCATGTGTTACCATGCTCTTGAGCTCTGGTTTCAACTAGAAGACCTGAGCCTGAGACACAGCCCTGCAGGACCTGCAAGTGGGCAGCTGGCACGAAGTATTTTCTGGATTTCACAATGTGCCCAGGGTCTCCCTTGCTGTGCCTTGTAAAGGTAGTGAACTCTTGCAAAAACAAAAACAAAAATCTATTTTTCAGTTCTGTGTTTATAATCCAAGACTCTCTGTTTTATCATTTTTTAATGCTAATGAATCATTTAAATGAAAGAAACCTGGTACTGTTCAATCAAGTTACAAAGCCTTCTATTTCACAGATGATAATGATTAAACCTGCTGCCAAACTCCACTCAGACATTGACTATTTCTGCACCTGTAAGTCACAGTATGCTGTAAGCACTTAGCTGAATAAATATAATACAAATGCTGAGGATCTGTGATGAGCACCCTTAGGATTTATTTTTCATGGCCACAGTAGACAGCAATGAGATTTTCCTTTCAAAAATGTCCAGGCGTGCTTAGAATAAAACCATATGGTGAATATCAAATTTGAGGAGTAGAGGCAGGAGAAAGGGAATGGGAATGGGACAGTGAAATTCCATGGTCACTTGCATAAGTGTCAACCATCCCTGAGGGGTCTGGCTTCAATGGCAGGGCTCTCTCTCCACCTTCCACTGCTCACCGCCCCCCCCCCCCCATATTCAATACAAAGACTGCCAATTTGGTCTTGGCCAGCTCAGTCTAGCCCTACCCCCATGCAGGCTGTGGTCCTGGTCCACACGATTGGCCATTCTTTCTCAAGTTTTTCTTCTCTACTTTGTCTTGTGCTCTGCAATGACAATTTGGAAACAAGAATCTGGCCATGCCACTTAATGGAATAAAATCATTCAGTGACCCTCAGTCACTCTGGGTTAAACTCCTTAACATGGAACGCCATCAGCTCCAGCCTGCCTGCACTGACGTCCGTACATGCTCCCAGGAGCCCTACACACACACACATACACACACACACACACACACACACGCCACATGCACGCACAGAGCCATCTCCTAGCACTGTTAGCTCTACATCCCCCAGTTGCTCCAGAACTCTCCACTACTTTGTACCAGCTCTTTCTACTTGGAAGATATTTGTCAGCCCAGCCCAAACGTCAGTCTTCCCCATAAGTAAACCTTTCCCTGACCCCCTTCAGAGTTACTTGGTCTGTGCTCTGCACTTGCATAACACTGTGAATAGACGTCTGCCACCGTGCTTACCATCCTGTTTTCATAATTTACCTCTTCATTCTTCTATCTTCCTCATTAGATATGAACGTTTCAAGGGCAAGACCATGGTGCCATCAGCATCTCTGTCAGTTTAGGATGGTAGCAGGTCTGGGATATAATAGGCTGAAAAGAGGAAGGACTCTCCCGTGATCTCTTGTCATTCCTTGACCACTTCTGATCTGTCCCTTGGTGCTCACCTAGTCCTCGTATGTCCTTGAGGTATAAGCCCGAGTCTGAGAGCCTCTGACTCTTATGCTTCACTCCTCTTGCTCCCCAAATTCCTCTTGCCCCCAACACTCATCTTGCCTGGGCCCATCTCCATCTACTCTTTGGAGAAATTGGCCCCTGCTGCTTCCACCATTTAGGGTATCATGCTGTGGGGCATTGCAGTGCTGCAAGATCTGGCCTTGCTGCTGATAGAAGAATCAGGATGAGTAATTCTCTCTGGTCCTTGTGGCCAACTGAGGGAGCCTCCACTCAGTTGCAGGTTTTGCACACTTGGAACCCAGATGGTGTAATGCAGCTGAGTGTGGAAACCTACGTAGGACACAAGCCGTAATTCCTCTGCTGCATGCCAACATCCCCATAGAAAGGAGAGTCAGTGTTGAAAGCAATTGAGATGTTTTGCTTTGAGGCATTACGCATGTGCCCTCATCTCTGGTTATCTAAGCACTAACCTTTCTCTCAAGGACCAGATCAAGTTCAGAGTTATCTCCAAGGCCACCCTCTGCTTGAAACATCCATCAGCATCATGCTCTCTCTCAAATCCACTGATCACTGTTCCCTGGGCATTTAGCATCTGCTGTTCTCTATTTACTTGTTGCTGCTTATCTCCTTGGGGGAAGAAAGAAAATACTACTTAAAGTTTGTAAACTTTTGAAGTTAGGTATATCTCTTTGGGCTCCCAATATCCACTGGAGAACTTTGTCTTTCATACTTACTCAGGGGATCCCTGGGTGGCACAGCAGTTTAGCGCCTGCCTTTGGCCCGGGGCGCGATCCTGGAGACCCGGGATCGAATCCCACATCGGGCTCCCGGTGCATGGAGCCTGCTTCTCCCTCTGCCTATGTCTCTGCCTCTCTCTCTCTGTGTGACTATCATAAATAAATAAAAATTTAAAAAAAAATACTCAGTACATATTTCTTTTTTTGATAGAGAGAGAATGGGGGGAGGGGGAGGAAGCATGTGTAAGGAGGGGTAGGGGGAAAGGGACAGAGAAAATCTCATGCAGAGCAAAGCCCAACATAGGGCTTGATCTCATGACCTGGAGATCATGACCTGAGCCAAAATCAAGAGTTGGACATTTAACTGAGCCACCCAGGTGCCCCTAAGTACATATTTCTTGATCATAAAGCTGTCTCTAGAGCAGTGGTTCTCAAGGTGTGTTCCCCAGACCAGAAGCAGCGGTATCACCTGGAAAGTTGTTAGAAACACAGATCCTCAGGTCCCACCCTGGACCTGCTGAGTCAGAAACTCTGAGGTTGGCAGCCAGCAACATTGTTTACCCAGCTTTCCAGGTGATTTGGACCCAAGGTAACATTTGAGAACTCCAGAGCCCTCCGACAAAATAAGTGGTAACTGTTTTGTTATTAGCGGCTTCAAAAAAGCATGTATTCCTTTCTCAAGTACAAATAATTATAGTTCATCTTTGTAAAAATGAGATTTTTCAGGGGAAAAAAAAATCTAGCCTCCTGAGAAAGTGACTCTTCTCTTTTAACATGAAGAGAGGAAGAAGAGTTTTAATATGACAGGGCATGGATTGGGTGATACCTCTTAAGTGGTTAGGAGCCTGTCTCTCCCCTTTTTGTATTTTAACAAAAACAAAACTGGAAGTAATGATTGTCTTGCCAAACCTGCAATTGTCAAGGCCCAGCTCGGAAGAGTTTGTTTAGCACATCAATCAGCAGGCCTGTATCCGGCTTCCTTTGACATCAAGGGAATCAGTTCTAACATTTTTGGAATCACCAGTACGGAAAAATCTTAAAGAACTTTTGGGTGATTAGAATTTAAGAAGGAATAAAGGACCTCGTCTTTCAAAAGGAAAGAAGCACCAAACTGGATCTTACGATTCTGTAAGTGATACTGGTGTTTGATTCTTTGCTGGTGGAAGGATCATGAGGTGTGAGAACCTGAATTACAGTCTTCTGGAAGAGTTAGCACCTTCGGGGGGTGGATATTAATCTACATATGGGAAAAAAAAAAAGGACAGGAGCTCTTGTGTTTTGTTTGGATTGAATAACTGATAAAGTGTCGGCCCTTAGTTTCCAGAAGTGTTTGGGCAACGAGGGCTTGTATTGCCGTATCTAGAAGTACCTTTTCTGGTTGAGTCAAGCTGCCCTAGGTAGGAAACTCTGTCTTGGTTTGTGCCTAAGCTAGATTTTTTTTTTTCTGGTGAATCGAATTAGAGCCTTATGCAAAGAACAGGGAGCACCAAGTATGTGAACTTGCAACTAGTACTAAAATGGGAAGAGCCCATATCTGATTGGAATCAGAGCTTCACAGAATAGGACGTTAACGCACGGAGGCTGACACAGGCCAGGCTGCACTTTTTGCAAGGGAAGCTCACATTCTTTGCCTACAGCTTCGGGGAGAGGGTGTTAAGACAGGCGGCTCGTACAGGCTTGGGGGGCTGCGCTGTAACCTCCACGCTCCTCGGAGAACACAGCACCTGCAGCAACTGCTTAGAGATGTACCCACTCCCCGGGTCCCCTGCCCAAAGGATGGTCTTCCCTTCCTCTGGGCTTCCTCTTTTTACTCATCTAACTTCAGGACTCGCTTCTTCTAGGAAGTCTTCCCAGATACACATATCCTTCATGCCTGGACCCCCAGCATGTAATATGCCCTGGATTTTCCTTCAGGGTCCCTAACACAGATTATAATGATGCACATATTCACATGCCAGCTAGCTTGATGCCATCCTTCCCCATGAGTAGAGGACCCACCTGGGCAAGGACCATGTCAGGTTTGCTCCCTTGTGTATCCCAAGCGTTCGCTGTTGGCTCTCAATATGTACATATGTCTGGGATGGAAGGCTGTTGGGACAGGTGGATAGTTGACCTTGTCATGTTTGGTCATCTTCCACTGACTTGCCCACCTTCACCAGCACACCATGAATTTAAAATGAAAATAGCGCTGATTCTGTCTGCAAATTAGAAAGCCTATCTGCCTCTTCCTTCTGGATTTTCCACCTGGCATAGGAATATTGATGATAGAGAAATCATTTTTCTAAGTATAGCATTGGGAAAACACAGCATACCTTTCTTTAAAATAGGACATTCAGGGGCAGCCCGGGTGGCTCAGTGCTTTAGCGCCGCCTTCAGCCCAGGGCCTGATCCTGGAGACCCAGGATCGAGTCCCACATCGGGTTCCTGCATGGAGCCTCCTTCTCCCTCTGCCTGTGTCTCTGCCTCTCTGTGTGTGTCTCTCATGAATAAATAAATAAAATCTTTTTAAAAAAATTAAAAAATAAAATAGGACATTCATGGTAGTTCCTCTGTAACAAGTGATTAGATTTCCCTACTTTTTGTTCACTTAAGGTTTGAAAGCTACAGCCTACAAATGGAACTTAGAACTTGATTTTTTAAACAAATCAACAGCAACAACAAAAGATCAAACATCCCAAGGGAGTTGGTGAAGTGGTACGTGGCCTCTAAGTGAAAAGACAAGCCAAAAAGGTACCGGGGAGAAGGGCATGGAACCAAGAGTCTGGAAGATGGAGATTCTGATAAATACAACTATGAGGTGTTCGAGCTACAGGGAACCTTGGGGATTAGCCGGTCCAAACCTTGAGTTTCCTCAGCTAGAAATGTGTGGTGAGAGAGAAGCCTACTGAGCTCTGCTTGTCCCCCAGACAAGTCATATATATGGCAGCTACAAGGGAGAAGCAAAAGAAAAAGAACCCAGGAAAGAAAAGGTGAACGTGCTCAGAAAAGTGTTCCCAGCACCTCTGAACTATGCCAGGGGAATGACTGTGTGGCAGACACATACGCCTGCCCGGGTAGCTGCGCACTCTTCCACGTGACTAACATGCACAGGGAGGCCGTGGTTTCAGCTGGCCATCAGATCTTCGGGGTCCGTGCTCGAGAGCCCTGTTTGCCTGGTTAGAGTGAGATAGGGCCCAAGAGTTTATTTTCAGGAGCTTCCCAGGTGATCCTGATGCTCACCCAGAGTTTGAAAAGCCAATCTGGGGGAGAAGGTACCTGCCATCAGAAGCAGCAGGTTCAAATACACCCTTTGTCCTCCACGTGTCAACTTCCACGGCCCCTGAGTCTCCTGGCTAGGGGCTCCCCGAGCCCCCAGACCTGTCTGTCCACGGCTTTGACCCAAGGGGAGGTGTTAGGCGCCTAACTGCCTTCTCCTTTCCATAGTTTGGGATGAGGGAGTGAGGCCATGTGTTTGAGGTGCTCGTGGGAAACTTGGAAACAGATTCCCTCAGCCCACTCGGGAGCCTCCGTGAGCAGAGACATAAGTGAATCTCTTGGTCTTTCTTGTTGCCTTTGCAGAGCCCAGGCCCCAGTACACAGACTGGTGGCGGGATGCAAAGGCCCTGTTATTCCTAGCACCAGCCCAAAGCAGGCAGCAACACGTATACTGATCCCTGAGCTGTATATTCCCTTTCCACGGTCTCGGAGGGTGAACTGTACCCTCTCTTTCCCCTCAGAGCCCTCGACTTTCCCAGGCAGGCCTCAGTTCACCGAGATGCTCCATAGGCCACACTTCAGCTGGCTCAGGCCCGACGTAAGCGGCTGCGTGACGCTCAGTGCAAGCTGTAGAATTGCCAGAACAAGATAAGACAAGGCTGCAATTATTGCTGGTCTAGGAAAATAAGATTTAAATTTGGGGGTGGTTTTTGTTTGGTTTGGTTTCATACTGAAGGAGATGAAGCGATTATTTAAATGGGTGGGGGGAGAGGAAGATAAGAGTAATTATTTGGCCTGGATAAATTGCCCAGAAAACTGCTGAAGTTTGCATTAGGTTTTTTTCCTGTGGCACATTTTCTGGGGCCTGTTCCAACTCGTTACCTGGCTCTCTGCTGCATTTTCAAAGGAGCAGCTTGCACTTCTCAAGGAAGTAAACAAGGCAAGTGATTTGCATTTAAACACACGCACACACACAAATACTGGGTCCTAGGGTCTCAGCACAGTGGTCTCCAAAGCGGGGTGAACACACCCGGTGGGGGGATGCCAGCCGATCCCTTGGAGTGTGGAGGAACCTTTGAGAACTTGTATAGATTTTATTTCGTTTTAGATTGTTTTGGGCTTTGCAGTGTATGCACACATTAGTACAGTAGCATAGGGTTATAATTTATGAATCTATATTGGTAGCGCCTGGTGGCTACGCCATCCACAAAGCTTGTTGACATTACAGCATGGAGCGTTATGAAACAGAGTTTAAAGAAATCCCCTTAGCGTGCAGTCAACTTTATTATCATCTTCTGAATTTGAAAAATTCCTTCAAATTTCAGTGAAAATAAAATATGGTCTACTAGAGCGCATAATAATATTTCTTTGCCCTCAAATGAACTTCTTTTATGAAAATGACACCATAGAAGTCATGAGGTGACTTTACAATTTCAGGTAAGTTGGTTCCTGTCTTCGTGTATTCCATTACCATATTCCAAGATGCCTTTCAGCCCTGCCCCTATTATGAATTTCCCTCTTATAAGTATCACCCCTAATAATTTAGTTTTATATGTCCTTTGGGAGCTTAAATCTGTGATTCACCCATTGAAATGTAAAGTAGGATATATTAAGACCTGAAGAAGGTGGGCAGTTCAGGAATGAAACTGAAATGAAAACTTTTTCTGCTTTAGACAAAATGGTGGCAGTTACACTGGAGGAAAAAAAATGGGATAATGTGACTCATGTGTGCACCGTATAGCTTAGGAAATCTATCTTATTTGTTTATGAGCTTCACTAAGCCTTGAAGGTAACAGAAATCCTTGAGATATGTGTGTCTTTTGAGACTGTAAATGGAGATCGTGCTGATACAGTCAGATTCTTACTCTCTTAAGAGAAACAGGATATCCCCACTTAGTTTCAATTCCAGTTATTGTGTTGGTTTTTTTTAGGAAAATGACAAAACCATTTTGACAGTGCATAGATGAGTTAGACAAATAGGCAATATATGCTAGAAAAAAACACACCTCACTGGAAGACTTCATGAGCAATGGAAGATTTGGAGTTTTTTGGGTATTTTTCTCTTTTTCACTACATCTTATACAAAATGGTAGTCCAGAGCCTGGAAGTAAAAACTAAGCAAAATGTAAGAGATCAGAAGTTCCCTTGTGGAATCCAGGACAGACATTTCTCAAAGAAATAGGGTTTTTTAGAATTAATAGAGTTTTCCCCACCTCTATTATTACTGTTGTTGGCTTGCCTAGCTTTTTGTTTGCTATTTGTTTCCTTGTTATTGATTGCCTAGCTTTTTATGTAAGTACTGGCTGATCTCAGTAAATGACATTTGCAGAAAAAAAAAAAAAAAAAAAAAACATACCTCTCCCTTCTGGTTCTTTCTCTTACACCTCCACTTGAAATATCCTTCCTCCTACTTCTGACTATCAAGATTTTGAAGTTCCCCCTCATCTGTCTAAGAGACTTTTCTAATAGTTCCATCTATGTGTAGATGTGTGTCATCTCTACTTCCTCTGATTGCCAACTTCACTTGTCTGTTTCTCACATCATAGACTTAAAATCAGAAAGACCCCTCCTGATTTATAAGTGGGGCAGATGTTTTCACGAATTTTTTGGTAAAGCTATTGTTTGGATATTCAAACATTTCTTTTAACAACAGACATATTTACTTAATAGATATTTGTGGAATTATCTTTTAAGCTAATAGAGGCAGATAGGTAGACTGTGTGTCACACACACACACACCCTCCTCAGCTCCAAAAGCTGAGGACATCTCTAATTCTTCCTCACACTCTTCACACTGATACCACATACAACCTCAGAAGTGGGTAATGTGGCCCTGTGGGTACCCACAACCAGATCCTGGTAGGAGCCCGTATTGGACTATAGCCAGCCTGACATTGCCATCCGCATACTGAGGGCTATACTGGGTACTCTGGGGAATACAAAGAGGCACAGTCTTCCTCTCTTAAGAGGATTTATTATATTCCATAATGAATTACAGTTATTACTATACTTTTCATATTCCCCTCTTCCATATAATAAATCCTCAGGAGTCATATGTCATATTGACCCAGCAGAGAGACATCTGCTTCCTCCCAGGAATCCAGGAGGGCTCAATGGATGGGGTGGTGTTTGACTATTCCATAGGAACACCCACAGAAATGGGTGACATTCTAGAGCAGAAGAACAACATGCACAGTGGTCCTCAAATAGGACATTGTACAGCCCGTTCAAGGATCAACAACTAGTCTATTAAACACAGATGTTCCCTCTTGCTTTTAGTTACAGACTAAGGAAATAACTTATCTTACAAGTGCTGGAGTCAATGATGGTTTTCAAGTTGAGTGATGGAGTCAGAGTATTTGTTTTAAGGCTACTTCAAGAGTGAGGCAGAGAGACAGCTAGACTGTAGAAAAGCAGAGCAATGGTGGAAGCAGAGACAGGAGTGGAGGCCTTTGCCGTAGCCCCCCTGGAAGCGACCAGAGCCTGAGCTGCAAGAGAGGTGGCCATGAAGATGGAAAGGCGGGAGGCAGTGGGACCAACTGGTGAGTGGAGGAAGGGAAGGGAGCGGGGCCAGCCCACCAGGTGGAGTGCAGGCTTCTGCAGAGCGAGGGCTCCTTAGAAAAGAAGGATGAGAAGGATTTCCTCCTCACCTGTTTTTGTGAAAGCAGGGCCAGTCCTGAGCAGTAGTTTGAATAGGATTTTGTTGACCTTTGAAACCAACTTCCTGTCACCAGCTCCTCCTCACTTGCTAGTCCCTCTCTTCACAGGGTTCCTGAAGCCTGGTGCCCTCATCCCGCCCTCAGCTCCTCCGCTGAGGGTACCCACAGTCTCCCCAGCCCCTAGGAGACTTCAGGCCCCCTTTCCTTCTCTGAGTCATTTCCCTCCCTTTCACTACCAACACCAATAACAAAAAAGGCTATCCTACAAACAAAATCTTTTTCCCTTTCTTCCAAGTGGTAGGTTGGTTAATAAAGCGATCTGATTAAACCAATCTTGATGGTGGCCAAAAATTCTGTGACACTTAGCACGTTTTAAAAAGAGAACCCTTGTTATTTCAAATGAGTCTCTTACCAGTGTCACTTAAAAATGAAATCTGAAAATCAAATCACAAAGCCTGGATGCCAAAGATGTTTTTAGAGGAAATACTGCGGTAGACCCGTAGGCCTTGTCTCCAGTAGCAGCTTCCTTAAGATGCTTCTGTTTATCAATACCTTCCCTCCAACTTACTAAGTTTTGTTTCCTAAGACCTCTCAAGTTTGTTCACAGTGACTTTGAATAGGGATGGAGGTGGGGAGCTGGAGGGCTAGGACATGAACTATTCCTGTCAAGGCCAGATCATAAACATTTCAGGCTTTGCTGCCCAGTCTCTGTTGAAACGGTTCACCTCTGCCCTTGCAGTGCAAGAGCAATCATAGGCAATAAGTAAACTAATGGGTGTGACTGTCTTCCAATAAAACTTTACAAAAACAGATCTTGACCCAGATTTGGCCCCCAGGCAGCAGTTTGCCAAGAAGCTCATGTGTGAGCCTGGGACAGCCTCTCTTATTACCGCTTCCCATGTGGGCTCCCACGAGCACACCCCACTTTCCAGATTCTTCAAGAGGTGCATAGCCTTCGAAATCTATATCAGAGAATAAGCATGAAGTTGGTACCTGTGCTGGAAAATAAAGAGTTGAGGGTACTCACGTTGATCTAGAAGAGGCAACGGAAGGCCTCAGGGTGTCCCTGGAACTCACCGGCACACCAACACTTAGCTGCAATGTCTTCAGCCCAACTAGTTACTCTTCATCTAAAACCTACCTAAATGGTATGTTCAGTTAAAATGATCTTCTATTTTTCTAAGCTAGATAATCATGTAAAACTTTCTCTAAAACATTTGTATAGAGAAAGCATTTGTATGGAAGTGTCTTAATTCATCCCTTATCTTCTTTCCTCCATCCCTCCTGCTTGCTTCTTGGGTCTCTTTTTACATGTCTTTCTTAGAGCCCACCCACCGCTAGTTTTTGTGTGTCTTGGGGTTTTCCTACACACACGGGTTTATCATTCTGGATTTTAGGATAAGGAATATCAAGGGCACATGGGTGCCTCGGTTGAGCATCCGACTCTTGATTTCAGCTCCAGTCGTGATCTCAGAGTTGTGGGATTGAGCCCCACATCAGGCTCTGTGCTGGGTGTGGAACTTGCTTAAGAATCTCTTTTCTCTCCCTCCATCTCCCTCCCGACCCCTCCCTAAAAAAAAAAAAAAAACCTAGTCCTGTTCCCAGAAATATGTCCAAGGGGAGCAGACAGCCAGCTCCTGCTGAGAAATGACCCTGGGATCTGCCTTTAGTAGCCAGCCCACAAGCCAAAGAAGAGCTCCAGGCTCCACATTTTTCTCACCCACCAGGTCATGGAACATGGTGAGAATGCGAGCTAGGTTCCCACTCTGTAGAGAACGTCTGCACTCGCCTTGCCTCAATTTGAAATCAATACCAAGGAGGGACCTGCACAGATTCTCCTTCTTAGGATCCACAGCTTCTGTTATTTTTGAAGAACTGAGTCACTTGAGGACACAGTCCCCTCCTTGGGATGGTGACACATACAGACACACTACGGGGAGGCACACGTGGGCCAACGGCTGATTACAGTCCAACGTCCTTAAAGTGATTTCTTTGCCCCAACTTTCCAAGGGATGAAGAAACCTATTTAATTTGTTCACATAAAAAATCAGATTATCACCAACAAAGCGTGTGAAGCCCATTCACATTGTTTGGGGATGATCAATGGGAGGAAACCGGAAACGGGCTCCGAACAAGGACAATATTGTTCCATTTTCAGAGCCCCAGCCTGAGTGCCTGAGTCCACATCAGCTGTGGCTTTTCCCCAGCTGCATCTGACACTCTGCATACACGCTGTACGTGTACCCGAGCATTCTGGGGTCTGGCAAGTTTTACTTTTCAGTTTTACTGGTTTCCTCTTCAGTCCCGAGTCCCCTTTGTTGGAAAGCAGTGACTCTAGTGTAGCAGTCAGTAGATTTCTGTTTTAATTTCAGCAGTCAACTCACAGGCTTCTTGCCGCTTTGGGCTGATTTATTGTTGTGCTGATTCCCTTTTTCTGAATGGTTATTCATTCCCGGCCCTGGCCCCTCTGATGGCCATCTGGTTCTCCTTTGGTCACTCAAACATCTGCCCCAGAGATTTGGAAAATGAGCTTCCTTTGGCAGCCTAAAAATAATCTGAGTGTGACTGAAGCATAAAAGGGAAATCACCACGCTCCACTGTCCTGTAGATACTGACCGGGGGGATGAGCCAGCACAGCTTCCTAGGGATTTGGAGCTTGGATGTCTTCTGTGACATCTGCAGATTATTTTTTTTTCAAGTGCTGGGAACTGTAAAAACATGGCATGAACTGGGTGCAACCCGTCCTCCTGCAGTTTTCCTTGGGATCAGGTTCGCTTGCGCAATGGAGATGGTTGGAGATGAAAGCCACGCTTCTCATGGTTTGTTTGTAAGGCTTCAAAAGTTTGCTGAGAAAGACAGATGATGCTCAGGCTTCAACATTGTATTAGTCACAGTGTGCTTAAGGAGGTCTCGTAAATGGTTTGGACAGCCGTTATAGAACATTTCTAAGTACTAGACTCTTAACTTGGACCTAGGGGACCCGTCTCTTAAGGTAATGACGGTTTCTTCCTCTCCTCCAGAAGAATAGAATTTGCCAGAAGCTAAAACTCAACCCTAGGCCGTTTCTCCTACAAAATTATTTCTAGCCTCATTGTCCAGTGCAGCTTTTTTGGAGGTGTGCTACAAAGACATAAAATGTCAACATAAGAATGACACTCGAATAATTAAAATCTCAACAAGTTCAAATCTTCTTGTAAATCGTAATCCAGAGACATTAAAATAGAAGGTAATTAACATCCAATCCTAAATTTCCTTCACCTTTCGAGTTAAAAACCAAAGCATTTAACGGCCTCCTTCCATTTCTCCTATTCTGTATTTTGCTCCATCTTCACAAAGGAGATTCTTGATGCCAGGGAGAGGCTGTGCTCTTCAGCATCTGCAGCCTGGGTGATTTCTCACTGGAACAAATATGGTTCTTTCAGCTCCAAGAAAGTCAAATTTGTTCAACAGCAAGTCTCTTGTATGCTTTCCCTTTTAGTAAAATGTAAATGAACAAAGAGTAAATGGACCTGTACCCTTGACATTTAGAAAAATGAGGCAATCCCTCACTCCTAGACAGTTATCCCAGGCAGACTTTTTTCCCTGGGACCTTATTTAATTTCATGGATGCTGGCCTGAGACATGAGATTCCTGCGTCAGAGACTTTTTTGCTGATGGCACAGTAACTTTTGGCTTTCTCCATTCCCAGTTTAGGACTCAATCCTAGTTTAGAGCATCACGTTTGTATGATGTCCCCCTGTCACCCCAAGTCCTACAGGAATGATACAGAGGAGCTCGAGTAGATGCACCTGCGGTAGATTTGTATCACAGCTAAGGAACCCCGATTGGTGGCAATCTACGTCTTTTATGATAGGCTTGAAGCAAATCTGACTGCCCTTTGCTCCAGAGGGAGACATTATCTTTATTATACTAGACAATAAACCTGCCTCTTCCTCCAGAGACACTATCTCTGACTTTCAAAGTGGTTTGTTCTACAAACATCCTTGAAAAGATAGATAATCCAGAGTAAAAACAGCCCGTGCCTCTGTTCAAAAGCCACATAGAAATGGGAGAGACCCAGGGAGGACGGTCTCCCAGCAGCCCGTAGCAGAGACCCCCAAGTCATATCAAATAAAGGCCAGCTGACGAAAATATTCTTCTCTAAATACAATTCAGTCTGTGGCGGTCATTTAGAGTCCATGACCGTGAATTTAAACTCAGCTGGCAAAAATAAATAAATAAATAAATAAATAAATAAATAAATAAATAAATAAATAAATAAAGTAAACTCAGCTGGCAGTAATCTTCCTCCCAGCCCGGATGGGTGAAATCAACTTGGACCTACTAAAGTGCTTTTTTTGGTTTATATTCAAAATCTTAATTTGCGTTTGCACTTTGAGATGGAAGTTGAGGGCTCCCTGACGCACTGCGTTGGGTGTGGACTGTGCTTCTGACAGAGCTGCTGTGTTCTCGGGTGCAGGCATTTTCAGTCCTGGGCCACGTTTCCGGTTCCACTACCTCTTAGCAGTGCTTCGACTAGAGAAAGCTGCCTTTCTCCTCCCCCATTTATTCAGCTGGAAAAACACCCACTGCAGATTCACGCACCAGGCCGGCTGTCATGATTCTGCAGCTCACGCCCCTGAAGAGCCAGTCAGGGCTAATACTCCTGCCACCTGCTCCTTGAGATTGGTCTTTCCCCAGGCTTTGAATGCTCCAGGGGTTGAGCAACAAGGCTTTCTGCTACGTATTTTGGGGGGTAGTAATTGGATACGCCTCTAGAGTTTCATATCCATCTCCTTTTGGGAAGACTCACTTGAGTTCCTGTTTAACCTGCTGTTTAGACAGACTCCTTTCTTCTTTCATAAGCCCTGCTTGCTGGGCCTGGGTGCCTTTTTTTTTTTTTTTTTTTTTTTTAACTTCCCCTGTTCCTTTGCTTTCTGACATAGATTTTTTTTTCCCCTAAAATACTGTTCTAGATTCTGGCCTATGGGGCTCATTATTGTGAAAGATACGGAATCAGGGACTCTTCTGTTTTCCAACGTATCCTTTGTTCTTATGCATCTTGACCACCACCACCTCTGCGTCGGCTAATTCCACCCAGGAAATTTTCTCCCACTTGACCAACATCAACTTCCAGCCTATTATCATCCTGCCTGGCTCCCCTTGGTTTGTCTCATGTTTGCTTCCTTTCCAGTCCTAATCTCATACATTTCTCAGGCCACCTCCATCAGGCCAACAAAAATAACTGTGTCCCTTTAAAACTGACCCAAGGATTGTTTAAATCTCTTCCTGGGCTTCTTCACCCTTCACCTTTAAATCTACCTGAACTTTCTGATCCCTCTTGATACAGCTGTCCCAAATCCACTTACTCAAGCTCTGCAGTTTTTAAATCACCTCTTATTGTCTTCTGGGCCTGAGATCTCCATAGGAGCATCATTGCATCCTGCTCCCTGTGGGTTTGCCTCTAATTCTCAGGTGGATTTCCTTAGGCCCCAGTCACGCCCTCCAATCTAGTAAAAACTAAAGTGTCTCCCCACTCATGTGACGCCCACTTTACTTGTAGTCAGGAGCTGGCCTCCCGGACTTCACAGTCTGTTCTCCCCTTCACACCTGCACAGCCTGGTGTCTGAGATCTCTGCTTTTCCTTTACGGAAGCCTCGCTCTTCCTCTAATTAATCATGGGTTCCTTTATTGTCTCTCTGTCACTGCTTCTACTCTGATTATAAGACCAGAGTGTGTTCTCAGATCATCCTTGGTGTCCTGTGCAAAGCTGGCTTCCAGAAGCATGCATTTCCAGGTACATGCATTTGAAACTGTCTTCTTAGCTGTTAGGTTTGCAGTAATTTTATGGAGCTTTTTTCGCATCACAAATCCAGCAAGATGGCATATGCATACCCGGTTGCCATTTGTCTTGTTGCTTTGTTCATTCATTGAATGTGCTACCGTTTGTTGGTAGGAAGTTAAACACGTTGATCTCTGCAGTCCAGAGCTATGATCACAGTCTGTGTAATCATCAAATCTAGAGGCAGCCTCAGCCTTGGTGGGGAGAAAGCTTGAGGTGTTTTGTTTCGGCTGAAGCGTCACAATACCTCTATGATCCATGCTAGGTACGTGCTAGTACTCTCAAATGCACTGTCATTTAGTCCTCATAATAACCTCATTAGTCACCAGGTAATTTTAACCCTTTAAAAATAAATACTGTTGTTGGGGCACCTGGGTGGCTCATTCGGTTAAGCCTCCGACTCTTGATCTCAGGGTCGTGAGATGGAGCTCTGGGTTGGGCTTTGTGCTCAGCGTGAAGCCTGCATGAGGTTCTCTCTCTCCTTCTCCCCCCTCCCTGACCCCTCCTCCGCACCTGCACACATGCACACAAGCTCTCTCTGAAATAAATCTTTTTTAAAAAATAAGTACTAAAAAATACTGTTGTTTCTATTTCACATAATGAAAAGCCACCTCTGATGCCAATGTTCTATTTATGTATCATGGGCACAATCCATGTCACTGCCTGTAGTACACGGAAATTACATGATGCCTGGCAGGTGCTGTCCCTTCGTTCAGAGAGTGGGGCAGTTGTTCGCAGTTGCTGGTTAAAGCCCCTACATGGCCGATGCAGAGCTGCATGCTGGTAACAGCCCCCCTCATTCGGGGGCTGACAGGCGATGGATGGTGAGGCAGCAGGAGCCTCTGTTTTCCTCTCTAGAGTCCGCTCATAATTACCGCCGGGCCCCGCGTCTCCCGTGGCAGCCGGCTCTGTTGGGTCCAGGGCAGCAGTGAACTCCAGAGGCCCAGGCCCTGCCCCGCTTCCATGAGCCCGAGCCTCCACGTGCTTTACTGGCTCTCCAGGTGATCCTGTGGCACACCAAAGTTTGTCCAGGTCGTTCCCGAAGCCTGGGAGTCTCCTCGAAATCAGACCCATTCTAAATACCTGCATCAGCCACTTTCCACTCTCACCACCGCTTTGGCCTCACTACATGCCCGCGTCCAGACACCCTTTATTGGCAATTCCTGAGCTTTTGAGGGTCTCTGTTCAAATTGGGCTGCTTTTTAGCTTTCTCCAATCCCAGCTTAGCATTAAGTTTTCTCAAGTTGGATCCATACCACATGTTCATCTGCTCACTGGTTTCCAGAATTTTGTTGCTGTTGTCTTCTGTTCTCTTTTGCCCTGTGGGATTATGTCTTTCATTTTAAAATCTCTGTCATTTGAGTGTGCTTTCAAATGAGGAGACGGGGGCGGGGGGGGGGGGGAATCTGCCATCTTTAATCAGAAAGACTATCACTTGGGACGCCTGGGTGTCTCAGTGGTTGAGCGTCTGCCTTCAGCTCAGGGCATGATCCCCGGTGTCCTGGGATCAAGTCCCGCAGGGATCAAGCCCTACATCGGGCTCCCTGCATGGAGCCTGCTTCTCCCTCTGCCTGTGTCTCTGCCTCTCTCTCTCTCTCTGTCTATCTCTCATGAATAAATAAGATCCTTAAGAGAAAAAAAAAAAAGAAAACTATCACTTAACTCTTACATCAAACCCCGTCTTAACGAGGAGGACATTGATGTTCAAGGAGGATAACTAATATGCTAATAATCCTGGTTTTTGTATCCAGGCAGCTAGGTTCTTAACCATTCTGCTCTACTACCTCACCATAAAACCAGAAGCTAAAGAGTCTTCTTCAGTGAGAGAGAATCTCATAGGCCACCAGTGTAGAAAATACTATTCCAAACAGAAAGGTTCTAACTTGGAAATTGGCAAATTACATTAGATCCCATTAATATAATGGCATTGTTGTATAACACATGAATTAGAAATTGCTGATGAATAATAGATTATACCAGCTGAACCAAAGGCTTTCCAGGAGAACTTTTGCACATTTCTTTTTAGAATGACTAAAATGACATCATCCCCAAAACAGTTTGATTTGTTCTGTGCATCTAAAGAAATAATACAGTAAAGGGACTCTAGAATGTGGACATTTTCAGACAATAGTCACAAGACTGAAGAGAGGCATGTTGTAATCAAAATTGCACTTTGTGGGGTGCCTGGGGGGCTCAGTGGGTTAAGCATCTGCCTTCAGCTCAGGTCATGATCCCAGAGTTCCCAGATCAAGCCCAGCATCGAGCTCCCTGCTCAGTGGGGAGTCTCCTTCTCCCTCTGCCCCTCCCCCTGCTCATCCCCCCCACTCAAATAAATAAAATCTTTTTTAAAGAATTGCACTTTGTATGTCACTGCCTGTTCCTTGAGTTACAAACCACCTAAAATCACGACAGACCGTTTTCTGTTACAAGAAGAAAAGGTTCTGTTTAAATTCAGAATCCTGTGCACTCTCAGAGGGTTCTGAAATAAGATTGTGCTTCTGCCTTGAGCTCAACAGTGTACCATTGGCACCTCTTTGAGATATCTCCGGGTCCATTCTGGTTGGTTTTAGTTACAGGCTTTTGGTAGTAATATAACACACACCGTCTTTAGAGTAAGATTTCGTTGGTGTAAGAAATGGTATTGGCATTTTATAGATCATGGAAACCAAATGTCATCTCATTCTTTGGTGCATTTGAGATTTAAAAAAAAAAAAGAAAGTGATTCCTTAAGGCTGTGATTCTCTTCTAAACCGCCTCTCTCAGATTCTGAAAATAAAGAAGAGTTGGCTGCAGTTGGGCTCATATCACAAGAACACAGATTTGACACAGTACGTGTTTGGTCTTGTAAAACTACACCACTCATCTTGCACTCCCATTCTCTGCACACATGAGATCTAGCCTGGATCTTGGACATATGTTATAAACAAAAAGGTGTTACTTAAGGGTCTCTGTTAATCTCCTCATCTGTCGATGGAGAGAATATTTTTTACCTTGAGAAACATGCTTGCCTGTGAACATTAAATGGGAAACATTTCAGGTATATGAACTATACTGTATGGTGTTGATTATCCAAAGCAATAACGTAATTAAAAAGCATCTAAGGATGGAGGGAGAGAAAATCCTAGTGAGGCATGAAGCTGGAAATCGGGAGACTGAGGAGTCGCAGCCTTGCCTGTAATGAGTTGGAAAGCCTTGGGCAAGTCACTTTCCTTTCTGCTACTTCTATGAGGGCTTATGCCATCTTCAGAATTCCTCTGATTGCCTGAAAAGCTGAGGCCACGCTGGAAAAGCAGGAAAATGGAAGAAGGAAACTTCGTAAGTTGCCTGAGATTGTTTTCTTCCCTTGACACGAGCTCCTCAGACATGCCTTCCGATGGTCTGGGCCTTGGCCGCCCCAGAGCAATCCACTCCCTGAATGGGCGCCAGGGAGGTAATGACCTGCAAGCTGAGGAGTATCTTCCCCCGTGGGCTGTTAGCTTGGGTCAGGCGGTATGAGAGCAAGAACCAGGCAACTTAGCTCAGTCCCAAGTAATTGCTATTTACAGTCTGGAGACAGGCTCTTTCCATAAGCCTTTAAATTAAGCAAAGGAGTCAAGGGGAGGCCCTGCCGCCTCTCTCTGGATTATTCCTATTTGCATGGCTCCTCCTCTGCCCCGGTTCTCTGGCAGGTCTTCAAGAGGGTTCTTTTGCACTGGGTGTGAATTAAATGTTACAATTTGGGGTTGGGAAAGACCTCCCTCTTGAGGATCTCTACAATCATCCTGAGGATTCCACCCTTGCCTTTACTTCATAATTTAAACCTGGAGACCTGCCAATCCCCGACATTGTAATAAGGATTCACCAAATTTATCTTTGTTTAATATATCAGGATTCGTTTAATATATCAGGCCCCTTCCCCAGCTTGCCTGCATCTCCTCATTTCTCAGACCTTTTTTTCCCCTCTTTCTCATCCAGAAAGATACTTGAACTTACGGGAGAATTTTGCAAATCTCATATATTACATAGAACATTTACATATAGCGGTGTCTGGCTGGCTCAGTCTGTGGAGCATGCCACTCTTGACATCGGGGTCATGAGTTGGAGCCCCACGGTGGGTGTGGACCTACTTAAAATACAAAAATATTATCTATATATTTTAAAAGATTTACATATAAACAATTCTTAGGAGGAGGTGGGGTTTACCTGGGAGATTACTGTTACTGCTTTATGCATTTTCACATACTGAATTTGATATGCAATGTGTAATTTTTATTATCAGTTAACATTCAGGATTTGGGGTGGCTTTTTTTTAAAAACATTATAATTATGTGACTTTCAAAGACCATAAAATGTCAAAGGATATCTTCTATGTCTTTTTAAATTGATATGTTTCTTCACATGAATCCTACCTATTTTCATTAGTATGACTTTTTCCCTTCAGAATCTCAAAGGAAAACAAAATTTCAGAGATTTTTTAAAACTTGTTTATTCATGAGAGACACACAGAGAGGCAGAAGGAGAAGCAGGCTCCATCTGGGGAGCCTGATGCAGTACTCGATCCCAGGACCCCAGGATCACAACCTGAGCCAAAGGCAGATGCTCAACCACTGAGCCACCCAGGTGCCCCAGAAAATAAAATTTCAAATTTTCAAGTTCATTGTTTGATGTATCTCATAAGTTTTGTACATATAAATATACCTCCCAAATTTTTTATACACACTTTCAAGCATTTAAGTCTCCCCTTCCTCTCTAATAAATGTAGTTTTTTGTTGTTGTATTTTAGCATGTTTGGCTTTTCTCAGAGGACTCTGCAGACCTTGGGACCTTTCTTTCTGCATCACCTCTTGGGGTCTGATAGCATAGACATTATACAATGTACAGACGTGTGGGCTGACTTTATGGGGCTACCTGCATGTGGCCTGAGCAGTGCTTAATCAGTACTCAGGGGTGTAGCACAGTCTGGTGGACCCAAGGGGTGTAGTTATTTGGCTGCCCCAAAATTAACATTTAACTGTATTTCAGAATTGAGTTTAAATTTCTGGTTTAATATTTCTTGCAACTTGCACTGTAGGAAAAAGCACTAGCCCACAAGTCAAGAGACCTGTCATTGTGGCTTTTGTGACCACTTGGGTGACCTTGACCAACAAGTTTCCTCCAGAAATGAAATGGCCTCTGGGTGGGGGCTGCTGGGGAGGAACTTGCCAGCCTAAGGCTGTATGTTCCAGGTTATCTGAGGGGCTGTGCTTTGATCCCGGGAACCTTTTTTCCTCACGTGATTACCTCTATTGCTGCTCTTCAAGCCTGGAGATAGCTTCTGGGAGGGGATCTCATCGGTGATTGCAAGCCAGCCTCTGCCATCAGCTCGGTGCTCTCTGCGTTTCAGATGCCTGGGACGGATGAGCCCCAAGATTCATGCGGCCCCGACGAATCCAAGGGAAACCTGGAAAGTCCCAAGCAGGGCAGCAGCAAAATGAAGCTCAAGAGTCGTCTTTCAGGTGAGTGGAACTCTCTGCCTGACGTGGCCTGTCTGAAAGTGAACTTCTAGCCTCGGGAGGGGAAAGATAAAGTCATTAACAGAATGAGCTCTTTTTTTCCCCCCTTACAGCCTCAAAATTGTTTTTCCTTTAGATAGTGCATATGCCCCGAGCATAAAACTTCACTCAGCCTGGCTGCCCACTTGAATATTTTTATTTGAGTCATAATGAAGTGAATGTCAACATCTCCGTTTGTCTCTGCTCAAACCTAAATTTCCTGTGTGTGTATGGTTCATTTACTTCCACAGGACTTCAGGTGACCCATGCACCGTGGAATATTCCTAGTTGCCTCTTCCTGGCAAATGTCCCTCTCCCCTCAGTCCACCAGAACCAGGGGCAAAGAGCTATTTACTTCATATTAAATCTGCATCTCAATGAAGCAGGCGGAAAAATGGGATGGGAGTTGCAGCTCTGGGAACAAAGAGATCTCACAGTTCCTGGGTAAAGCCTTGCAGCAGCTGGCCTGTGCCCTGAGACAGAAAGTCAGTGTTGAAAGCAGAGATCATGTGCAGGGACCCGTTATGAGCCGTGGGTCCTAGGCACTGACTCCCCAATGGGTTCTTTCCCCCATTCAACACACAACCTGAAACATATTTTGTGGCTGCATCCGGATGAAGATACAAGCTGGGCTCTTTGTGATCTCTTCATTGCTATGATGCTTATACTTAAAACTTTCTTGTGGGCCCTCGGTGCTGTGTCTACTGGCCCGATGGACAAGCCAGCCCTGGCCGCCTACACACCAAAGACATCTCATGTGACCTCGGGCCGGTTATTTGAAGCCCCTGAACTGTTACTGCCTCACCTGAAAAAAAGGAGATAATAATCCTGGCTTGCCGGGGTGAGCAGATTAGACAGACAGACAGGCAAAGCACAGAAAAGCAGCCATGGTTTGTTAACATGCAAAAAATTGTCAGTCTCCTCTTCCAGACCAGTTGGTGCGGAGGGGTG
This sequence comes from Canis lupus baileyi, assembly GCF_048164855.1. NCBI lineage: Eukaryota > Metazoa > Chordata > Mammalia > Carnivora > Canidae > Canis > Canis lupus. Next base: position 76,151,858 of record NC_132841.1, on the reverse strand, counting down.
CTATCTGTGCCTGCCAACCAGGACCCCCCCCCCCACCACCACCACCACCACCTGTCTGGCCCTCTCCTGAGTTATTCTCAGGTAAAGCAACCGGTATAGGACCACGAAATACATCTGTTTGTTGGAACAAACCCGAGTAACAAAGTGAATTGGTTTGTATTCGTAACTCCTGTTATTAGGCGGTGTATGTCTAAACACGGGTCTGTGACAAACCAGAGGCTGGGAAGTAGGAGGGGAGACGTCGTGCCAGGGTCCTCATGTGGGGAGAATGGCCAGCTCCCCTGCAGCCCCCAGGATCAACTGAGAGAAATACACTTAATTCCTGCACATGTTTGGGGCCTGTGAGTCCCAGGGGCACAACGGATGGAGATCTTTAGGTCCGTTGTCTTGGCAGAGTTAATCAACACCTTATACGGTTCCCAGGGGAGCCACAGAGCTTTGGGGGGAGTACCAGGGACCTTTGAAACCCGTGCCGTCACATTCCTCGTTTTATGGATGAGACCAGAGAAGTTAAGGGAATCCCAAAGGTCGCTCATTCCGTGCCAGCAAGATCACCTGCCTCGCAGGCAGTTCTTACCCACCCCTCGGCTTCCTGTGAGTCTTGAAGAGAATCCTACTCCCCAGTCTGGGGCTTTCTAGATACAGACATGGGGAGGGGCATGTAGCTGGGAGCCTTTCAGATCATAATTCTCTGACACTCTTCCTACTATTAATTTAGAACAAGTGGCACATTCAGCGGAGTAGTAGATCCACATGTGGCTACTGTTTGCCACAACTGGATGTCACCCTCTTTCTGTCCTCCCCATACACCTGGGACCACAGTAAGCAAATCTGTATCCCATGCATGAAGCCAGGGAGGACTGTGTTCAGTTCCCAGCTCTGCCATGACTGGCTGTGTGACGTGAGACAAGTGACTCGACGTCTCTGGGTCTCTGTTTCTTCATGTGTGACGTGAGGATAATAATGTACATTTATTCTGCGAATCGGTCACTATACGGTCTCAGTTGAAAGATGGGGTTTAGAGAATGAATGTGGCACCGGCCGTCCAGAATGTGGCTGTCACAGCCCACCCCACGTGATAGCTGCCCCCTTGTCACCACTGCCATCATTGACATCACGTTCATCATCATCATTTTTGCAACCTTCTTGTAATTGGTGTCCCCCCCTTTCCCTCTCAGGAGGGGAAGATGCTTGAACAGGTTCAGACAAGCGTATTCTCGAGAGCTTGTAGGCCACGATAAGGCACCCACAAGAGGTTCGAAGATGGAAGGCTCTCTGGGTTGTGGCACTCAGGGGAGGCATCCAGAGGACACAAGATTGAGGAGAGCCAGTGCCCTGGCAAGACTTAAGAGAACCCAAGGAAGCAAACGGTGGTCTAGACGAGAAAGTGCACAAGAGATGCTTCGGGACAATGGGGGGAAATTGGTTAGTCTTTGGCAACTGCTCCTCCTCGGCAACCTGAAAGAGCCAGTGACCCACCAGGAACAGGCTGAGCCCAGCAGAGCCCATCAGCGAGATTAGGGGTAAGCCCCCCCCCGTCCCCGGGGTGGGAGACGATGGTGCCGGCAAAGCAAAGTTAAATGTCAAGCAATATTTATAGGCTCCCCAGTTTTGGAAAGGATGCGGGAGGAGGACAGATCGTCTCCTTTGAGAATCAGCAGGCTACAGCAACGAATTCATGCAGCAGGACAGCAGGAGATAAGGCTGGAAAAGTAATTGGAGGCCTTGTGACAGAGGCTTGCGGAACCGGGTCTTCGGTCAGTGCTGTGAGATATGCTCAGTCTAAAGACTTTTGAATACGGGAGATTTTAATGTGGTCAACTGCTAATTTGTCCTGTAAACTTGGATACTTCTTTCGTATTTTCTACAAGTGAGTCACTCTGGTGGTATTCACGTATCAGCATATTATCTACAGACACTACCGTATGTGGTTTCTCTTCTGTTGAGGCAAGTGCCTCCCTGTCAGCTCAACCGGCACTTTCTTCTAATAAATCTTTTTCAGATGAGTAAGCCTGCCAAGATGGATTAATCTGGCCATGAATTAGTAAGTCATGAATTATTAAGGAGGTTCTGTAAAGAAGTTCCAGCCATTCCCACTAAGATTTTTGCCTCGTCTAGCTCCGAAATGACTATAGCGATTTTATGGAACATTTTCCCTGATAGTCTAACCTGAATTTTCCTTACTTCGTACTTCCTTTTTTGCCAGCAGGGTTCCCTTTTAATTTTGGTATTTTTGATTTATCCATGTTAATGCCTTAGGTTTGTGATCTTTTTAAATGGAAATTTCTCTTTGATTGCAAAGGAGTTTCAGGTGTTTGAAAACCTGTATCACAAAGTTAATATGTAGCTTTTGAAACACCAAGCTTTTAGCGATGTGCACCTTAGTATAACTGCATCAGCACTCTTCTAACTTTTCATCACCACTAAAAACTCAATATATATTTTTTAAAAGAGTACAGAATCATCCTGTTTTATTCCGTGAAAAACTTTCTGAGAAATGTTTAGGTAAACTGAATTTTAGGTGATCAAATGAAACATAGTCTAGGAGAACTTGGTATTAAAGAATCTGTATGTGTATATAGCTATACACACACACGGGTATATATCATTTATAACACATCATGTAAACATTGTAAGGTTATAGCTATGATGTGATCAAGCCATCGTTTAAGATTAAAGCCCTTAAATTTTCTTATTTTAAAATGGTGTATAATAAAAACTAGGTGTTGATAAAGATGTCTTTAAAAATTACTATAAAAGTTTCTTTTTTTTTTTTTTAAAAAAAAAAAGGATGTTATTTATTTATTCATGACAGACACAGAGAGAGGCAGAGACACAGGCAGAGGGAGAAGCAGGCTCCATGCAGGGAGCGCAATGTGAGACCCGAACCCGGGAATCTGGGATCAAGCCCTGAGCCAAAGGCAGGTGCTCAACTGCTGAGCCACTCAGGCGTCCCACTATAAAAATTTCTTAAGACACAAAAGTTTTGGGGGGCCTGGGTGGCTCAGTCAATTAAGTATCTGCCTTCAGGTCAGATCACAATCCCAGCGTCCTGGAATGGAGCCATGCCTTGGGCTCCCTGCTCATTGGAGAGCCTACTTCTACCTCTTCCTCTGCCCTCCTCCTGCTTGTGCTCTCTCTCTCAAGTAAATAAATAAAATCTTTTTTTTTAAAGATTTTATTTATTTATTCATGAGAGACCCACAGAGAGAGAGGCAGAGACACAGGCAGAAGGAGAAGCAGGCTCCTCGCAGGGAGCCTGATGTGGGACTCGATCCCAGGACCCCAGGATCACACCCTGGGCCAAAGGCAGATGCTCAACTGCTGAGCCACCCAGGCTCCCCAATAAATAAAATCTTTAAAAAAAATACAAAAATTCTAATCATAAAGGGAAAAATAAAATTACAAATTTTTGCTATCTAAAAATACCATTAAGACATGGAGAAGATAATTACAATACGTAGATCTCATGAAGGACTCATATCCAAAACATTATTAACAATAAAAAAAAAAACACCTATAAATCAACACCAAAAAGACAGAAACCCAATAAAAGAATAAGCAAAACAGGATTTTACAACTTTATCAAATAATAATAATCGGCACTTTACAACTTTACAAAAAAAAAGCCACTCTACAAATCTACAAAAGTAAAACAACCAATGAATATTTGAAAGACACTCAGTCTCATTAATCATCGGTGAAATGTAATTTGAAAACCACAATGAGGGGCCCCTGGCTGGCTTGGTCAGTGAGTGGTGTGTGGGACTCTTGATCTTGGGACTGTGGGTTCAAGCCCCACATTGGATGTGGAGATTACTTGAAAATAAAATCTTTTAGAAAAAAAACCCACAGTGAAATGTAATTATATATCCATGAGAATGGCTAAAATTTTAAAAACTGGTACCACTAAGTATGGCAAGGATATGGGGAAACCAAGACTCACACACAATGGTGTTACAACATTGGTAAAGGTAGTTGTATCCCCGTAACTCAGCAACTCTACTCCTAGGTCCACACCCCACAGATAGGACTTGTATCAGAATGTTCCATAGCAGTATATTCTAGATCAAGGATCAGCAAGCTACCACCCACAGCTATATTTGTATGAACCACAAGCTAGAAGTGCTTTCTGTATTTCCGGTGGGTTGTTTTAAAAAAAAAAAAAAAAAAAATGTTCAGAGAATATGCAGCAGAAACCATCTGTGGCCCATAGAGCCTAAAACATTTACTATCTGACCTTTACCCAAAAAAGAAAAAAAAAAGTTGTTGACCCTTGTTCTAGATCTAAAACTGGAAACAAAACAAGTGTTCATCAGCAACAGACCGGATAACCAAATTGTGGTAAGTTTATACAATGACACAGTAAACAGAAATGGATGAACAGACTATTAGCAACAACATGGAGACGTTCACAAACCGATGCTAAGAACAAGGAGCCAGATATTTTAAAAAGATACATGTCTACGTGTTCATTTATATAAACTTCAAAAATAGGCAAAAGTAATCTATGATGTTGGAAGTCGGGATAATGGTTACCATGGTTGAAGGGTGGTTAGTGGCACTAAAGTGGCTTTTGGGTTCCAGTAATATTCTATTTCTTGGTCTGAGTATTGGGTTTTGGAACGTTCACTTTGTGAAATTTCATGGAACTGTACGCTTATGATGTGTGTATGTCCCCGTAAGTTGTTCTTTAATAAAAAAAAAGTTTATTTGAAAAGTAATTTAATGAAAAAAAAAAAAAAACCACCTACCCAAACAATGAAACTATACCAACCACATGGTAATGTTCCTTCCTCACTAGAAAACCATCTACTGATAGCATTTCACTGTTGTCTATTGCCTTATCAACCCCGGCTACGTCTTACTTGGATGAAACATAAACATTTTCCCATATCCAGTCCGGTCCCTTCAAAGGACTGGCACTTTCTTCATAATCTGGCATTAATGGCCCCAGCTGAGGCAGAGGTTATTGGTAGAAAGTGATGAGCTCGGTGCCTAGAGAGTATTAAACACCAGGCCTTCTGAAAACCATGACGTGTGGCTGTTAATGCAACAAGTTTATGCCTGTGATGCTCTCATAAGATTCTTTCCATCCCATATCACACCATGTTTTTCTCCATGTTTTTACAAGGGGGTGTACACCGTCTAGAGTCTGTTGAGGAATATAATGAGCTGATGCTGCGAAATGGGGACCCGCGGGTCAGGATGTTGGAAGTCTCCCGAGATGGCCGAAAGCACTCTCTTCCCCAGCTACTGGACTCTACGGGAACATCACAGGTAGTACAGTACCATGGAGCCTTTTTGTTTTCTCAGAGTTGCCTGGTTAGGGATGTAAGAGCATGTTTCCACCCCTGGGTCGCTAGGCTTTCTTTTACTCCTCCAGAGACCAACAAGAGCATCCATGCTGTGAAGAACAACATGTGTGTGGGCAGGAGTATTTGAGACCAGAGATGTAGCAGAGAGAGCAAGGTCTATCCACGGAGGTTAGGAGGAAGTCAGCCTAGGATTTGAAAACTGTAGAGAAAAATAATCCTTTGTTGGATCTTGACAGCTTGATCCCCTTCCTACTGTATGTTTTGGAACTGAGAACTGCTTTCAACTGCCAGGAGACAATGGCGCCTCATGGTCTGTGGTCAACCACCATTGCTTGTTTAGTGGGCGCGTCAGGTGTCAGCCTAACTACTGGGTGGGTGGGTGGGTGTTGGGTCACTTTAAAGAAGAAGAGAGTGCATGTATGTGCCTACTGTGTCTGGGATCTTACCTGTTACACAGTAATGAGTCAAATAGGCAAGGTCAGAGGGGCTGCAGATAGGGGTGAAATAGGTGGTGATGTTAATATTCCAGGGCCTGCCCCAGAAGGGTCGGGGCTCCATAATTCTTCACAGGGCTCTTCCTCAATTATATCATCCTCAACTTAGTTCAAAGTGGGTAGAGAGGTCCTAACCAAGTTGAGGGCAGCCTCAATCTCTGGGGAACTCGTGGGGTGTTCTTTCAGTCCTGGCACCATCAGCCAGAATGCTCTAGAGAAACCATTGGCATCTTGTCTACAACAGAACAGACATGGAGGCAGACGGTGGCAGCAATGGCATCCATAAGCCCATGTAGACTCCTAGACAGTAGAGTTATGAAGGATCTGCAGCAGGTCATCTGGGTCGGGTCTTACTTTTGGTGTGTTATCACCATTTTACAGACAGGCCGATGAATCTCAAAGACAGTGAGTATTCCGCCCAAAGTGATAGGCCACAAGCACTGTGAACAAAGTTTTACCTACCCAGTAAAATAAGTGCCCATGTTCCAGAGGCAATTGCTGATCAGGCTATTTTGTGTGGAATCTACCCAAAGACAACTTGAGTTGGGACTTGGAGAAAAAGCAGAGCAAAAAAACCTGCGTGGGTCCTGATTAAAGTTCCTCCAAACCCGTGACTGGAGACAAGCCTGTGGCCTGCTCAGAATAATCCAACTGGACCAGCAGAGTCAGGGGGTGGATCAGAAAGTTGTAGGCTGTGTCGGTTAGTGCAGAAAATGAGAGAGGGTTTCCTGCCATCACAGCCAGGGAGGCCTAGCACTGAGGCGATTTCTGAACTGACCTGCCCAGAAGCCCGACCACATTTATAGCCCAGAAATACCTGTTTCTAATGAGGCTTCTACAAAGCACAGGCTAGTAAAGATTTTAGAGGAAAGACTTTTCCCCCTCGTCCAATTGCCCTTTTTGTTTTCTTCTTCTTTTCTGCTGGGATCCCCCCCCCCTTTTTTTTTGCTGGTTCTTTCTCCCACCCCTACAGAGCATTGGCTAGAGTGGAGCTACCCAATACAGCTTTCCGCAGTGATGCAAGTATTTTATGTCTGTACGGCCCTGTACGGTAGCCACGTGTGCCTACTGAGCGTATGCAAAGTGGCTGCTGAGACCACCACAGGGGATGGCCACCATATTAGATGGCAGAGTCTTAAAAGTGCACTGGGCGCCCTGAAACGCATCAGAACGATGAAACATGCAGGCCTCTGGTCCCCACGGGCTCCCAAAGGGGAGCTGGAAGGAGGTGCGGCTGGAGATTGGTGGTCAGAGTTCCCTCACAAGTCCACACGTGAACCTCTGTAGTCAAGGGTTGAAAACCCATGGGCTGTGTCTGGCCATCTCCATGATGGTTTCAGTAAAAGGGTAGTAACCTTGCCAAGCCAACATTTTTTAAATGAATCAGAGTCTGGGAGGCCAGCATAGCTGGCAGATATTTTGTAAAACTGCATAATATAATTATTCTAAGCTGCCAGGAATACAAAAATATCATTAGCAGACATCTCTCTACCTTTGGATGTAGAATGTACTAATTAAGGTTAGAAACTATTTTCTGATGTCTCTTTTCTCAGATTAAACACAAAGTGGTTTTTTTCTCCTTTTTGCTTATGCTGGAATACCTGTCTCATTTAAGAGATTTATTATCCCAAGAAGCTAAATTGTAAAAGTGCTTTAGCAATAATCCCTTGTTTATGTTATAAATAGTGTACCCTGCTTACACACGTGTACACGTGGGTGATGGACAGGAAAGTGGCTGAGATTTGAGCTCCTACATGCCAGGAAGAGGGAAAGGGTGGCTTATGGAAAAGTATTTTATTTTCCAAATGTGAGGGGTTAGAACTGAAGCGGCCACAGTTTGTCAGTGGGGTGTTTTATATGGAATAACAGTTGTCGGGCTTGCGGTTTGGGTTTTTTAAGAAACAAGGGCTTGGTGCGTTTTTGGTTGAGTGAATTGAGCTGAAAATGGCAAGATACTTTCTATCCATGATTGTGAACTTGGGATGGGGATAGGAGCGGCTTCCAGGGAGAACTTGACCACAGGATAGCCGTCCTATGTCTCTGAGGCCTCTCGGTTTCTGGTTCCTGAATCCATTCCAGGAAGCAAGGAGGAAGATGTGTGGGGTACAGTCAAGAAAAGAGCAACACTGGGTGCTTGCAGCCTCCAAGCAGCTCATTCTATGGAGAGGAAGGGATGGTAATCTGTGGAGGGGGGGCTGGGCCTCCAGAGGTATCGATCATAAACTCCTTTAAGCTGCTGGAGCAGAGAGGGAGCAGAGAGAAATGGCTCTCTCACCCAAAAACCACCTGGGATTTTGCAAATCTGAATATATTTTTATGCCAGAGGCCACAGAAGAGTAAATGAGACCATCCCTGACCTTGCCATGTGCTGACTTTTAGGAATACCACATTGTGAAAAAGTCCACTCGCTCCCTAAGCACCACTCAGGTGGAATCGCCTTGGAGACTCATCCGGCCGTCGGTCATCTCGATCATCGGGCTGTACAAAGAAAAAGGCAAGGTGAGCGCCTGCCTGCACACTATTTCGGCCCCCACGTGAATGTTAGCGTGTATTTCTTAAATGGTTAACTTTATGGCTGTTTTTCTATGAAATAAAACATAGATTTGTCTAGATTGTCTAGATTTGAGCGGATTCCCTGGCCTCCTTTCCTGTGGGCTGCTGACTGAGGTGGCCATGCCCTTTGGTCCTTATGAGGGGAGTCACCAGCACCCGGGAGCTAGGGCACAGTTGAGGGTGGAGTAGAATGCTCCAATATCTGCCACTATTGAAAGAAAAGCCACCCCTGTAGCTTCAGGG